>NC_140591.1:1198055490-1198427990 GCF_964204655.1 Triturus cristatus
GGACTCCACATGCCTGGTCCGGCACAAAAGGGACTTTGCAATGCCTGGTCTGGCACAAATGGGACTCCGCCTGCCTGGTCCAGCACAAAAGGGACTCCGTGTGCCTGGTCCTGCAAAAAAAGGGACTCTGCATTCATGTTCTGGCACAAAAGGGACTCTGCATGCTTGTTCCAGCACAATAGGGACTCCACGTGATTATTCCAGCACAAAAAGAACTGCTCATACCTCTTCCAGCACGAAAAGGATTCTGTGTGCCTGACCTGGCACAAGAGGGACTCCATGTGCCCGGTCGGGCAAAAAAAGGGGTTTTGCGTGATTGGTCTGGCAGAAAAGGGACTCCACGTAGCTCGACCTTCACTACAGAGACTACGCATGCCTGCTCTGGCACAAAAGGGACTCAGCATGCCTGTTCCCGCACAAAAGGGACTCAGCATGCATGATCCGGCACAAAAGGGACTCTGCATGCCTGGCAGGGCACAAAAGGAAATCCATGTGCCTGGTCTAGCACAAAAGGGCCTCCACATACCTGGTCTGGCACAAATGGGATTCTGGGTGCCTCGCCTGGCACAAAGGAGTCTCTGTGTGCCTGGTCCGGCAAAAAAGGGGCTCTGCATGCCTCTTCTGGGACAAAAGGGACTCTGCATGGCTGTTCCGGCACAATAGGGACTCAGCGTGCCTGGTCCGGCACAAAGGGGACTCTGTGTGCCTTGTCCGTCAAAAAAGGGAAACTTCATGCCTCCGCGTGCCTGGACCGGCACAAAGGGGACTCCGCATGCCTGTGCCATGTCTGTTACAAAAGGGAAACCGCCTGCCTCTGCGTGCCTGTTCAGGCACAAAAGGGGACTCTGGGGGCCTAGTCTGGCACAAAAGGGAATCCACGTGCCTGGTACTGCACAAAAGGGACTCCGTGTGTCTGGTCAGGCACAAATGAGGCTCTGCATGCCTGGTCTGGCAGAAAAGGGACTCCACATGCCTGGTATGGCAGAAAAGGGACTTGATGTGCCTGGTCTGGCACAAATGGGGCTCTGCTTGCCTGATCCATTACAAAAGGGACTCTGTGTGGCTGGTCTGACACAAAGGGGACTCAGCGTGCTTGGTCCAGCACAAAAGGGACTCTGCGTGCCTTTTCCAGCACAAGAGGGACTCTGTGTTCCTGGTCCGGCACAAAAGGGACTTTATGTGCCTGGTCTGGCACAAATGGGACTCCTCTTGCCTGGTCCAGCAAAAAAGGGACTCTGCATGCTTGGTCTGGCACAAAAAGGACTCTGCATGCCTGTCCCGGCACAAAAGGGACTTTGCATGCCAGTTCCAGCACAAAAAGGACTCTGCATGCCTGTCCTGGCACATCAAGGACTCTGCATACCTCGCCAGGCACAAATGGAACTTTGCTTGCCATGTCCAGCAGAAGAGGGACTTTGCATGTCCGGTCTGGCAAAAAAGGGACTCCATGTGCCTCGTCCAGCACAAAAGGGACTCCGCTTGCCTGGCCTGCACAAAAGGGACTCCACGTGCCTGGTCCAGCCCAAAAGATACTTGACGTGTCTGGTTCAGCACAAAAGAAACTTGCCATGCTTGGTCCAGCACAAAAAAGAGACTTTGCGTACCTGGTCTGGCACACAAAGGACTCCACGTGTCTGGTCTGGCACAAATGGGATTCTGGGTGCCTCGCCCGGCACAAAAGAGTCTGTGTGCCTAGTTCGGCATAAAAGTGACTCCGCATGCCTCTTCTGGGACAAAAGGGACTCTGCATGGCTGTTCCGGCACAATAGGGACTCTGCGTGCCTGGTCCGGCACAAAGGGGACTCCATGTGCCTTGTCCGTCACAAAATGGAAACCGCGTGCCTGTTCTGGCACAAAAGGGGACTCTGCGTACCATGATCTGGCGCAAAAGGGGACTCTGTTTGCTATGGTCTGGCACCAAAGGGAATCCACGTGACTGGTCTGGCACAAAGGGGACTTGTGTGTCTGGTCAGGCACAAAAGGGGCTCCGCGTGCCTGGTCTGGCACAAAAGGGAATCTGCATGCCTGTCCCGGCACAAAAGGGACTCTGCATGCCTGTTCCAGCACAAAAAGGACTCTACATGTCTGTCATGGCACATCAAGGACTCTGTGTACCTCGTCAGGCACAAAAAGAACTCTGCTTGCCTTGTCCGGCAGAAGAGGGACTCCGCGTGTCTGGTCTGGCACAAAAGGGACTCCATGTGCCTCGTCCAGCACAAAAGGGACTTGGCATGCTTGGTCCAGCACAAAAGAGACTTGGCATGCTTGGTCCAGCACAAAAGGGACGTTATGTGCCTGGTCTGGCACAAATGGGACTCCACTTGCCTTATCCAGTACAGAAGGGACTCCGTGTGCCTGGTACGGCACAGAAGTGATTCTGTGTGCCTGGTCTGACACAAAGGTGGCTCAGCGTGCTCAGTCCAGCACAAAAGGTACTCTGCATGCCTTTTCCAGCACAAGAGGGACTCTGCATGCCTGGTCCAGCACAAGGGGGACTCCATGTGCCTGGTTTAGCACAAAAGGGACTCCACATGCCTGGTCTGGCACAAAAGGGACTTTATGTGCCTGGTCTGGCACATATGGGACTCTGCTTGCCTGGTCCAGCACAAAAGGGACTCTATGTGCCTGGTCCAGCACAAAAGGGTCTCCGCATGCATGTTCTGGTAAAAAAGGGTCTCCGCGTGCTTGTTCTGGCAGAAAAGAGACTCCACATAATTGTTCCAGCACAAAAGGTACTCTGTGTACCTCATCCGGCACAAAATGGAATCCACGTGCCTGGTCTGGCACAAAAGGGACTCTGCATGCCTGATCCGGCATAAGAGGGACTCTGCATGTCGGATTCAGCACAAAAGAGACTCGGCGTGCCTGGACCGACACAAAAGGGACTTTGTGAAACCGGTCTGGCACAAAAGGGACTTCCTGCCATTTGTGGCATAAAAAGGGTCACTCGGGTCTCCCCCTCTGGTTTAGAACAAAACAGAGCCTCCCTTCCGGGCTGGCACAAAAGGGTCTATGCGTGTATGACATGGCACAAATGGGTCTCCATGTACATGGCCCAGCATAAAAGGGACTCAGGGCCCGATTCACAGAACAAACTTAAGACTAAATCCTAAACTTAGTACCATTCTGGTATTCACAGAATGCACTTAGTACTTCTGGTATTCACAGAATGAACTTACTACTTTTGCTATTCACAGAATGAACTTAGTACTTTTGCTATTCACAGAATGGATTTACGACTCCTAAACTTACGTCCGCACTCGGGCCGGAGCTTCCGGCCCGGAGGCGGGGCTTCCGGGCCGGAGGCGGAGCTTCCGGCCCGGAGGTGGAGATTTCAGCCATAGCTAAATCGGCCGGAATCCCCACCTCCGGACCGGAAGCTCCGCCTCCGGGCCAGAAGCTCCGCCTCCGGGCCGGAAGCTCCGCCTCCGGGCCGGAATTTCCGGCCCGAGTGCGGACGTAAGTTTAGGAGTCGTAAATCCATTCTGTGAATAGCAAAAGTACTAAGTTCATTCTGTGAATAGCAAAAGTAGTAAGTTCATTCTGTGAATACCAGAAGTACTAAGTGCATTCTGTGAATACCAGAATGGTACTAAGTTTAGGATTTAGTCTTAAGTTTGTTCTGTGAATCGGGCCCTCAGTGTGCCTGGTCCTGCACAAAAGGGACTCTGTATACCTCGTCTGGCACAAAAGTGACTCAGTATGCCCCGTCCATCACAATAGGGACTCCATGTGCCGGTTCCAGTCCAAAAGGGACTCGGCGTGATTGTTCCAGCACAAAAGAGACTCTGCATACCTCGTCCAGCACAAAAAGGACTCTGTGTGCTTGTTCCAGCACAAAAGGTACTCTGCCTACCTCATCCGGCACAAACAGGACTCTGCATGCCTTGTCCGGCACAAGAGGGACTCTGTGTGTCTGGCATGGCAGAATAGGGTCTCTGCTTTCCTGATCTGGCACAAAAGTGACTTGGTGTAAAATATAAGTGATGACTCCAGATGCAGGTTTCTGATACAGATGAGTGAAGTTTATTGTAGAGATAAAAGAGATCCCATCCACCATGTCCAATCAGTCAGGTACAACTGACTTCTCCCCACACTAGTAAGTTCCATTGCCATGGAGCTTCTCTAACAATAACAACTCTACTGTACATATCTCTTAAAGTGGTACAACAGGTATTTACAACGTGCATTGATAAACAACATGAACATTACTACACATCTTCCTCTTCCTAAAAAACATTACATGAGAAACAAAACTTAAACCTTAACATAATCATTGAGTTTTAAAGGAGGCTTTATGTGGTGATGTCACTTAGAGTCATCAGCAGAATGGTTCTGTGTTCTGTGGAATGTTGAATGGTTGCCTAGCTGCGCCTGGGCTGGGAAGGCAGTTGGAAGTTGCTGGATGCCTTGCTCGGGTCTTGGAGCGGCTCTCTTACTTTGACAATAAACTACTTATGGAAAATCTCCAGCTGTGTGCCCATCCATCTTTTCATTGGCGACGAGGATGGGATTTCGTTTGACCCGCTGAAGCTGTGGTTCAAGACTTATTTTTTTTAATGAAATCAGTAAGAAGAAAAGTGAATTAATTGTCAAGAATGAAGACCACAAAATTAGTATTGGGGATTGGGTAAGAATAAAGAATCCTGTTTCTGTCAGGAAAGGTTATTCAAAGTTTTTGGATCCTCAACAAGTGGTCGAGGTCAGAAGGAATGCGGTAAAGTTGAGCAATGGTAATTGGTGGAATAAATCTCGGGTGGCTAAAGATCCTGGTTTTTTGCAAAAGAAGGTATTTTGTGACAAAAATGTTGTAGGAGGAGATGGTGTTGTTAGGAGAAGCTCTAGAGAACATATCAAACCGAGCTGGTTACAAGGGTATGTGTAAATGAAGCTTCTTATTGTCTTTTCATTGCAACTGTTGATTTTGTATCTCTTAGATCTGTTTATCGTTTTTTATTCTATGTTGCAAATGCTATTTTATTAAAAGAAGGGAGGTGTGTGGTGATGTCACTTAGAGTCATCAGCAGAATGGTTCTGTTTTCTGTGGAATGTTGAATGGTTGCCTAGCTGCGCCTGGGCTGGGAAGGCAGTTGGAAGTTGCTGGATGCCTTGCTCGGGTCTTGGAGCGGCTCTCTTACTTTGACAATAAACTACTTATGGAAAATCTCCAGCTGTGTGCCCATCCATCTTTTCACTTTACAATCCTCTTACTCTTTCCTCTCACAGGCATAGAAACGGAGTTATCTCCTGACGCTAAATTGGTCTCACCTATATTCTTGTTTTCTCCGGCTTTTCTTACCACAACTACTGTATTTAGATTCCAGACCCTAGAGTCTTCAGTCTTGATGGCATTGGAAAAAACATTTTTAACTTTGTGAGCAACTTTAAACATTTCAGAAGACTGCCGTCCTGAAGGCGCCCTAATCATTACAAAGTCACCTACATTAACAACAGTCCTTTTTACAGCCTTCTTGTTATCAAACCACCTCTTGCGATCAACAATTTTGTCTGCCTCCCGCTTTCTCCATGATTCAGGGCAAAGCTCAACTCCGTCACTCTTCCCTTCCTTTTCATTAACCCAGAAAGGCGTGACGAGAGTATTAGGATGCCTCTTTTTTAGAAGTAAGAAAGGTGTCTTTCCCGTGGTCGCATGAGGCGTAACTCTATACATTTCTACCACTTTTTGTACCCCCTTCTTCCAATCTAATTTGTTCTGTTTGGACATAGAGATTGACTCTTTAAGAACTCGAACAAACCTTTCCACCATTACGTTACACTCGGGATGGTACAGAGAGCAGTGTTTATGTTTAATGGCACACATCTCTAGAAAGTCCCCCATCTCTTTAGAAACAAATTGCACTCCATTATCTGTGAGGAGGTAACCCGGGAGACCTTCTCTAGTGAACACTTCCTTTAAGAAGGCTATCACATGTTTGGAGTCAATGCTTTTCGTGATTTTTATTTCAGGCCAGCGTGAAAATAAATCAATTAGGACAAACACATAGACCTCAACCTCACAACATTTGACAGGACCCAAAATATCAAGAGCTAGTTCCTGCCACGGTGCATTCGGTCTATCCCTTATAACCATAGGTTGTACCCTTGGTTTGAAACATTTCTCACTTAACGTGCACGGGATGCATTCTCGCACCAGTCTCTCAATATCTAGGTCCATGCCAGCCCACCAATAGTTGAGCCTAATGCTCTCTTTGGTTTCTGAGATGCCTTGGTGCCCTTGATGAGCTAAAGAAATTAGCTCTTCACGCAGACATTTCGGGGGAATCAATCTAGTGCCACGGAATACAAATCCGTCAGATATGGATAACTCATCCCTCACATTCCAATATTTCTCCGAGACACCATGACTTTTCTTGTCCCAACCATTATTAATAAAGGAGGACAACTCCATAAGTTCTCGGTCCACTTTACTCTCCTCTCTCCATTTATCCTCTTTAATGCTACCACACTCTATGGCACACACCCATTCCAACTCCTCTTCCTCTTCTAGATCATCATAGCCATCATCCTGTTTAGCCAACCTTGACAGCGCATCAGCAGTATAATTGCGTACTCCTGGTAAATATTCTACCTTGAAATTGTATCCTTGTAAATCAACAATCCATCTAGAAATTCTGCTGGAAATAGCATCGGTTCCTTTACTATTAAAAACTTCAACCAAGGAGGAGCCTAGCGCGCAACCAAGATGGCCGCGTAGGCTTGTGGCTCCCGAGGGCCTCCGCAACCTCCCACGTCTATCCTGTCATAATCCTGATTTTTTCGATGGGCTTTTGTTTATGATCTTGCGCTAAGGTGCCACTTGTTTTCCAAATCGAAATTGGACTCCGGGAACGTGTTTTTTGGCGATCTGAAGTTTGCGGCCTTCTCCGGCCTTGGTGCCGAACTCGGGTTGGTGAGGTGCCCGGCTGCGAATTGAACAACAGCGGCATGCCAGGCTGGGCCTGCCCCGGACCCCGTGCTTTCACTTTCGGTTTCGAGTTGAGCTACCGAGACTGATGCGTGGGACATTGGGAGAGCTGCGCAGAGTACGGAGTGCAAGGCCTAGTCTTGAACTGTAAACGGGCCTCTTTCAGTTAGCGGCCCGTATCTCCTGGCCTTCCTCCGGGTGCTGGAGGGTGCTGACCTTGCTGATCGCTGACGATGACGACGAGAGTGGACGGCGACAAACTGAAACCCAAATCTACCCGGAGGGGAGCCTATTCCCAGGCCAACAATATGGACCGCTATGCACAGCCAAAGGGATCCCCTAGTGGATCGCGTAAATCGCCTGAGCCGCCCAAGGAGGCCTCGGGCGCTTCATCCGAATTGACCCTGTTGGATGTCATGGGGGCCATTGAGGAGATGAAGGTGACTGTGAACCAGCAATTGGATACTCTGGCTAACAAATTGGACTCGGTGCTGATTGATGTCACCTTGGTCAGAGCGGACCTGTCGAAAACCAATGACCGGGTCGACTCATTGACCCAAGCAGCGTCGAGCCTAACGGTAGATGTGGCCGCCTTGCAGACGACGGTGCGGAGGTTGCAGCTCGCCAGTGACCTGACCGAGCGTCGCCTTGAGGACTCCGAAGGCAGGGCCAGACGGAACAACGTCCGCATTATCGGCGTGCCCGAACGGTCGGAGGAGTCTGCTGTGGATCTTTTTGTGGAGGATCTAGTGGTGACTCATCTAGCACCCAAAGGGCTGAGCAAGTTCTTCGCTGTGGAACGGGCCCACAGGATCCCAGGGGGTGCGCCCAAGGTGGGTGCCCCCCCGCGGACTATCATTGCCCGACTTTTTAATTTTCGGGATAGAGACGCTATCCTGCAGGCGTCGAGGGTGGCTGGGCCATTACGATTTGAGAACTCTAATGTTAGCTTTTACCCAGACTTTACACAAGCGGTTCAAAAGCAACGGATGGGATTCTCGGCCATCAAACGGCGCTTGAGAGACATGGAGTTCAAGTATGCGATGCTGTTCCCGGCTAGGCTGCGGGTCGAGTTGGATGGTCGCTCCCACTTCTTCGACCGGCCGGAGGCGGTGGGAGAGTGGCTGGATGCCCTGCCCAAGAGTCGGGATCGGGAGGGTCGGATGGCGGAGAGCGGAGAGGGTTTGACGGAGTAGGAATGGAACTGTGATCCTGGTGATGGACTGTATTGGTAACGTTTTGCACCTGTGGCTGCACTGGACTCTAGTTTGTAACGCTTTGCCCCGTGGTATTTGGAGGTTGCGGGGGGCTTGCTGGGGCACTTTCCTCCTTCTGGGGTTTTTTCTTGTCCTTTCTTCATATTGGGGCGACAGGCACACTGCATGTTGGGGGGGCTGTTCGGGCTCACGCAGGAATGCAGGGAGGGGGGAGTTTTGTTGGGGTTGATGGGGGGGGTTGGGGTTTGTTTGTTTGTTTCACAAGGCGGGGTAATATTTTTTGCTGTGCTATTATGATTGTGCTCCCCGGGAGGGGGATATTTTGTGCTGGGAGGGATGGGGGGTAGGGGACTGAGACTTCTTTCCTGGAATGTGAATGGGCTGGGGGACAGGATAAAGCGGGGGGTAGTCCTGCAGTTCTTGAAACGTATTTCGCCTGACATTGTGTTCTTGCAGGAAACGCACCTCATAGGGAACTCTTTTCATGCCATGACGAGGATATCGCCTCCTGGCCCATTCTGGTTTCACCTCTGGCTCGAGGGGAGTGGGCATCTTAGTCAGAACCTCTCTCCCGCTGGTGGTGGATGAGGTGCTCCACGACGACAGAGGGCGCTACACTGCGCTGGTGGGGAGGTGGGAGGGTAGATTGATTTCGCTGGTCGCAGTCTACGTGCCGCCGGGCCTGCAGACGGCCACCTACGCTGATTTGGGGCGCCTGCTGCTTAGGCTCCCGGGGGGGGGTGTTGGTACTGGGGGGGACTTTAATGCGGTGGTTTCCGGTGTTGAGGATCGATACCCCCCTAGGGACCTCCCTCGGGCCCAGAACTGGCTGGGGGGCTTTCTGGATACCCTAGGACTGATAGATTGCTGGCGGTTGAAACACCCTGGACACGCGCAATATACCTTCCACTCCGGGGCCCACGGTAGACTTTCGAGGTTTGACTATATGCTAGTGCCTGCGGCCCAGGCGGGGATGATCGGAGAGGTGCGACACTTGGCGCGCGGTATATCTGATCACTCCCCCCTTTTGCTGCACCTAGATATCGCCCTGGGGGCGGAGGGGAGGGTGGCTCCGATCAACCCCTGGTACCTCCGGAACCCCACGATTCGTGCAGACCTGGTTAAGTCTTTGGAACACTATTTTAATGATAACGTGGGGTCGGTGTCTTCCGCCGTCTCCCTTTGGGAGGCCTCTAAGACGGTGCTCCGGGGCCAGGCCCTATCTCTCATTTCCCACACCAAAAAATGCGAGGCGCAGGAGGTTGTTCGGCTAGAAAATGAGATCACCGAGTTGGAGAGTGATTTGGAGCAAGGTGTTACGGATGACAGATTGCATGTGCTGGAGCTTAAGCAGGCCGACTATAAGGCGCTGGTTACTGAATCTGCTAGGAGTATGAGCAGGGAGCAACAGGGGCGATTGTACGATATGGGTGATAAGGCAGGGAAGTTGATTGCCTGGTTGGATAAGAAGGAGAGAGCGAGTCGAGTGGTGCCGGAGATTGAGAGGGTGGATGGTGTGCGTGTGACGGACCCCGGTGACATTGTTGATTGCTTTGCGGAGTATTTTCACGGGGTCTACTCTCCGGTTTCAGAGCGATCGGAGGAAGACTCTCGACTGCTGCTTCGAGATATTACTCTGCCTTCCCTATCTGATGAGGATAAAGTATTGATGGATGCGGCCCTATCGCCAGATGAGATTGCTTTGGCCATTCGCTCCATTGCCTCGGGTAAGGCCATGGGTCCTAATGGACTTCCCATCGAATTGTATAAGCTGCGCCCAGATGCGATTGCCCCGTATCTCCGGGACATGTTCCTTGAGGCTCAGGCGGCGGGCTCCCTCCCTTCTGACCAACGTCTTGCTACTATTGTTGTTATCCATAAGGAAGGGAAGCCGCAGGATCGGTGTACTTCTTACAGGCCTATCTCTTTGTTAAACGCGGAGCCCAAAATCCTCGCCAAGGTACTGGCCAATCGTCTGATCCGGGTTGTGGGCGACCTGATTCATCAGGATCAATCCGGTTTTATACCCCATCTCAATACCGCTTTGAACCTGCGGCGACTGCATGGCGTCCTTGCTCGCGCCCCATTCATTCGTGAGCCGGCCATCTTGGCGTCCTTGGACGCTACCATGGCGTTCGACACCTTGGAATGGCCATACATCTGGGCGGCGTTGGCGAAGTTTGGGTTTGGCCCGGGGTTTATCGGTTGGGTGAAATTGCTTTATGACAACCCACTGGCACAGGTAGTGGTCAACGGACGGGTGTCGGCTCCCTTTGTTTTGGGTAGGGGCACCCGACAGGGATGTCCACTGTCGCCTCTTCTCTTTGCGCTTTGCTTGGAGCCCCTTGCGGAATGGTTGCGGTGGCACCCCTCGATACGTGGCCTTAGATGGACGCCGGAATACGAGGATCGTGTTTCCCTATATGCGGACGATATCCTCTTGTATCTTTCATCTCCGCGTAAATCGCTCATTGTATTGGTGGATGTGTTGAGCTCCTTTGGTCGCAACTCCGGATTGGTAATTAACTGGGCTAAGTCTTGTGTATACGTTCTCTCCGGGGAGGCCCCCCCCTTCCGCGGGGGTGCCCTATCCAGATTGCGGAGTCGGGGTTCACGTATTTGGGTATCTTTATAACCCTGGATCCGGTGGCCCGGTATGAACGGAATCTTCTCCCCCCCCTTCAGCGCCTAAGGGCGGATGTGGCGGGTTGGCGGCGGCTGCCGCTCTCGCCGCTCGGCCGGGCAGCATTGTTCAAAATGATGTCGCTACCACGCTTTTTGTACGCCCTGCTGAACACTATGGACGTAGTGCCGGCCTGTTATTTTCGGGAGGTGGAGTGTCTCCAGCGTTGATTGTTCTGGGATGGGCGGCCGCGGATTGCTCTTGCTAAGCTGACCCTACCGTGGTATGACGGGGGGGTCGCCCTCCCTGACATTAAGCGATTGGCTGCCGTCAATCACGGGATGTATGGCCCTGCTTTGAACCCGGCTTTTGAGATGGACAAATTGCTACTGCCAGGCGGAGACTATAATCGAGCACTATACTCGGGGTCCCTTGATGCGCGGTTGACGGGCCCGACGCGGGTCGCGGTGCAGGTGTGGCATGCAGCAAATGCGGCGATGGGGTGGAGGGATCGCTTGACTCGGGCTACGCCATTGTACGCGTCCCAGCGTTTGGGTTGTCTGTATACTACGAAAGGCTTCGAGAAGTGGGATACGATTGGTATCAGCACGGTAGGGGATCTCTGGACGAAAGGGAAATTTAAGACGTTCGACATGCTGAAAACGGAATACCAGTTGAATGATAGGGAATACTATCGGTATGTTCAAGTTCATCATGCCTTGTGTTCCGTGTTTTCAGACGTGGCGGCTATTCCGGAGCATTCCCCGTTGGAAGACAGAGTATTGGACGGCTATGTGCCGGATAGCACCATTTCGTTGATTTATAAAAAGCTTATCAATGATCGAATGGGTTTGCTGTCCTCATTGCGGGAGACATGGATTGCAGACGGTATAGAACTGGACGACGAGGATTGGGTGTCAGCGGTGGCCTCCCCGAAAGAGGTGGCTATCCCGGCCCGATTGCGACTCGTCCAGCTTAAGATACTGCATAGAGTGTACGTCACGGGGCCTGGCCTGATGCGTATGGGGTATTCGGTGGATGGTTTGTGTAAGCGAGGCTGTGGGCTACTGGGGACTTTTCTCCATATTTTGTGGGAGTGTCCGGAGGTGACTTGGTTTTGGTGCAGAGTGCATGCGGTGTTAGAAGAAGTCACGCATGTTGCCTTGTTGCCGGAGGCACGTAGATGCTTGCTGAATGTCTGGGAGCCGACTGATTACAATGTGACGCAGACGCAATGGGTGACTCTAGGCTATATGATAGCGAAGCGTGACATCGCACAATTGTGGGGCTCCCAGAGGCCGCCAACGGTCTCCGAGTGGAAGGAACACATGGACTGGTGTATGTTTAGAGAGAAAACGGTGTATGTGGCGAGAGGCAAGCCTGGGAAGTGGATTAAGGTGTGGGGTCCCTGGAACTCCTATCGTGGAGGTATTTGCGCCCCGCCCCAGACGCATGAGATGGATGCCGCTCTGTCTCCCTAGCCCCCGCATTCCTGTATGCTCCTGCGACATGCGACTTTGTCGCTTCTGCCTTGCCCCCCTCCCCCCCCCCTCTGTCTACCCGGGTTGGTTTACTCCCTCGATACGAGGAGCACATGTTTCTGCCATTAACCTCCTCTGCCTTGTGAGTTTGATGTTTTCTGTTTTTCAAAAATATGAAACCTTTCCTGTTTGTTTAGGGACTGCGGCTGTGGCTGACTGCGATAATTAGCACTTTAGTAACTCTTTTGCTGCTTCATTGATGTGCATGTTAAGTCGTGTCTAGGTTTACACTGCGTTTAGCGGCCGGCCTGTTGGTTGTAGGCCCATACTTGTATCTTTTCGAAATTGTAATAAAGGTTTTTTAAAAATAAAAATAAATAAAAACTTCAACCAAAGGCTTGTGGTCAGTGCGAACCACACACTCAATACCCCACAAAAAATTCTTTAATTTCTTCATTGCCCAATGAACAGCTAACGCCTCTTTCTCTATCACAGAGTACCTGGTTTCGGCTCCTCTTAGACTCCTTGATAGAAAAAGAATGACCTCAGTTTTGCCCCCACTTTCTTGTTGTAGCACAGCACCCAAACCTTTCATGCTAGCGTCTGTTACCAATACAGATTTGGCTACAGGATCAAAACTTCCTATTCCTTAATCCTTTTAAATTCTGCTTCACATTCCTTACTCCAATCAAATTCCACCCCTTTACAAAGAAGGGTGCGCATGTGAACACACTTTTCAGCAAACCCCTTAACAAATTTGCTATAGTACTCAGCCATTCCTAAAAATTTCATGAGGTCCTCTCTAGTCTTCGGTGAGTCTAAATTTTCTATGGATTTGACTAAGTCACTCTTAGGTTGTATTCCCTTGCCCGATATGGTGTGTCCCAAATAATCGATAGATGATTTCCTAAACTTGCATTTATCTATCCTGACAGTGAGATTATGTAAATTAAATCTCTGCAACACCTCTTTAACTCTCATATCATGTTCCACTTCATCCTTGCCAAAAATTAGGACATCATCCTGGTAAATCTTGACTCCTCTCTGATCTTTTAGAACCCGCTCCAGAGCTCTCTGAAAGACCGAAGCCGCGGAGACAAGCCCAAAAGGTAGTCGCCTGAATCTGAATGTTCCAAATGGAGTGATAAAAGAGGTGTAGTCCTTAGACCTCTCCTCTAACTTAATTTGGTGGTAAGCCGACTTGAGGTCGACTGTGGAGATTACTTTTGCTCCTTTCAGTAACATGAGCATATCAGCAATCTTGGGAAGGGGATATCTGTCAACGATCACCTGTTTATTAAGTTCTCTAAGGTCGATGCATAAACGGAGACTTCCATCCGATTTTCGGGCAGCCACTACCGGAGCCAACCATTGAGTTCCCTCTACCTCTTCTATAATACCTTCAGATTTTAACTTCTCTAATTGGTTTTTCATCTCTTCTCTGACAGACAAAGGAACACCCCGCACCTTGCTTGTAAAAGGAACAGCTCCAGGTCTTAATCTGATTTTATGCATGTAATCACTCAGACAACCTAATTCATCCTTGAAAACATTCGGAAAAGACTTTTTCAAATTCAACTCGTAATCATCACCGGCCACTTGTAAATCAACTTTATTAACGTTGAAATTGTCTTTTAATAAAATGGGCGGATCACTATTAGGATCCAGCATTACCCCAAGGTCTTTTTGATGTAGCCAACTCAACAAACTATCCCCTTTGTGCGAAACGTATACCTTCCCGGATATGTACCTCCCTTTGTATTCTATAAGACCATTGAAGTAACCCATTAATTTTATTGGCTCTCCACCATACGAATATGGATTTATGTCCGGTTTCAATAGTTTTGTCTTGCCCAACAAATGATGTTCATAAAAATTTTTGGACACAATCGTGATCTTCGCACCTGAATCAAAAAGGACACCTGTCTTACAATGCTCCACAACAATTTCATCTATGGGACCTTTCTTCTTATTATCAGAAACTTGAGACACAACTTGTCCACAAGCAAGCTCTGAGCTAGAGTCACTGTCACTTCCATCATTCTTGTATATCATATTAACTTTTGATCGATTTTTCCTGAATTTACAAGAGGATGAAAAATGCCCAATTTTCTGACATTTGTTGCACTTGGCCCTGAAGGCCGGACACCTCTTATCATTGGCTAGGTGGTTGGGACTACCACATCTATAGCATTTAAAATTCCCATCATGCTCCTTAGATGCAAACCCCGACTTCTTTTCAGAAGAGGCATTTTTAGATCTCTTGTCGCTCTTGTCTTTATAACTCACACTTTCCTTCCCTTGAACCTTAACAACTTGAACCTTTTCACCTTTACACTCATTTTTGGTTATGATCTCATTTGACAGAGTGTTCGATCTGTTTAGCGACGACTAAGACTTCGTCAAGAGTCGGATCGTCTTTCTGCCAAATATTGTCTCTGACTTTTTGAACATTGCACCCTAGCATGAATTGGTATCTTATTCTCTCTTCTAAAAGACCTCCGAATTTACAAGAAGATCCTAATTTCCTGAGTGCAGTGACATAATTCTCAACTGATTCTCCCTAATTTTGCGTACGTCTACCAAAATGATAACGCTCAAGAATGGTGCTGACCTTAGGTAGATAATGGCGATCTAATTTGAGTATGCAGATCTGGTATTCATTCAGGCTAGAGTCAACTATTTCTGGCAAATGGTCAAAGACTTCTTGACCCTCTGACCCTATGCAGTGAAGAAGTAACGCCGTTCTCCTCTCCGCACTTAAATTAGTCCCACAAACTTTAGCATACCTCTCGAAGACTTTCTTCCATTTCTGCCACTTGATCGGTGGATCACCAGGATTAGAAAGGAAGAAAGGAGGGGTAGTTACGTTCTGCATGATGAATCCACCAAAATGAGTTTTTATCTAATGATAACAAAATTACATTACTACACTCGGCTTCTCTGAGATGCACAAAAGGGACTCCAAGTGCCTGGTTCAGCACAAAAGGGACTCCAAGTGCCTGGTTCAGCACAAAAGGGACTCTGGGTGCTTGGTCCGGCACAAAAAGGTCTCTGCATGCCTGTCCCGCACAAAAGGGACTCCGCATGCCTCTCCTGGCACAACAAGGACCCAGCGTATCTCGTCCAGCACAAAAGAGACTCTGCGTGCTTGGTCCGGCACAAAAAGGACTCCGCATGCCTGTCCCGCACAAAAGGGACTCCGCATACATGTTCCAGCACAAAAAGGACTCCACATGCCTGTCCTGGCACAACAAGGACTCAATGTATCTCGTCCAGCACAAAAGAGACTCTGCGTGCTTGGTCCGGCACAAAAAGGACTCCGCATGCCTGTCCCGCACAAAAGGGACTCAGCTTGCCTGGCCTGCACAAAAGGGACACCGAGTGCCTGTCCCGGCACAAAAGGGACTTTGCATGCCAGTTCCAGCACAAAAAGGACTCTGCATGCCTGTCCTGGCACATCAAGGACTCCACATACCTCGTCAGGCACAAATGGAACTTTGCTTGCCTTGTCCAGCAGAAGAGGGACTTTGCATGTCTGGTCTGGCAAAAAAGGGACTCCATTTGCCTCGTCCAGCACAAAAGGGACTCCGCTTGCCTGGCCTGCACAAAAGGGACTCCACGTGCCTGGTCCAGCACAAAAGGGACTTGACGTGTCTGGTTCAGCACAAAAGAAACTTGCCATGCTTGGTCCAGCACAAAAAAGAGACTTTGCGTACCTGGTCTGGCACACAAAGGACTCCACGTGTCTGGTCTGGCACAAATGGGATTCTGGGTGCCTCGCCCGGCACAAAAGAGTCTCTGTGTGCCTAGTTCGGCATAAAAGGGACTCAGCATGCCTCTTCTGGGACAAAAGGGACTCTGCATGGCTGTTCCGGCACAATAGGGACTCTGCGTGCCTGGTCCGGCACAAAGGCGACATCAGTAGAAAAACTTCGAGGGACCCTGAGTCAATGAGTAGGAGGGGAGTGGAGTCAGGGAGTAATCAACATCAAAAAACAGAAGTACAATCCCCCCACTAGTATAATGTAAATAGGCTATAAGTCCATAGATATAAATGTGTCCACAGTCCGAAACAAAAGTTTTTTTTCTAAGAAGATTATTTATCTTTCATTTTTCATTTATTTTATAAAAACAATAGTACAGATAGTAGAGTCATATTAATTCATTACATATAAAAAGCTAAACTTTCTGAATACCATCGGAGTACCATGGATAATAAAGAGAGACATAATCAAGTGCCCAACATTAGAGATTCATACAATACAGTACATAAATCAACTTCATACATATACAAGACACAAAAAAGCACAACACAATATACTATGTAAGGTACAAAAGGTCAGACAGAAAAAGCGCTGACGCGCGTTTAGGAGATCTCGAAATATGCTATAAATATGAACTTCTTCAGGGCCCAATTGTCATAGGCATCTTAGTCACGATATCCAGAGAGTTAATTTAATATTTCAGTTTGTCGAGCTTCAGGCACATGAGCACATAATCGGTCTGTGGAACACAACAGAACATTTCTTATTATAACAATAGAATCCAAAACACAACAAAGCTAATATAGTTGTGACCACGGAAACAATCCCCAATGGAAGAAGAAGAAAGAAAGAAACCATCACCAGAAAACTCGTGTGGAGGAAAAAATTATGACAACAAAGCATACTGTGTAGAAAAGACAAGGGATGTGCGAAGTGAGAGGAAGAAAAGATATAATAACCATAAGCAAAAAAAAAATTTTTTTTAGTAAATGATTAAAAGTATCCTACTTAAAGGGAGAGATATCTCCACAGGCGTGAAGCAGCAAGAGTTTTAAATGAGCAAGAAAGTATAACTGGAAGACATTACATACTTCGGAGGAGAGGAATATCTCCACAGGGCTAATACTTGATAGGTGTAAGCAAGGTAAGGCACCTGGTACATCCAAGGGAGGCTGGAAATTCAGAACCATAGGCATCCAATCAACTGGAATTAGGAGATACATGAAAGTAATAAGTATGCATGTTAAATACTAGCTTAGTACAGCATATTGCCAAGTCTGCAATAAGTACTTATAATCTCGTAAGTACAAAAGTCAACTACCTAGCCCCCAATTCAAGTTAGCCACGAGAAATAAAATAGGGGTGGTGATACAATAATGATACAGTCCCATGAGAGAGGGAATAAAAGTTCTATCCTGAATGAACAAAGACCTCGTATAGAACGTGTCCTGGTTACTTAAAGTATCCAAATTACTTAAGGTATGTCGGCGTAGAAGTTGGCATCTTTGAAAGGGTGGTAAGCAAAAAAATTCATCTTCTGCTCACTCATGTTCCGAGACCCCCATATAACCTGGATTACAATGAATATCAAGCTCTTAAACATCTGGCCGATAACACTGATGTCACCATAAAGCCTGCAGACAAAGGGGGTGGCATTGTGGTGCTAGACAGTATAGCTTACAAAAGACAAATTGAAACTATGCTCAGTGTCCCTGAACACTATACCAAAGTTAGGTCTTTCCCGGAACAGAGAATTAAACATGAGATTTTGGAAATTACTAGCAGAGCAATGGACAGAGGCTCCATATGCCAACAGGAATTTGATTATTTGAATGTTTCGTTCCATAAAATTCCTATACTATATGGAGTTCCCAAGACTCATAAAAATGTCCTCACACCACCCTTTAGACCCATCGTCTCTACCATTGGGTCCCTCACCGAACCACTCTCTAAGTATGTAGATGTGTATCTTCAACCGTTAGCCTCTAAACTTACTGGCTTTATCAAAGATACAGGCCATCTCATCAATATTATTGAAGGACTTCCCTTTAACATCCATACTGATTTCCTGATCTCAATGGACATTGAGGCCTTGTATACGAATATCCCTCTAGAAGAGGCCTTGGTGGCAGTCAAGAGAGCCCTAGAGACGGGAGAGGCCCCTTATGATCATTTGTTTGTTTTGGAGTGCCTAGCCATTGTTCTTAAAGAGAATTTCTTCGAATTTGAGGGTAATATTTACAAACAGATCCAAGGAGTTAGCATGGGCGCAGCCTGTGCTCCCAATGTAGCTAATATTTTCATGGGATCTTTCGAAACGAAATTTATCTTCAATGAAGTAGCTCCTTTCAGTGAGAACATTTTTTGTTGGCATCGCTTCATCGATGATATTTTTTTCATTTGGAGAGGTGAAGAACAACAACTTGAAGAATTCATGCTTTGGGTTAATCTATGTAACTTACATCTTAGATTTACCTCCAATATTAGCAAGGATAGAATTGAGTTCCTAGACATCTGAATACTAGTTAAAGATCAAAAAATAGAGGTTTCGCTCTATACTAAGCCTACTGCCCGGAACACCCTTTTGCAGTACACCAGTTATCACCCGCGCAGCCAAAAAGACAGTATCCCGTTTAGTCAATTTTTGAGATACCGTAGGAACTGTACTTCCTTGAAAGACTTTGAATTTCACTCGGAACAACTTAAAGCCAAGCTGTTGGACAGAGGTTATCCCAACAGATTAGTTAGGGACTCATACAAAAGAGTCAAATATTACGATAGAGTGGCTCTATTCCAAAGTAAACGGACTAAAACTGAAAACAACATCGTATGTGTTACCACCCACTCCAACATTGATCGTAAAGTGCGCCAAATCATAAATACTCAGTGGCATATTCTTAACTCCGACTCACAAAAAAATGTACTCCCTAAACCCATTTTCGCGTTTCGCCGTAATAAAAATCTGCAAAACGTCTTGGTTAAAACTAGAGAGCCCTCAAAGGACAGATTTGTTCAGAAATCCATAGTTGGAAGCACTCCTGTTATGGGAACACACAAATGTGGCCACTGCCATGCGTGTGATTTTGCCATTATAGGACATGTCCTTACCTGGGGCAAACGTACTTTCACTATGAAGTCAATGAGTAATTGCCGTACCAGCAATGTGATTTATCTCATCCTGTGCCCCTGCCATAAAGGATATGTGGGTGAAACTGGTAGGGAGTTCAGGGTGAGGTTTAGTGAACACAAGTCAGCCATATCTAATCATCGACTTGGAGCCCCAATGGTTGCCCATTGGCTGGAATGTGGACATACAGTAAGTGATCTGCGGTGGACAATTTTGGAACGCATTCTTCCTCCCAAAGATGGGAATACTGATTGTTTGAGGCGTAAAAGAGAGGTATTCTGGATTTATACTTTAGATACATTCGCTGAGGGATTAAATGAGTCTCTACCCTGGGAGAATGCTGTTATCTGAACTATAATTCCTGTCAGCCCATGTGCCTTCTTCCAGGACTACTTGTTTGGATTTCCACAACTTCTTTACTACCCCACTGAAGGTTTATCCTAGTGGACTACTATTTTGACTAGCTCGTATTTGAAGTTGCCCTTTAGTACTTCCCTTGTCATCGCTATATGGCTTATCTTTTTGTAGTACACCCTGGGAACTCATTAGCATTTGAACTATATCTTATGTCAGCTTTTATATTGTTCATTGTCCATTCCTTCACAATAATTGTTTCCCCCAATTTAAGGCTTACTCTATTGGATTACTATATTGATTATCTCCATTTTGGAGTTCTTCGTTGGTATCCTTATTTTATCTCTTTGCCATTCCAATATGGCCGATCTTTTCCATAGCAATCCACCGCTGCGGAGCACTATCTTGATCCGCTTTCCATTTCTTGTACGGATCACATGATTTCCTGATGCCGGGTATTTCAACAGGGCTCCCTCAGCATCGTACTTCGTAATTAATGGCGATGCTTTGCGGTACTTTGCACTTACTTTAGAAGATTAAGCCGAGGGACACAGCCGTGCACGTCACATCGAGGATACATACGGTAAAGTTTTCTATATTGGTGGCCTATGTTGGTGCCGCATTACCGTTAGGTTCTTTAATTAACGTGCTCTTTGTTGTGGTTTTATTTCAGAGCAGTTAGTGCTATTTTGGCGCCACTGTGAATGTGTAATTATCCCCATGCACCTTTTTGATCGGCTCAATACCTACTTTCCTGGGGCAGTAGGGACCCCTTGTTACTGGTTTTAAGACTCCCGCTGTCACGATTCCGATATGGCGACCCATCCGGTAAGATCCTAGACTGTGTTCGGATGTTTCTGTTACCTATCCTGGCTTCATCTTCGATCTATCTACACAGACACTCTTGTCTTTTGTTTTTCCGAGCAGGTCTGTTTTTAGTTCCAACTGCGATGCCCGATGGACCTTGCACCGTTTTCAATCCTGACCGTTACTCTTTACCTTGATATGGTTTAACATCTTATGCCTTTATGTCCGGAACGATTGGTGAGTTTTCACTTAGTTCCTTAAGTAATTTGGATACTTTAAGTAACCAGGACACGTTCTATACGAGGTCGTTGTTCATTCAGGATAGAACTTTTATTCCCTCTCTCATGGGACTGTATCATTATTGTATCACCACCCCTATTTTATTTCTCGTGGCTAACTTGAATTGGGGGCTAGGTAGTTGACTTTTGTACTTACGAGATTATAAGTACTTATTGCAGACTTGGCAATACGCTGTACTAAGCTAGTATTTAACATGCATACTTATTACTTTCATGTATCTCCTAATTCCAGTTGATTAGGTGCCTATGGTTCTGAATTTCCAGCCTCCCTTGGATGTACCAGGTGCCTTACCTTGCTTACACCTATCAAGTATTAGCCCTGTGGAGATATTCCTCTCCTCCGAAGTATGTAATGTCTTCCAGTTATACTTTCTTGCTCATTTAAAACTCTTGCTGCTTCACGCCTGTGGAGATATCTCTCCCTTTAAGTAGGATACTTTTAATCATTTACTAAAAGCTTTTTTTTTTTGCTTATGGTTATTATATCTTTTCTTCCTCTCACTTCGCACATCCCTTGTCTTTTCTACACAGTATGCTTTGTTGTCATCATTTTTTCCTCCACACGAGTTTTCTGGTGATGGTTTCTTTCTTTCTTCTTCTTCCATTGGGGATTGTTTCCGTGGTCACAACTATATTAGCTTTGTTGTGTTTTGGATTCTATTGTTATAATAAGAAATGTTCTGTTGTGTTCCACAGACCGATTATGTGCTCATATGCCTGAAGCCCGACAAATTGAAATATTAAATTAACACTCTGGATATCGTGACTAAGATGCCTATGACAATTGCGCCCTGAAGAAGGAGTTCATATTTATAGCATATTTCGAGATCTCCGAAACGCGCGTCAGCGCTTTTTCTGTCTGACCTTTTGTACCTTACATAGTATATTGTGTTGTGCTTTTTTGTGTCTTGTATATGTATGAAGTTGATTTATGTACTGTATTGTATGAATCTCTAATGTTGGGCACTTGATTATGTCTCTCTTTATTATCCATGGTACTCCGATGGTATTCAGAATGTTTAGCTTTTTATATGTAATGAATTAATATGACTCTACTATCTGTACTATTGTTTTTATAAAATTAATCAAAAATGAAAGATAAATAATCTTCTTATAAAAAAAACTTTTGTTTCGGACTGTGGACACATTTATATCTATGGACTTATAGCCTATTTACATTATACTAGTGGGGGGATTGTACTTCTGTTTTTTGATGCCGGCACAAAGGGGACTCCATGTGCCTTGTCCGTCACAAAATGGAAACCGCGTGCCTGCTCTGGCACAAAAGGGGACTCTGCGTACCATGATCTGGCGCAAAAGGGGACTCTGTTTGCTATGGTCTGGCACCAAAGGGAATCCACGTGCCTGGTCTGGCACAAAAGGGAATCTACATGCCTGTACCAGCACAAAAGGGACTCTGCATGCCTGTTCCAGCACAAAAAGGACTCCACATGTCTGTCCTGGCACATCAAGGACTCTGTGTACCTCGTCAGGCACAAAAAGAACTCTGCTTGCCTGGTCCGGCAGAAGAGGGACTCCGCGTGTCTGGTCTGGCACAAAAGGGACTCCATGTGCCTCGTCCAGCACAAAAGGGACTCCGCTTGCCTGACCTGCACAAAAGGGACTCCACGTGCCTGGTCCGGCAAAAAAGGGACTTGGCATTCTTGGTCCAGCACAAAAGAGACTTGGCATGCTTGGTCCAGCACAAAAGGGACTTTATGTGCCTGGTCTGGCACAAATGGGACTCCACTTGCCTGATCCAGTACAGAAGGGACCGTGTGCCTGGTACGGCACAGAAGGGACTCTGTGTGCCTGGTCTGACACAAAGGTGGCTCAGCGTGCTCAGTCCAGCACAAAATGTACTCTGCATGCCTTTTCCAGCACAAGAGGGACTCTGCGTGCCTGGTCCAGCACAAGGGGGACTCCATGTGCCTGGTCTAGCACAAAAGGGACTCCACATGCCTGGTCTGGCACAAAAGGGACTTTATGTGCCTGGTCTGGCACATATGGGACTCTGCCTGCCTGGTCCAGCACAAAAGGGACTCTATGTGCCTGGTCCAGCACAAAAGGGTCTCCGCATGCATGTTCTGGTAAAAAAGGGTCTCCGCGTGCTTGTTCTGGCAGAAAAGAGACTCCACATAATTGTTCCAGCACAAAAGGTACTCTGTGTACCTCATCCGGCACAAAATGGAATCCACGTGCCTGGTCTGGCACAAAAGGGACTCTGCATGCCTGATCCGGCATAAGAGGGACTCTGCATGTCGGATCCAGCACAAAAGAGACTCGGCGTGCCTGGTCCGACACAAAAGGGACTTTGTGTAACTGGTCTGGCACAAAAGGGACTTCCTGCCATTTGTGGCATAAAAAGGGTCACTCGGTTCTCCCTCTCTGGTTTAGAACAAAACAGAGTCTCCCTTCCGGGCTGGCACAAAAGGGTCTATGCGTGTATGACATGGCACAAATGCGTCTCCATGTACATGGCCCAGCATAAAAGGGACTCAGTGTGCCTGGACCAGCACAAAGGGGAGTCCGCATGCCTGTGCCATGTCTGTTACAAAAGGGAAACCTCCTGCCTCTGCGTGCCTGTTCAGGCACAAAAAGGGACTCTGGGAGCCTAGTCTGGCACAAAAGGGAATCCACATGCCTGGTACTGCACAAAAGGGACTCCGTGTGTCTGGTCAGGCACAAAAGAGGCTCTGCATGCCTGGTCTGGCAGAAAAGGGACTTGATGTGCCTGGTCTGGCACAAATGGGGCTCTGCTTGCCTGATCCATTACAAAAGGGACTCTGTGTGCCTGGTCTGACACAAAGGGGACTCAGCGTGCTTGGTCCAGCACAAAAGGGACTCTGCGTGCCTTTTCCAGTACAAGAGGGACTCTGTGTTCCTGGTCCGGCACAAAAGGGACTTTATGTGCCTGGTCTGGCACAAATGGGACTCCTCTTGCCTGGTCCAGCAAAAAAGGGACTCTGCATGCTTGGTCTGGCACAAAAAGGACTCTGCATGCCTGTCCCGTCACAAAAGGGACTTTGCATGCCAGTTCCAGCACAAAAAGGATTCTGCATGCCTGTCCTGGCACATCAAGGACTCCGCATACCTCGTCAGGCACAAATGGAACTTTGCTTGCCTTGTCCAGCAGAAGAGGGACTTTGCATGTCTGGTCTGGCAAAAAAGGGACTCCATGTGCCTCGTCCAGCACAAAAGGGACTTCGCTTGCCTGGCCTGCACAAAAGGGACTCCACGTGCCTGGTCCCGCCCAAAAGGGACTTGACGTGTCTGGTTCAGCACAAAAGAAACTTGCCATGCTTGGTCCAGCACAAAAAAGAGACTTTGCGTACCTGGTCTGGCACACAAAGGACTCCACGTGTCTGGTCTGGCACAAATGGGATTCTGGGTGCCTCGCCCGGCACAAAAGAGTCTGTGTGCCTAGTTCGGCATAAAAGGGACTCCGCATGCCTCTTCTGGGACAAAAGGGACTCTGCATGGCTGTTCCGGCACAATAGGGACTCTGCGTGCCTGGTCCGGCACAAAGGGGACTCCATGTGCCTTGTCCGTCACAAAATGGAAACCGCGTGCCTGTTCTGGCACAAAAGGGGACTCTGCGTACCATGATCTGGCGCAAAAGGGGACTCTGTTTGCTATGGTCTGGCACCAAAGGGAATCCACGTGACTGGTCTGGCACAAAGGGGGCTTGTGTGTCTGGTCAGGCACAAAAGGGGCTCCGCGTGCCTGGTCTGGCACAAAAGGGAATCTGCATGCCTGTCCCGGCACAAAATAGACTCTGCATGCCTGTTCCAGCACAAAAAGGACTCTACATGTCTGTCCTGGCACATCAAGGACTCTGTGTACCTCGTCAGGCACAAAAAGAACTCTGCTTGCCTTGTCCGGCAGAAGAGGGACTCCGCGTGTCTGGTCTGGCACAAAAGGGACTCCATGTGCCTCGTCCAGCACAAAAGGGACTTGGCATGCTTGGTCCAGCACAAAAGAGACTTGGCATGCTTGGTCCAGCACAAAAAGGACTTTATGTGCCTGGTCTGGCACAAATGGGACTCCACTTGCCTTATCTAATACAGAAGGGACTCCGTGTGCCTGGTACGGCACAGAAGTGATTCCGTGTGCCTGGTCTGACACAAAGGTGGATCAGCATGCTCAGTCCACCACAAAATGTACTCTGCATGCCTTTTCCAGCACAAGAGGGACTCTGCATGCCTGGTCCAGCACAAGGGGGACTCCATGTGCCTGGTCTAGCACAAAAGGGACTCCACATGCCTGGTCTGGCACAAAAGGGACTTTATGTGCCTGGTCTGGCACATATGGGACTCTGCTTGCCTGGTCCAGCACAAAAGGGACTCTATGTGCCTGGTCCAGCACAAAAGGGTCTCCACATGCATGTTCTGGTAAAAAAGGGTCTCCGCGTGCTTGTTCTGGCAGAAAAGAGACTCCACATAATTGTTCCAGCACAAAAGGTACTCTGTGTACCTCATCCGGCACAAAATGGAATCCACGTGCCTGGTCTGGCACAAAAGGGACTCTGCATGCCTGATCCGGCATAAGAGGGACTCTGCATGTCGGATTCAGCACAAAAGAGACTCGGCGTGCCTGGACCGACACAAAAGGGACTTTGTGAAACCGGTCTGGCACAAAAGGGACTTCCTGCCATTTGTGGCATAAAACGGGTCACTCGGGTCTCCCCCTCTGGTTTAGAACAAAACAGAGTCTCCCTTCCGGGCTGGCACAAAAGGGTCTATGCGTGTATGACATGGCACAAATGGGTCTCCATGTACATGGCCCAGCATAAAAGGGACTCAGTGTGCCTGGTCCTGCACAAAAGGGACTCTGTATACCTCGTCTGGCACAAAAGTGACTCAGTATGCCCCGTCCATCACAATAGGGACTCCATGTGCCGGTTCCAGTCCAAAAGGGACTCGGCGTGATTGTTCCAGCACAAAAGAGACTCTACATACCTCGTCCAGCACAAAAAGGACTCTGTGTGCTTGTTCCAGCACAAAAGGTACTCTGCCTACCTCATCCGGCACAAACAGGACTCTGCATGCCTTGTCCGGCACAAGAGGGACTCTGTGTGTCTGGCATGGCAGAATAGGGTCTCTGCTTTCCTGATCTGGCACAAAAGTGACTCGGTGTAAAATATAAGTGATGACTCCAGATGCAGGTTTCTGATACAGATGAGTGAAGTTTATTGTAGAGATAAAAGAGATCCCATCCACCATGTCCAATCAGTCAGGTACAACTGACTTCTCCCCACACTAGTAAGTTCCATTGCCATGGAGCTTCTCCAACAATAACAACTCTACTGTACATTTCTCTTAAAGTGGTACAACAGGTATTTACAACGTGCATTGATAAACAACATGAACATTACTACACATCTTCCTCTTCCTAAAAAACATTACATGAGAAACAAAACTTAAACCTTAACATAATCATTGAGTTTTAAAGGAGGCTTTACAATCCTCTTACTCTTTCCTCTCACAGGCATAGAAACAGAGTTATCACCTGACGCTAAATTGGTCTCACCTATATTCTTGTTTTCTCCTGCTTTTCTTACCACAACTACTCCATTTAGATTCCAGACCCTAGAGTCTTCAGTCTTGATGGCATTGGAAAAAACTTTTTTAACTTTGTGAGCAACTTTAAACATTTCAGAAGACTGCCGTCCTGAAGGCGCCCTAATCATTACAAAGTCACCTACATTAACAACAATCCTTTTTACAGCCTTCTTGTTATCAAACCACCTCTTGCGATCAACAATTTTGTCTGCCTCCCGCTTTCTCCATGATTCAGGGCAAAGCTCAACTCCGTCACTCTTCCCTTCCTTTTCATTAACCCAGAAAGGCGTGACGAGAGTATTAGGATGCCTCTTTTTTAGAAGTAAGAAAGGTGTCTTTCCCGTGGTCGAATGAGGCGTAACTCTATACATTTTTACCACTTTTTGTACCCCCTCCTTCCAATCTAATTTGTTCTGTTTGGACATAGAGATTGACTCTTTAAGAACTCGAACAAACCTTTCCACCATTCCGTTACTCTCGGGATGGTACAGAGAGCAGCGTTTATGTTTAATGGCACACATCTCTAGAAAGTCCCCCATCTCTTTAGAAACAAATTGCACTCCATTATCTGTGAGGAGGTAACCTGGGAGACCTTCTCTAGTGAACACTTCCTTTAAGAAGGCTATCACATGTTTGGAGTCAATGCTTTTCGTGATTTTTATTTCAGGCCAGCGTGAAAATAAATCAATTAGGACAAACACATAGACCTCACCCTCACAACATTTGACAGGACCCAAAATATCAAGAGCTAGTTCCTGCCACGGTGCATTCGGTCTATCCCTTATAACCATAGGTTGTACCCTTGGTTTGAAACATTTCTCACTTAACGTGCACGGGATGCATTCTCGCACAAGTCTCTCAATATCTAGGTCCATGCCAGCCCATCAATAGTTGAGCCTAATGCTCTCTTTGGTTTTTGAGATGCCTTGGTGCCCTTGATGAGCTAAAGAAATTAGCTCTTCACGCAGACATTTCGGGGGAATCAATCTAGTGCCACGGAATACAAATCCGTCAGATATGGATAACTCATCCCTCACATTCCAATATTTCTCCGAGACACCATGATTTTTCTTGTCCCAACCATTATTAATAAAGGAGGACAACTCCATAAGTTCTCGGTCCACTTTACTCTCCTCTCTCCATTTATCCTCTTTAATGCTACCACACTCTATGGCACACACCCATTCCAACTCCTCTTCCTCTTCTAGATCATCATAGCCATCATCCTGTTTAGCCAACCTTGACAGCGCATCAGCAGTATAATTGCGTACTCCTGGTAAATATTCTACCTTGAAATTGTATCCTTGTAAATCAACAATCCATCTAGAAATTCTGCTGGAAATAGCATCGGTTCCTTTACTATTAAAAACTTCAACCAAAGGCTTGTGGTCAGTGCAAACCACACACTCAATACCCCACAAAAAATTCTTTAATTTCTTCATTGCCCAATGAAGAGCTAACGCCTCTTTCTCTATCACAGAGTACCGGGTTTCGGCTCCTCTTAGACTCCTTGATAGAAAAAGAATGACCTCAGTTTTGCCCCCACTTTCTTGTTGTAGCACAGCACCCAAACCTTTCATGCTAGCGTCTGTTACCAATACAGATTTGGCTGCAGGATCAAAACTTCCTAATCTGGGAGTCTTTTTTAGATATTCCTTAATCCTTTTAAATTCTGCTTCACATTCCTTACTCCAATCAAATTCCACCCCTTTACAAAGAAGGGTGCGCATGTGAACACACTTTTCAGCAAACCCCTTAACAAATTTGCTATAGTACTCAGCCATTCCTAAAAATTTCATGAGGTCCTCTCTAGTCTTCGGTGAGTCTAAATTTTCTATGGATTTGACTAAGTCACTCTTAGGTTGTATTCCCTTGCCCGATATGGTGTGTCCCAAATAATCGATAGATGATTTCCTAAACTTGCATTTATCTATCCTGACAGTGAGATTATGTAAATTAAATCTCTGCAACACCTCTTTAACTCTCATATCATGTTCCACTTCATCCTTCCCAAAAATTAGGACATCATCCTGGTAAATTTTGACTCCTCTCTGATCTTTTAGAACCCGCTCCAGAGCTCTCTGAAAGACCGAAGCCGCGGAGACAAGCCCAAAAGGTAGTCGCCTGAATCTGAATGTTCCAAATGGAGTGATAAAAGAGGTGTAGTCCTTAGACCTCTCCTCTAACTTAATTTGGTGGAAAGCCGACTTGAGGTCGACTGTGGCGATTACTTTTGCTCCTTTCAGTAACATGAGCATATCAGCAATCTTGGGAAGGGGATATCTGTCAACGATCACCTGTTTATTAAGTTCTCTAAGGTCGATGCATAAACGGAGACTTCCGTCCGATTTTCGGGCAGCCACTACCGGAGCCAACCATTGAGTTCCCTCTACCTCTTCTATAATACCTTCAGATTTTAACTTCTCTAATTGTTTTTTCATCTCTTCTCTGACAGACAAAGGAACACCCCGCACCTTGCTTGTAAAAGGAACAGCTCCAGGTCTTAATCTGATTTTATGCATGTAATCACTCAGACAACCTAATTCATCCTTGAAAACATTCGGAAAAGACTTTTTCAAATTCAACTCGTAATCATCACCGGCCACTTGTAAATCAACTTTGTTAACGTTGAAATTGTCTTTTAATAAAATGGGCTGATCACTATTAGGATCCAGCATTACCCCAAGGTCTTTTTGATGTAGCCAACTCAACAAACTATCCCCTTTGTGCGAAACGTATACCTTCCCGGATATGTACCTCCCTTTGTATTCTATAAGACCATTGAAGTAACCCATTAATTTTATTGGCTCTCCACCATACGAATATGGATTTATGTCCGGTTTCAATAGTTTTGTCTTGCCCAACAAATGATGTTCATAAAAATTTTTGGACACAATCGTGATCTTCGCACCTGAATCAAAAAGGACACCTGTCTTACAATGCTCCACAGCAATTTCATCTATGGGACCTTTCTTCTTATTATCAGAAACTTGAGACACAACTTGTCCACAAGCAAGCTCTGAGCTAGAGTCACTGTCACTTCCATCATTCTTGTATATCATATTAACTTTTGATCCATTTTTCCTGAATTTACAAGAGGATGAAAAATGCCCAATTTTCTGACATTTGTTGCACTTGGCCTTGAAGGCCGGACACCTCTTATCATTGGCTAGGTGGTTGGGACTACCACATCTATAGCATTTAAAATTCCCATCATGCTCCTTAGATGCAAACCCTTTTTCAGAAGAGGCATTTTTAGATCTCTTGTCGCTTTTGTCTTTATAACTCACACTTTCCTTCCCTTGAACCTTAACAACTTGAACCTTTTCACCTTTACACTCATTTTTGGTTATGATCTCTACGCATTTGACAGAGTGTTCAATCTGTTTAGCGACGACTAAGACTTCGTCAAGAGTAGGATCGTCTTTCTGCCAAATATCGTCTCTGACTTTTTGAACATTGCACCCTAGCATGAATTGGTCTCTTATTCTCTCTTCTAAAAGACCTCCGAATTTACAAGAAGATCCTAATTTCCTGAGTGCAGTGACATATTTCTCAACTGATTCTCCCTCATTTTGCGTACGTCTACCAAAATGATAATGCTCAAGAATGGTGCTGACCTTAGGTAGATAATGGCGATCTAATTTGAGTATGCAGATCTGGTATTCATTCAGGCTAGAGTCAACTATTTCTGGCAAATGGTCAAAAACTTCTTGACCCTCTGACCCTAGGCAGTGAAGAAGTAACGCCGTTCTCCTCTCCGCACTTAAATTAGTCCCACAAACTTTAGCATACCTCTCGAAGACTTTCTTCCATTTCTGCCACTTGATCGGTGGATCACCAGGATTAGAAAGGAAGAAAGGAGGGGTAGTTACGTTCTGCATGATGAATCCACCAAAATGAGTTTTTATCTAATGATAACAAAATTACATTACTACACTCGGCTTCTCTGAGATGCACAAAAGGGACTCCAAGTGCCTGGTTCAGCACAAAAGGGACTCCAAGTGCCTGGTTCAGCACAAAAGGGACTCTGGGTGCTTGGTCCGGCACAAAAAGGTCTCTGCATGCCTGTCCCGCACAAAAGGGACTCTGCATACATGTTCCAGCACAAAAAGGACTCCGCATGCCTCTCCTGGCACAACAAGGACCCAGCGTATCTCGTCCAGCACAAAAGAGACTCTGCGTGCTTGGTCCGGCACAAAAAGGACTCCGCATGCCTGTCCCGCACAAAAGGGACTCCGCATACATGTTCCAGCACAAAAAGGACTCCGTATGCCTGTCCTGGCACAACAAGGACTCAGCGTATCTCGTCCAGCACAAAAGAGACTCTGCGTGCTTGGTCCGGCACAAAAAGGACTCCGCATGCCTGTCCCGCACAAAAGGGACTCAGCTTGCCTGGCCTGCACAAAAGGGACACCGAGTGCCTGTCCCGGCACAAAAGGGACTTTGCATGCCAGTTACAGCACAAAAAGGACTCTGCATGCCTGTCCTGGCACATCAAGGACTCCGCATACCTCGTCAGGCACAAATGGAACTTTGCTTGCCTTGTCCAGCAGAAGAGGGACTTTGCATGTCTGGTCTGGCAAAAAAGGGACTCCATGTGCCTCGTCCAGCACAAAAGGGACTCCGCTTGCCTGGCCTGCACAAAAGGGACTCCACGTGCCTGGTCCAGCCCAAAAGGGACTTGACGTGTCTGGTTCAGCACAAAAGAAACTTGCCATGCTTGGTCCAGCACAAAAAAGAGACTTTGCGTACCTGGTCTGGCACACAAAGGACTCCACGTGTCTGGTCTGGCACAAATGGGATTCTGGGTGCCTCGCCCGGCACAAAAGAGTCTGTGTGCCTAGTTCGGCATAAAAGGGACTCTGCATGCCTCTTCTGGGACAAAAGAGACTCTGCATGGCTGTTCCGGCACAATAGGGACTCTGCGTGCCTGGTCCGGCACAAAGGGGACTCCATGTGCGTTGTCCGTCACAAAATGGAAACCGCGTGCCTGTTCTGGCACAAAAGGGGACTCTGCGTACCATGATCTGGCGCAAAAGGGGACTCTGTTTGCTATGGTCTGGCACCAAAGGGAATCCACGTGACTGGTCTGGCATAAAGGAGACTTGTGTGTCTGGTCAGGCACAAAAGGGGCTCCGCGTGCCTGGTCTGGCACAAAAGGGAATCTGCATGCCTGTCCCGGCACAAAAGGGACTCTGCATGCCTGTTCCAGCACAAAAAGGACTCTACATGTATGTCATGGCACATCAAGGACTCTGTGTACCTCGTCAGGCACAAAAAGAACTCTGCTTGCCTTGTCCGGCAGAAGAGGGACTCCGCGTGTCTGGTCTGGCACAAAAGGGACTCCATGCGCCTCGTCCAGCACAAAAGGGACTCCGCTTGCCTGGCCTGCACAAAAGGGACTCCACGTGCCTGATCCAGCCCAAAAGGGACTTGACGTGTCTGGTTCAGCGCAAAAGAAACTTGCCATGCTTGGTCCAGCACAAAAAAGAGACTCTGCGTGCTTGGTCCGGCACAAAAAGGACTCCGCATGCCTGTCCCGCACAAAAGGGACTCAGCTTGCCTGGCCTGCACAAAAGGGACACCGAGTGCCTGTCCCGGCACAAAAGGGACTTTGCATGCCAGTTCCAGCACAAAAAGGACTCTGCATGCCTGTCCTGGCACATCAAGGACTCCGCATACCTCGTCAGGCACAAATGGAACTTTGCTTGCCTTGTCCAGCAGAAGAGGGACTTTGCATGTCTGGTCTGGCAAAAAAGGGACTCCATGTGCCTCGTCCAGCACAAAAGGGACTCCGCTTGCCTGGCCTGCACAAAAGGGACTCCACGTGCCTGGTCCAGCCCAAAAGGGACTTGACGTGTCTGGTTCAGCACAAAAGAAACTTGCCATGCTTGGTCCAGCACAAAAAAGAGACTTTGCGTACCTGGTCTGGCACACAAAGGACTCCACGTGTCTGGTCTGGCACAAATGGGATTCTGGGTGCCTCGCCCGGCACAAAAGAGTCTGTGTGCCTAGTTCGGCATAAAAGGGACTCCGCATGCCTCTTCTGGGACAAAAGAGACTCTGCATGGCTGTTCCGGCACAATAGGGACTCTGCGTGCCTGGTCCGGCACAAAGGGGACTCCATGTGCGTTGTCCGTCACAAAATGGAAACCGCGTGCCTGTTCTGGCACAAAAGGGGACTCTGCGTACCATGATCTGGCGCAAAAGAGGACTCTGTTTGCTATGGTCTGGCACCAAAGGGAATCCACGTGACTGGTCTGGCATAAAGGAGACTTGTGTGTCTGGTCAGGCACAAAAGGGGCTCCGCGTGCCTGGTCTGGCACAAAAGGGAATCTGCATGCCTGTCCCGGCACAAAAGGGACTCTGCATGCCTGTTCCAGCACAAAAAGGACTCTACATGTATGTCATGGCACATCAAGGACTCTGTGTACCTCGTCAGGCACAAAAAGAACTCTGCTTGCCTTGTCCGGCAGAAGAGGGACTCCGCGTGTCTGGTCTGGCACAAAAGGGACTCCATGTGCCTCGTCCAGCATAAAAGGGACTTGGCATGCTTGGTCCAGCACAAAAGGGACTTTATGTGCCTGGTCTGGCACAAATGTGACTCCATTTGCCTTATCCAGTACAGAAGGGACTCTGTGTGCCTGGTACAGCACAGAAGTGATTCTATGTGCCTGGTCTGACACAAAGGTGGCTCAGCGTGCTCAGTCCAGCACAAAAGGTACTCTGCATGCCTTTTCCAGCACAAGAGGGACTCTGCATGCCTGGTCCAGCACAAGGGGGACTCCATGTGCCTGGTCTAGCACAAAAGGGACTCCACATGCCTGGTCTGGCACAAAAGGGACTTTATGTGCCTGGTCTGGCACATATGGGACTCTGCCTGCCTGGTCCAGCACAAGGGGGACTCCATGTGCCTGGTCTAGCACAAAAGGGACTCCACATGCCTGGTCCAGCACAAAAGGGACTCTATGTGCCTGGTCCAGCACAAAAGGGTCTCCGCATGCATGTTCTGGAAAAAAGGGTCTCCGCGTGCTTGTTCTGGCAGAAAAGAGACTCCACATAATTGTTCCAGCACAAAAGGTACTCTGTGTACCTCATCCGGCACAAAATGGAATCCACGTGCCTGGTCTGGCACAAAAGGGACTCTGCATGCCTGATCCGGCATAAGAGGGACTCTGCATGTCGGATTCAGCACAAAAGAGACTCGGCGTGCCTGGACCGACACAAAAGGGACTTTGTGAAACCGGTCTGGCACAAAAGGGACTTCCTGCCATTTGTGGCATAAAAAGGGTCACTCGGGATTTCCCCTCTGGTTTACAACAAAACAGAGTCTCCCTTCCAGGCTGGCACAAAAGGGTCTATGCGTGTATGACATGGCACAAATGGGTCTCCATGTACATGGCCCAGCATAAAATGGACTCAGTGTGCCTGGTCCTGCACAAAAGGGACTCTGTATACCTCGTCTGGCACAAAAGTGACTCAGTATGCCCCGTCCATCACAATAGGGACTCCATGTGCCGGTTCCAGTCCAAAAGGGACTCGGCGTGATTGTTCCAGCACAAAAGAGACTCTGCATACCTCGTCCAGCACAAAAAGGACTCTGTGTGCTTGTTCCAGCACAAAAGGTACTCTGCCTACCTCATCCGGCACAAACAGGACTCTGCATGCCTTGTCCGGCACAAGAGGGACTCTGTGTGTCTGGCATGGCAGAATAGGGTCTCTGCTTTCCTGATCTGGCACAAAAGTGACTCGGCTTCTCTGAGATGCACAAAAGGGACTCCAAGTGCCTGGTTCAGCACAAAAGGGACTCCAAGTGCCTGGTTCAGCACAAAAGGGATTTTGGGTGCTTGGTCCGGCACAAAAAGGTCTCTGCATGCCTGTCCCGCACAAAAGGGACTCCACATACATGTTCCAGCACAAAAAGGACTCCGCATGCCTGTCCTGGCACAACAAGGACCCAGCGTATCTCGTCCAGCACACAAGAGACTCTGCGTGCTTGGTCCGGCACAAAAAGGACTCCGCATGCCTGTCCCGCACAAAAGGGACTCCGCATACATGTTCCAGCACAAAAAGGACTCCGCATGCCTGTCCTGGCACAACAAGGACTCAGCGTATCTCGTCCAGCACAAAAGAGACTCTGCGTGCTTAGTCCGGCACAAAAAGAACTCCGCATGCCTGTCCCGCACAAAAGGGACTCAGCTTGCCTGGCCTGCACAAAAGGGACACCGAGTGCCTGTCCCGGCACAAAAGGGACTCCACGTGCCAGGCCCGGCACAAAAAGGACTTTGCATGCCAGTTCCAGCACAAAAAGGACTCTGCATGCCTGTCCTGGCACATCAAGGACTCCGCATACCTCGTCAGGCACAAATGGAACTTTGCTTGCCTTGTCCAGCAGAAGAGGGACTTTGCATGTCTGGTCTGGCAAAAAAGGGACTCCATGTGCCTCGTCCAGCACAAAAGGGACTCCGCTTGCCTGGCCTGCACAAAAGGGACTCCACGTGCCTGGTCCAGCCCAAAAGGGACTTGACGTGTCTGGTTCAGCACAAAAGAAACTTGCCATGCTTGGTCCAGCACAAAAAAGAGACTTTGCGTACCTGGTCTGGCACACAAAGGACTCCACGTGTCTGGTCTGGCACAAATGGGATTCTGGGTGCCTCGCCCGGCACAAAAGAGTCTGTGTGCCTAGTTCGGCATAAAAGGGACTCCGCATGCCTCTTCTGGGACAAAAGAGACTCTGCATGGCTGTTCCGGCACAATAGGGACTCTGCGTGCCTGGTCCGGCACAAAGGGGACTCCATGTGCGTTGTCCGTCACAAAATGGAAACCGCGTGCCTGTTCTGGCACAAAAGGGGACTCTGCGTACCATGATCTGGCGCAAAAGAGGACTCTGTTTGCTATGGTCTGGCACCAAAGGGAATCCACGTGACTGGTCTGGCATAAAGGAGACTTGTGTGTCTGGTCAGGCACAAAAGGGGCTCCGCGTGCCTGGTCTGGCACAAAAGGGAATCTGCATGCCTGTCCCAGCACAAAAGGGACTCTGCATGCCTGTTCCAGCACAAAAAGGACTCTACATGTATGTCATGGCACATCAAGGACTCTGTGTACCTCGTCAGGCACAAAAAGAACTCTGCTTGCCTTGTCCGGCAGAAGAGGGACTCCGCGTGTCTGGTCTGGCACAAAAGGGACTCCATGTGCCTCGTCCAGCATAAAAGGGACTTGGCATGCTTGGTCCAGCACAAAAGGGACTTTATGTGCCTGGTCTGGCACAAATGTGACTCCATTTGCCTTATCCAGTACAGAAGGGACTCTGTGTGCCTGGTACAGCACAGAAGTGATTCTATGTGCCTGGTCTGACACAAAGGTGGCTCAGCGTGCTCAGTCCAGCACAAAAGGTACTCTGCATGCCTTTTCCAGCACAAGAGGGACTCTGCATGCCTGGTCCAGCACAAGGGGGACTCCATGTGCCTGGTCTAGCACAAAAGGGACTCCACATGCCTGGTCTGGCACAAAAGGGACTTTATGTGCCTGGTCTGGCACATATGGGACTCTGCCTGCCTGGTCCAGCACAAGGGGGACTCCATGTGCCTGGTCTAGCACAAAAGGGACTCCACATGCCTGGTCCAGCACAAAAGGGACTCTATGTGCCTGGTCCAGCACAAAAGGGTCTCCGCATGCATGTTCTGGAAAAAAGGGTCTCCGCGTGCTTGTTCTGGCAGAAAAGAGACTCCACATAATTGTTCCAGCACAAAAGGTACTCTGTGTACCTCATCCGGCACAAAATGGAATCCACGTGCCTGGTCTGGCACAAAAGGGACTCTGCATGCCTGATCCGGCATAAGAGGGACTCTGCATGTCGGATTCAGCACAAAAGAGACTCGGCGTGCCTGGACCGACACAAAAGGGACTTTGTGAAACCGGTCTGGCACAAAAGGGACTTCCTGCCATTTGTGGCATAAAAAGGGTCACTCGGGATTTCCCCTCTGGTTTACAACAAAACAGAGTCTCCCTTCCGGGCTGGCACAAAAGGGTCTATGCGTGTATGACATGGCACAAATGGGTCTCCATGTACATGGCCCAGCATAAAATGGACTCAGTGTGCCTGGTCCTGCACAAAAGGGACTCTGTATACCTCGTCTGGCACAAAAGTGACTCAGTATGCCCCGTCCATCACAATAGGGACTCCATGTGCCGGTTCCAGTCCAAAAGGGACTCGGCGTGATTGTTCCAGCACAAAAGAGACTCTGCATACCTCGTCCAGCACAAAAAGGACTCTGTGTGCTTGTTCCAGCACAAAAGGTACTCTGCCTACCTCATCCGGCACAAACAGGACTCTGCATGCCTTGTCCGGCACAAGAGGGACTCTGTGTGTCTGGCATGGCAGAATAGGGTCTCTGCTTTCCTGATCTGGCACAAAAGTGACTCGGCTTCTCTGAGATGCACAAAAGGGACTCCAAGTGCCTGGTTCAGCACAAAAGGGACTCCAAGTGCCTGGTTCAGCACAAAAGGGATTTTGGGTGCTTGGTCCGGCACAAAAAGGTCTCTGCATGCCTGTCCCGCACAAAAGGGACTCCACATACATGTTCCAGCACAAAAAGGACTCCGCATGCCTGTCCTGGCACAACAAGGACCCAGCGTATCTCGTCCAGCACACAAGAGACTCTGCGTGCTTGGTCCGGCACAAAAAGGACTCCGCATGCCTGTCCCGCACAAAAGGGACTCCGCATACATGTTCCAGCACAAAAAGGACTCCGCATGCCTGTCCTGGCACAACAAGGACTCAGCGTATCTCGTCCAGCACAAAAGAGACTCTGCGTGCTTAGTCCGGCACAAAAAGAACTCCGCATGCCTGTCCCGCACAAAAGGGACTCAGCTTGCCTGGCCTGCACAAAAGGGACACCGAGTGCCTGTCCCGGCACAAAAGGGACTCCACGTGCCAGGCCCGGCACAAAAAGGACTTGGTGTGCCTGGTCCAGTGCAAAAGAGACTTGGCATGCCTGGTCCAGCACCAAGAGACTTTGTGTGCCTGGTCTGGAACACAAAGGACTCACCATGCCTGGTCTGGCACAAATGGGATTCCTGGTGCCTCACCCAGCACAAAAAAGTCTCTGTGTGCCTGGTCCGGCACAAAAGGTACTTCGCGTGCCTGATCCAGCACAAAGGGGAATCTGCATGCCTGGTCTGGCACAAAAGAGAATCTGTGTGCCTTGTCTGTCACAATAGGGAAACTGCCTTCCTCCGCGTACCTGTTCCGGCACAAAAGGGGAGTCTGCGTGCCATGGTCTGGCACCAAAGGGAAATCTGTGTGCCATGGTCTGGCACAAAAGAGAATCCACATGCGTGGTTCGGCACAAACGAGGCTCCGTGTATCTGGTCAGGCAACAAAGGGGCTCTGCATGCCTGGTCTGGCAGAAAAGGGACTCCACATGCCTGGTCTGGCAAAAAAGGGACTTGATGTGCCTGGTCTGGCACAAATGGGACTCCACTTGCCTGATCCAGTACAAAAGGGACTCTGTGTGCCTGGTACAGCACAGAAGGGACTCTGTGTGCCTGGTCCGGCACAAAGGGGACTCAACATGCTCAGTTCAGCACAAAAGGGACCCTGCCTACCTTTTCCAGCACAAGAGGGACTCTGCGTTCCTGGTCCAGCACAAGAGGGACTCCATGCACCTGGTCTGGCAAAAAAGGGACACCACATGCCTGGTCTGGCACAAAAGGGACTTTATGTGCCTGGTCTGGCACAAATAGGACTCCGCTTGCCTGGTCCAGCACAAAAGGGACTCTGTATACTTGGTCTGGCACAAAAAGAACTCTGCATGCCTGTCCTGGCACAAAAGGGACTCTGAATGCCTGTTCCAGCACAAAAAGGACTCTGAATGCCTGTCCTGGTACATCAAGGACTCCGCGTACCTCGTCAGGCACAAAAGGAACACTGCCTGCCTTCTCCGGCAGAAGGAGGGCGAAGAATGTCTGTTCTGGCACAAAAGGGCCTTCACGTGCCTGGCCTGCACAAAAGGGACACCAAGTGCCTGTCCTGGCACAAAAGGGACTCCACGTGCCTGGTCCAGCACAAAAGGGACTTAGCATGCCTGGTCCAGCACAAAAGAGACTTGGCATGCTTGGTCCAGCACAAAAAAGAGACTTTCCGTGCCTGGTCTGGCACACAAAGGTCTCCACATGCCTGGTCTGGCACAAATAGGATTCTAAGTGCCTCGTCCACCACAAAAGAGTCTCTGTGTGCCTGGTCCAGCAAAAATGGGACTCCACATGCCTCTTCTGGGACAATAGGGACTCTGCCTGCCTGGTTTGGCACAAAGGGGACTCCGTGTGCCTTGTCCATCACAAAAGGGAAACCGCGTGCCTCCGCGTGCCTGTTCCAGCACAAAAGGGGACTCTGTGTGCCATGATCTGGCACAAAAGGGGACTCTGTGTGTCTGGTCAGGCACAAAAGGGGCTCCGCATGCCTGGTCTGGCAGAAAAGGGTCTCCATGTGCCTGGTCTGCACAAAAGGGACTTTATGTGCCTGGTATGGCACAAATGGGACTCCGCTTGCCTGATCCAGTACAGAAGGTACTCCGTGTACCTGGTACGGCACAGAAGGGATTCTGTGTGCCTGGTACGACACAAAGGGGAGTCAGCGAGCTTGGTCCAGCACAAAAGTGACTCTCCATGGCTTTTCCAGCACAAGAGAGACTTTGCGTGCCTGGTCCTTCACAAGAGGGACTTCATGTGCCTGGTCTGGCACAAAAGGGACTCCATATACCTGGTCCGGCACAAAAGGGACTTTATGTGCCTGGTGTGGCACATATGGGACTCCACTTGCCTGGTCCAGCATGAAAGGGACTCTATGAGCCTGATCCGGCACAAAAGGGTGTCTGTATGCGTGTTCCGGTGCAAAGGGGTCTCCGCGTGCTTGTTCTGGCACCAAAGGGACTCCACGTGATTGTTCCAGCACATAAGGTACTCCGTGTACCTCGTCTGGCACAAAAAGGACTCCGCATGCCTGATCCGGCACAAGAGGGACTCTGCATGTCTGATCCAGCACAAAAGGAACTCGGCGTACCTGGTCCGGCACAAAAAGGGACTTTGCGAATCTGGTCTGGCACAAGAGGGACTCTCCTTGCCTGGTCCAGCACAAAAGGGTCTCCAAGTACCTGGTCTTGCACAAAAGGTACTCCCTGCCAAATGTGGCACAAAAAGGGTCACCAGATCTCCCTCTTTGGTTTGGAACAAAAAGGGTATCCCTCCCCGGGCAGGCAAAAAAGGGTCTCTGCCTGTATGACCTGGCACAAAAGAATTTCTGTGTGCCTGGCTTGGCACAAAAGGCTCTCTGCGGGACTCATCTGGTGTGTCTGTTCCGGCAGAAGAGGGACTCAGCATGCTTGTTCCAGTACAAAAGTGACTCCATGTACCTCATCCGGCACAGAAGGGACTCTGCATGCCTTGTCCGGCACAAGAGGGACTCCGCCTGTCTGGCCCAGCACAAAAAGAACTCTGCATGCCAGGTCCAGCACAAAAGGGACTCCACTGCCTGCACAAAAGGGACTCTGCATGCCTGGTCCAGCACAAAAGGGACTCTGTGATTGGTCCAGCACAAAAAGGACTCCGAGTGCCTGTCCCAGTTCAAAAGGGACTACATGTGCGTGGTCAGGCACAAAGGGGACTCCGCGTGTCTGTTCCACCACAGAAGGGACTCGGTGTGCTTGTTCCGGCACAAAAGGTGCTCTGCATGCTTGATCCGGCACAAAAGGGACTCCGTGTATGTCATACGGCACAAAGGGACTCTGCTTTCTTGGTCAAGCACAAGAGGGACTCCTCGTGCCTGGTTTGGCACAAAAGGGACTCCACATGCCTGGTTCAGCACAAAAGAGACTTTGCGTGCCTGGTCTAGCGCAAATGGGACCCTGCTTGCCTGGTTCAGAACAAAATGGACTCAACGTGGCTGGTCCGGTACAAAAGGGACTCTGCATGCTTGTTCCAGCACAAAAGGGACTCTGCATGCTTGTTCCAGCACAAAAGGGACCCCTGCGTACCCCGTCTGGCACAAAAGGGACTCTGTCTGGTCCCGCCCGCAAAGGACTCCGCATGTCTGATCCCGCACAAAAGGGACTCCGCTTGTCTGGTCTGACACAAAAGGGACTCTGCATGCCTGGTCAGGAACAAAAGGGAGTCCACGTGCTTGGTCCGGCATAAAAGGGACTCTGCATACCTCGTCCAGCACAAAAGGAACTCTGCGCGCCTGGTCTGGCACAAAAAGGACTTTGTATGCCTGTTCCAGCACAAAAGGGACTCCGCGTGCCTGTTCCAGCACAAAAGGGACTCTGCATACCTCATCAGGCACAAAAGGGACTCTGCGTGCCTGGTTCGGCACAAGAGGGACTCGGGAGTGCATGGTTCTGCACAAAAGGTAGTCCACGTGCCTGGTCCAGCACAAAAGGGACTCCACATGCCTGTCCTGGATCAAAAGGGACTCTGCATGCCTGGATTATTAATTATTTTGGCTGCAGAGAGGACCCAGCTTTCATTAGGACACGTATGATCCTTCTTTCTCTACAATACATCTTTGAGGATTGTAGTGCTACCTGACGACTGGGACCAGGTGAGGTTTGACAGGCACGCCACCCTCCACCTCCTCCTCCCCCCTTTCCTTCCCCCCTCTCTCCTCTTCTCCCTCCCATCCCTCCTTCCCTCTCTTATTACCTCTTTCACCCCCTTTCCCCTTCCCTCCTCCTTTTTGCTAATTAAATAGCTCATCCTTGCACTGACACACATTATCTTTTATCACACAGGATAAAACATTTTCTCTAGTCCTGAAGGAGACTCGTTATGATGTTTACATGAACACACTTGTTGGATAGGGTCAAAACGTCAACGATACAAAATAGGTGTTCCGTAGTATTTCCCCACATACAGATCAATAAGGAATGACACAATATATTTGAGGATATGTATATGGTAAACAGACACACAAATTAGTTATTTCTCTTTTTCTGTGTATGTTGTCCAAAGTCACATACTATGTTATGTGTTAAGACACAATTTTATGCACAGCACTAATATATGTTATCCTTGTTTATTCACAGTCCTGCGTTTTCTCTTTTCTGTTATTGGATATCTACGTCATTTTAAGATATATGAAGAATTAATATATCTTAATACCTTTGTAAACCTAAGTGTGTCAGCATCAAGTTCATTTTTGTATGTCTAAATATAAATATTATTCCATGCATTGGTATTTCCTAGGCTTCCAGGGAACAAATGATATTATAAAATACATTTTACGTTTCCCCACAAACCAATTGTTCATATATACCACTTGGCACACTTGACATCTCCCTTGAAGTGCCCCTCATGTTGGCACTCAAGGAACTTAAGGGGTGCCTTCTCTGCAGACCTACTGTTAGGGAACCATTTATATTTCTTCTCAGTAGGAGGATGGGACTCCTGACCCAAAGAACTATTTTGGGGCCCTTTAGAGAATGCCTTGCTCTTGTTTTTGTCCCCCCTCCTTCTTCTGGTGAGGACTATGTCCGCCCATGTGGTGACACCCCCCCCCCCCGATACCTTTCTGTGGACCCTGGTGCTGACTCATTAGTCCGCCTCCTAAGCCAGTTCCCTGGGGTCAGAGAGCTTACTGTCAACAAGGTTGGCACAGATCTGGAAAGCAAATAATGAACATGTGCTCTTCTGCAATCAAGGTGTACAGCCCCTGATAATCTTTTACTTCACTGCCCTTCACCAAACTATCCAGTGACTTGCAAGAAGAAGAAACACAACTACCCAGGTCTGTTGGTACAGCTTCTGACTATCCCTGAACTTCTGAACCTATACTTCTTTGAGGTCAAACCAAGCTTCCTGATCAGGCTTCTTTCATGGGGGATACTTCATCTTGTCACCCACATCTATGGCCAGTAGGGCATCCCTCCCCTCACTAGGAATATGCCTCCATGGTCTAGCCCCCCACCCCCCTTCAGGAATATTGTGCATCTGTAGGGCAATCCCATAAGCCTCAAAGCATCTGTCTATACCATCTCCCACCACAAAGTCAGTTACCAGACCCTTGGGTATGAGGACCGTCTTGTACCCAGAGGGCACTAGGGTAACGCTGCCACCTTCTTTGCTGGGCTCAGCCTACCTGGCTTTAAGGTCCATCTCCCACAGACTCAGTTCATCAGACGGAAGTAATTTCTTTCCCTCAAAGGCTCTTTTTTTCTCCTCTGCTTCCAATGTCATTCCTTTCTCCTCTAAGGCTTTCGCCTTCTCCAATTTCAATTTGGCAAGCTCCAATTGTAACTTCCTGTTATCCCTCCTGTTCTCAGCGCCGCTGGGGACAGGTCTCTGGATGACACACAGCTCCCTGACCAGGGTGGAATCAATAATCTTGGTAGAATGTTGCCCCTCTCGTCCACAGGTAGCAGTTCCAGACTTTCCTGTGAGACTTTCTCCAAAGAATCCTCCTCATCCAGCTCTTCGACCTCCTCTGTGGTTGCATTGAAAGCAGCACAGGGTTCTACCCAGACCCTCAGCGCCTTTTGCAGTCCCACCTTCCTGGTGGAGCTTTTGAAGGAAGCCCAATTCCCTTGCAGAAATCCTTGAGCTGGGCCACAGTATAACCCTCCAGGTTGGCCAGCTCAAAGTCCATTTTTGCAGATGCAGATGTGGAACCTCCAGTCACAGACATGATTTTAGGAAAAATGGAAAAATGCCAATCAGGGAGAACTGAAAAGAGTTCAAATTGATCTTTGGTATGGATTGCTAGTGTACACCCAGGTACTTTATGGCACTGCACAAATACAAGTCCTATCGTCATTGCTGCTCACCAGTGTTAGAAAATGGGTTTCTGGTTAGCAGAGGTATGCACCCTGTCCAAGTAGGAACCACAATCCTAGCCAGGGCAAGTCAGATTTACACCCTTAATTAGCCTGTGCTCACCCTTTGGTAGTTTGGCAAAGAGCAGTCAGGCTTAACTTAGGCAAAGTATTTGTGCAACACTTTAAACAGTAACACAGTGAAAACACCACACAAAAAGATATCAAACATGGTTAGAAAAATAGAGCTTAATTTAATGAACAAAACAAGATTAAAATGACAAAACTTCAATAAGTAATTTCAAAGAATATCTTGAAATATAGTACTTGAAAACATAAAACACCACCCAAGGTTATCTGGTTGCGCTAGACAGGGTCAAATCCAAAAGTTCAGGCTGACTAGGATGAAGCATGGGTTGACTGCAGAGACGAAACGTGTACCGCTAAAAGTACCTTGTTTGCATGGTCGATGAAGGTCCAATACATGGAGCAGCAGAGGCAATTATTCGTCGTCGATCCTTTGGATTTAGGAGGGGCGTCGGTTCTGAGATATGCAAAGTTAGAGATGCTTTGAAGTTGTAGGTGATGCGCAGTGCCGACGGGGATGCGCTCAATTGATCATCACAGCAGCTGCGATGCATCGTCGTCGAAGGAATTGTGCCAGTTGCAAACGGTGCAGGTACAGCGATGCATGGTTTTTGGCAGTTGCAGAACTTTATAACCATTTCCAAGTGTCCAGGACTGGATTGTCAAGGTGCTGTAGCTGAGTGGATGGAAGACTTTGTTGTCCTTGAGACTTCTAACAGGATGCAAGCCAGCAATCCCTTGGAGTCACTTTGATTCGGGGCTGGTAAGATGAAGGTCCAGTCCTTCTTACTCTCAGGCAAGGAGGGCAGCAGGTCAGCACAGCAGAGCAGGAGTACAGGAGAGTGACAGTTCTTTCAGCAGCACAGCAGTATCCACAGGTCCAGAAGTGTGCTGAGTTGGTGGTGTCAGGGGTCCAATACTTATACCCAGTTGTGACTTTGAAGATTGGTATACTTCAAAGAGAGGCATTTGAAGCGCACAGAGTCCCTTCCCTTCCTGCCCTGTCTGCAGACTCACTACAGGGGGATATGTAGCCCTTTGTGAGGTAATAGGACACAGCTTGATCAGGTGTAAGTAAATGTAAATGTAAATGTGAATGTGCAGATATTTATATAGCGCAAATCACCAACCGGTCTCTAAGCGCTTGCTTAGGGAACCCATCCTGGTATTCCCCTGTGAGATAACCCAGCAGGGCATCCACAAGGTGAAAGCCAGGCATCCCGCCACGAGGGGCCATTGTGGAGATTAAGCAAGCTATTGCCCAGAGTCGCAGAGTGTGAACCCATGAATCAAGTATGCACTGGAGCGAGAATTATCGAGTCCATGGACAATTTATGGACTCAAGACCCAGCCAAGCCGGGAATTGAACCCTGGTCCCGGGCTGACCTCTGCTTCCAGGTCTGCCTACTCGAACCAGTGAGCCACACTTCTAAGTGTCAGCTTCTCCCACCCATCCTGTCAAGGATGGCCCAACAGGGTGTGGATGGCCAATCACTCACACCTAAGCTCTATGTGTGTGTGGCTGTCTAGAGGGAATACACAAAGACCAGCTATCGCCCAACACAGACGTGTATTCAGAGACCAGCAGAAGGCACCAAATGGCTAAAGTAAGAAAATGCCAAAAAGTGGCATTTTCAGAATTACAATATAAAATCGAACTTCCCCATAACTTGATATTTTAAATTGCGATTCCAGAAATACCAAACTTGGGAGTCCACTCTCTCCCCAATTGGAAATTACACATATAAAATGTATTAAGGTAATCCCAATGTTATCCTATGGGAGAGATAGGCCTTGCAGTAGTGAAAAACGAATGTAATAGTTTTCCACTGCTGGGACATGTTAAACCTAAAAGTACTTGTCCTACTTTTTAAATACACTACACCCTGCCCTAGGGCTGTCCTGGGCCTACCTTAGGGGTGACTTATATGTATTTGAGTTTAAAGGGGATTTTATTTGCAAATAATTGAATACAATAAAGTTACAGAACAAAGATAAAAATCATGTACATCATTGAAATAATTTAGAAAAAATGGGAAGAGGGAAAAGAAGGCAAGGAAAGGAGGGAGAAAGAATAAGTATCAAAAACCATCAATTACCAATCACTAATTACCAATAAAGCAGAAACAGTACAAATAGAAAACAATAGTTAATATGTCACAATAGATATATAATGAATAATACAATCATGGAGGCTTAGGCACTTCCTCAATACTAGGGTTGTGTGAGGAAGCTGTCATGGCAGATGCATCAAGAAAAGTGGTTATAGGTTGCCAAATAATGTCACGTTTAATTACAAGGGAAATGGGAGAAAGATATGCCCTATCCAGTCTATGATGGTAACAAGCTGCATACCACCAGGCTTTGTAAGATATATTAGCAGAGTTTTTCCATTCTCGTTTGATTAGTTGAAAGGCAACAGCCAGGAGGAGGTCCATTATAGAAAAGTTTGTGGATAGTGAATACCAATCCTCGGAAATACTACCTAAGACAATATTAGGGCATGTAAGAGGGATGTGCTTGTGGAAAATATCATTTATTTGTTGCTAAACCTGATTCCAAAAAGAGAGAACATTTTGACACTCAAACAACATATGTCGTAGGTCAGCGTTATCAGAAGAACAAGACCAACAGGAGGAGGGAGGGAGGGGAGGGATTGATTAATTTTGTTTAATGAGACAGGAGTAAAAAGAAGTCTATTATATATAAAATAAAGTTGGGTGGTGTTAGCTGCTCTAGATGAACGTCGTAATTTTAGCCAAATCGTATTCCAAGTATGAGTAGAGAAAGTAGAATGGAGGTCGGCCTCCCAGAGAAGTTCTACTTCAGATTTCTCTCTAGTAGATGGATAATGAAGAAGTGTATATAATTGGGAAGTGGAAGGGTTGGCTTCCAAAAGTTTAGGTATTGTAGAAGGGGGAATGGAAGAAACATGGGAAGGGCGGAGAGAGTGATAAGTAACTTGAATTACTGCAGTTAAGGAGTTAAATTTAGATTCACAGGAACAGGGGAAAGAGAATTTTGTTTGAGCGTCATAAACGAGATGCAAGCAGCACCTTGAAAAAGTTGGGAGGCCCAATGAAGGCCTTTTGCATGCCTGTCTTTCCAAAAAAGTGTCCTATTATGAAGTCGAATATGACGATTGTACCAAATAGAGGAATGAAGAAATTGATCAATGGGGGAATTATAAGAGGAAATAGGATAGAATTGAAGGAAGGAGGGGATAAGGATTTTTTATTTTTTTTTGAAAATATCTTTATTGAGCATCAGACAACAATAGTGAACAGTTACATCTTGTATGCATGTGTCATCTGTGCATTTTTCTGAGAATAAGCCACGATCTGGTATCCCACTGACAAAGATCCGCCCCTCCATCGATGAGGCACACCCCATCCCACATTGTCAATGGTTATCAGCAAATGAGACACTCAACTAGTAACCTAAGTGGCATGTACCACACCTACAGAGAGCAGATCAGGAGGGGATAAGGATAAGGGTCTACAGGTAAAAGATAAGAAATTTCTAAAGGAAGAAGGATGTAGAAAAGATTTTCAACAGAGACCCATAAAGGTAAATCAGAAAGATCACCATCTTGTAAAAGAAGATCAGATTGTTTGAGAAGAAATGCAGTATGATAAGATTGAAAATCTGGAAAATTGACCCCCACCCATACTTTTAGGCCGTTTAAGTTTTTGAAGAGACATACGTGGTTTCTTACTGTTCCACAAAAATTTGGATAAAATTGAATAGATATGTGTATATTGAGAAAGAGGGATATTTATAGGAAGATTAGAGACATAAAAGAGAATCACAGGAACCAACATCATTTTTATCGTATCCAACCGTCTCCAACAGGACAGGAACAAAGGGTTCCATCAGGAAGTGAGATTTTTCAGGGTTGATTGCAATTCTTTTAAATTAATAGATACCGCTTCTTTAATAGTGGGTGTGAAACATAAACCAAGGTACTTCATTTGACCAGATTTCCACTTAAAATTGGAAGAAAGATAGTCAGCATGGAATTTATTTAAGGGGAGGATTTCACATTTGTCAGAGTTTAATTTGTAACCTGAAACGGACACAAAAAGTTGCACTTCCACAAGGAAGGCGGGAAGAGAAACCTGGGGATGTGAAAGAAAAAGTAAAATGTCATCAGCATAAACAGAAATTTTAAGATGGTTTTCCCCACATTGAAAACCAGAAATTCGAGAGTGTGCCCGAATCTTTATCAGAAATGGTTCAAGAGCAATAATAAAAAGGATAGGAGAAAGAGGGCATCCTTGCCGGACACCACGATATAAGGAAAAGGACGGAGAAATTAGACCATTAACTAGGACAGAGGATTTGGGAGACGAATATAAAAGAAAAACATAGTCAATAAAAGTTTTACCAAAACCAAACCAAGAAAGAGTAGAAAAAAAAAAGGCCAACTAACTCAGTCAAATGCTTTTTCAGCATCTAAGCAGCTATAGAATGTTTGTAAGACTTAGATTTACTAAGAACATTAAAAAATAGTCTAATATTATTGGAAATATGGCAACCCTTGATAAAACCACATTGTTCTCCACCATTTAGGTAATAAGGATTCTAAACGGAGAGCTAAAATATTTGCAAAGATTTTATAATCTAAGTTGATCAAAGAAATGGGTCTATCATTTTTACATAATAGGGGGTCTTTGTTTTCTTTGGGAAGAAGGCAAATTAAAGCATCCTGAAAAGAGCCACCAGAGGATTTAGAAGAGATGAAGAAAAGAAATAATTGATGAAGTTTAGGAAAAAGTAACTGAGAAAAGTAAGAATAAAACTCAATGGTAAAACCATCGGGACCCGGCACCTTACCATGTTTAATTGTACGGATTGCGTTAAGAATATCCTGTGTTTGAATAGGCTTATCCAAAGATGGGAAATCAATATTAGGATGTAAAGGGGATGAGGGGGGGCGATCGGAGACAAATATTGATGAATGTGGTCTTGAGAAGTGGGAGAGTCAGGAGTATAAAGGTCTTGATAAAAACGTATAAACTCCGTTAAAATATCATCATTTGTGTAAAGCATGCGATTTGAGATAGAAAGAATTGAAGTAACTTTGGATCTTTCTGTTTGATTTTAAGATAATTGGCTAGTAATTTTCCTGATTTATTTTGACCTCCATAATATCTCGCAGAGGCCTTAAGTAAAAGTGAGTTTGCATTGTCTGTGGTCACTTTATTAAAGGAGAATTTAAGCTTAATGAGTTAATGAGAAGATTAGGATTGTGTATGGGAATAGGTATGCTCTAATTGTTTAATAGGTGCAGCAAGGGAATTTAAAGCTGCTAGAGAAGACTTTTCCTTGCGGGAGACAAAGGACATTATAAAATCTCTTGAGGCAGCTTTAAAAGCATCCCAAATAATTTGAGGAGAAAGGTGAGAGGTTTCATTTTCAAGAAAAAAAGTTTTTGAAAAAGATTCAAAAGAACAAGTAAAAGAATGATCTAAAAAAAGGGAGTTGTTAAATCTCCATCGGCGGGGACCCTGAGATAGGGGAAGGAGATCCATGTTTAGAAATACTGGAGCATGGTCCGAAATGAGAATAGGGCTAATCTCTGAATGAGTGATGTACTGAGCCAGTGGTTGTGAAATAAATAAATGACCTAAACGAGATTGGGAATTGTGAACTGGGGAGGTAAAGGTATATTCTAAAAGATTGGGGTTGCAGAACCGCCAAGCATCTACTAAAGACCGTTGTGTTATGGTTGAAATAAATTGGTAATGCATAAGAGATGGAATAAAGTTTGCTTTAGGCTTGCGGTCAAGTATAGGGTCAACAATCATATTACAGTCACCACCCACCAACAGATAGTCATCTTTATATGTCATCAATTTGGACAAAATTGTCAGCCAGAATGTGCTATTAGGAGAGGTAGGAGCATATAGATTGAAAAGTGTAATATGACTGTTGTTGATCAAAAGGGAAACAGACACCCATCTGCCTAGATCATCAGCAGCTTTTGAGAGTATTTGAACATCTAAACGTTTGTGACATAAAATACCAACACCATTACGCTTCCCATTACCTTGTGAAGCAAAAACATGACTTACCCATTGCCGTTTAAGTTTAGCAATTTTTTTATCCACAATATGGATTTCTTGAAGCAAGGCAATATCACATTTAGAATTAGAAAGATGAGTTAATACCCTTTGACGCTTTATGGGAGAGCCCAAACCTTTAAAATTCCATGAAACAATGCGCAAAGTCATTTAAAATGGAAAAAGTAGATTATACAAGTTAACTTGAAAAAGAAAGACAAGCAAGAGAAGTGGTAAGAGGAAAAATAGAGAAAATATATTTTAAGAAACAAGCAAAAGGTTGTAAAATATATGAAAGAAGAGATAGTGTGTAATTAGAAAGGAAGAAGAATTCTAATAGAAAAGAGAGAAAAAAGAGATAAATAAAAAAGACCATGATAAAAAAGAAAGGCGGATTGACAGGAACGGAAAAAATAAAAGAAAAAGGAAAGGAGAGAAAGAACATGAAAAAAGAGGAAACAAACACTAAAAACACAGGAAACCATACAAAAACCTCAAAAAGGACATACCAAAAACGAGGGTGGTGAAGCCACATAAGGAAGAAGACACAACTGACCAGACACCTCAGGGCAAGGTCGGGGGAAACACTCCATCCAAAACGAGACCAGTGATCACAGGGGTCGAAGGAATAGGATTCCATACCTAGACATAATGGAAGAAACAAAAGAAACAAAAGAACAAGGAAACATGACAAAACATTTTAAAACTGGAACAATTAATACTAAGACATAAGAGAAGCAATATACAACATTATTGCAAAAAAGAAAATATCATGCTTCAACAAAACATTAAACATTGGAGGTTCTGGAAACGTCCATGTTCTCTATTCTGCAGTTATCGATGAAACGTTGTAGTAAAGCCGGATCTTCAAAGGTCGATGTTATGTTTTTGTAAGTTACCTTGAATAGACACGGATGAAAGAGGCCAAAACGATCATTAAGAGAACGTAATGCTGGTCGAATATTCAACAATTGCTTTCTTTTGTCCGCAGTCTCCTTCGTCTAATCCTGTGAGAAAAAGAGGTTAGAACCCTGCCAGGTTACTCGGCCCTTAAGTTTGGCTGCTTGAAAAACTTTCCTCAACTCGGTGTACTCCAGGAAATACATAATGACTCCTCTTGGCCTGGTGGAAGAGGACGACAAATGTGTTATATGTCCCAAGCAGTGTGCCCTTTGGATATTAAGAGATGGAGACTCAGGAAACCCCAGGACTTTCGGAAGAAAAGATTTGAATATAGGGTCTGAACCCTCTTGGCCCTCCACGAAACCATATAGGCGTAGATGACGATGTCGGTTGCGGGTCTCAAGATTTTCAACATGCTTTTTGAGAGAGTAATTTCAGCTTGCATTGCAGGGACTTGGTCTACTACCACCTGAAGAGAGTCAACATGTTGGTCAACTTGCGCTACTTTAGACTCCATGTGTGACCACTTGGTTTCCAAAACTTGTAGACGATTGTTGGTTTCCTCCATGAGAGGACGCAGAGCTCGAATTTCGTCTAACAGTAAATCAAGGGACATGGGAGGAGGAGAAGTGACAGGCGATGGAGGATCTTTCTTGATACGCTTACCAGATGAGAGAGTAGAAGAGACCGTCGATTTTAACAAAGATGTGGACGTTGGAAGTGGTATATTTGAGGGAGCTGATGAAGCAACCACTGAAATTGGAACAGACGTGCTGGAGGAATCTTCCATGTTGGATTGAAGAATGCTGAACGGATTGTAGTCTTCCAAAAGAGGCAGCGAAGTAACTGACTGCGTAGAGTGACGCGTGGATTTTGTTCTCCCCATAAACCTTATAATAGAGACAAAAGTCAGTAATATTTGAAGGGAGATACATTTGAAGAAAAAGGGACACCTTGAGCAGCACCAGTGCACAAACCAGAGGAGACACCTTAGCAAGAGATAATGTCTGTATAAAGAAAAAAGTTAATGATATCCACTGAGATATAAAAAGCGCTATGAATGGTGAAAGGCAGGAGCCAAAAAAACAGGTGGAACAACCAACTGAAGAGACACTTGCATTATCAGGCTGGAGGTGGTAAAGAAATGCAGAGACCAAGAAAAACCTGTATAGCCAAAAAGGAGCTCAACATTGGCCAATACATCAAAAATGTTGAAACCAGAATACTCCTTAAAATAGGCTGAATGAGGAATGCAGAAAAAACTTACGCGTTGCGGTGAGTGCCGGGACCTCTTCAGGAAATTTGAGATGGCGAACGTGAGTTCCGTGAGGGAACCGCGCCACACATAGATCAGCAGAAAATGAAATCACCAGGCGGCTCAATGTTTAAATTGAAGGAACCTTGGCCAGTACATCAAAAATGGGGAAAACCAGAGTACGCGTTAAAATAAGCTGAAGGAGGAATGCAGGAAGAGTATAAGCGTTGCGGTGAGCGCCGGGACCTCTTCAGGAGATTTAAGATGGCGGACGAGAGTTCCGTGAGGGAAATGCGCTGCACATAATTCAGCAGAAAATGAAGTCACCGGGCGTCTCACCGTTCAAATTGAAGGAACCATTGAAGTGCGGAGGAATTTACGCAGCGAGGACATCAAACTCCGGTCGCTGAAGTTGCAGGAAAGCGGATGAGGGTCGAAAAATCCTCCTGATATGCAGCGGAGCATCAACGGAGAGCCGCCATCTTCGATTGGCGTCAAGCCACGCCCCGACTTATATGTATTCAAAAGGAAGGTTTACGCTGGCAAGAGGGTTAACTTGCCAGGTCAACATGGCAGTTTAAAAATGCACACAGTCTCTGCAATGGCAGGCCTGAGACATGTTGCAAAGGGCTACTGAAGTGGATGGCACAATCAGTGCCGCAGGTTCACTAGTAGCATTCAATTTACAGGACCTGGGCACATGTAGTGCACTTTACAAGGGACTTGTAAGGAAATTAAATATTCCAATTGTGAATAAGCAATTTCCAGCACTTCTAAGCTGTGGGGGGAGACTACAGCTCCCAGAGTGCTCGGCGGCACTTCCTGTTTCCGCCTGCCAGCGCGCCCGGAGGCGCTTAAATCGGAGAGGCTCCATCCGCGTCGCGGGACGCGCGCGGGCGACGCCGGGCTAAGCCCGGGCAAAGGGCGGGCCGTTGTGTGGCCGTTAGGGGGCCGGAAGAGGTCGGGTCGGGCCACCCCCCTAAGCCGTGAGGATTCTGTGATAATTGCAAGGACATTTTAAGGGTATTGTCAGTCAAGACTTGGTGTACATCTGAACTGTGATATTATTAGCACTTAGGTAACCCCTTCTTGTGTATCGTCAGACAGTGTTACTTATGCTACCGGGAGTACATGTGAGCCGGATACCATCGAAATACTCCTGGTGCTCCACTGGCCCTGCGTTGGTCCTCTATAATTAGATATATTATTGTTAACCCTTTCCCTCATCCATAGTAGTCGTGACTGTCAATATACGTGATCGTGTCTTGATATGGCTAAAAACAAAATTACTATGGATAATTATCTGGTCAAAAGGGTTAGCATAATTAATAGTGAAAGAAGGAAATCTTTGGGAAAGGAGTCCTTCCCAGAAAATGTGTTGCTACCTCTAGATGTTAGTACTAATACTTCTACTATAGTGGACTCCCCAATTGAAGCATCTTTAATGGAGAATGTAGCAATTTCTCTTTTAGATCATGATGCTCAAAGTCAAGCTTTATTGGAGTCCCCAAATGAGCCTGTATCACTTCTGTCCCCTCCGAAAAGAGCCGTTAGAAAATGTAGGAAGCTCCAAACCAAGCGAGGGAGTGCTCACCACAAGACATCGTTGGACCAACCCCAGAGAAGTACTGTGGTCCATAACGAGACCCCGATAACCAACGGGGATGAGAACTCTGCTCTTCTGGGGCTCATTGCTAAGTTATTCGAGGCAAAATTAGAGCTTATGACCAAACCACTTGTAGAGAAAATTGAATTGTTATTAAATGAAGTATTAAGATTGGGTGGCCTCCTAGAGAAGTTAAATAAGGAACAGCCCACCAAACTGCCTGCGACACTGATACAACCTGCTCACTCTGCACTGCTGCCTGTAACTGTGGTAGTGAGTTCCTCTAGTTCTACGAGATTAACCCGAGCAGCTGGTAGTAGTATTCAAACTAATACAGCTCCACCAAGTAGTGAGAGGTCTAGGGCCTTAGTGCAAAAACCACATTCTGTTAATCTTCCACCAGATTGCGAACCTTATGTCATCGTTCTTTCAAATGTTCCACCCCTAGACCCAGCAACATCTAATTTCCAAGAGGAACCTCACGATTCACTTAAACGGAAATCAGTCGCCTGGCTAAATAAAAATTGTGGATTTCCTACAAATTTTTCAGAACAAATATTGTCCACTAGACGAGTCTCTTGGATAGGTAACGCAAGGAAAACATGTAAGGGGGATTGTGTCATTATAAACTTTAGACACCCCCAACATGTTGTAACCGTCCTATTAAGAGCAGCATCACTCGTACTGGGGGAGAACGATGTGGGTGTACACCCTCTGGGTTATTTTTATAGTCACTTAGACAGGCCAGCACAAACTATGAATAGAAAAAGACCTATGTGTACCAATAGATTCCCAATTTTTGAAATTCCGACCGAAAATAGATATACAGTATTGAGCTCATTAGATCTAAATGATTGACTTCCAAAGGCTGATAAAAAAATCCTAGTACCAGCATTAGATACCCCGTTGAGGGGGACTCATATGAGTAGCGAAGTCTTTGATTCAAAAATCCTAGTGGCACTGAGTCCAATAGATATGTCAGTAGATGAGCTGCCATATACTGATGGGATTATTCATGCCCGGCTGGGTGAGTTAGCTGGATCAGATATGGTCGTTAAGTCCCATTTAGTACGGTTGGAGGCAAATGGTAATAATAAAGATGATTACAAAGTGGATGTAGTAAACTCCCTAGCCACACCCGAGGATGATACTGCCACAGAAGATATTTTATTAGGAACATCCCCATTATGTGCCAAAGAAAATCCTAATATTAGGTTGATATCTTGGAATATTGCTGGTCTATCTAGGAATCTAAAGGACATAGTATGGTGTTCATATATTGAGAATTATGACATTATCCTTTTACAAGAAACCTGGATGGTAGAAACCCCCCATAGATTAGGATATAAAACATTCAGCTCTAAAGCAATACCATCAAATAGAGGAAGGGCATCTGGGGGTTGGTCATCTGGGTTAAAGTTACTTTGGAAATAGACGTCACTCAGCTATCTATTCCTTCTCCTGATCTGTTAGGTCTTAAAATTGTGACAAGAGGGAAAGGAGTTATCTACCTAATAAATATTTACAACAGACCGTATCCATCTAATAAGGAATCAAAGGTGGTAGAAACTTTGGACTCCACTTTAGAAGTTCTAGGACAAAATGCTCAGGTACTAGTTTGTGGGGACGTCAATTGTAAATACGAACCTATTCAGGGCCTGGGAAGATTGTTCGATGAACAAGACGCTGCTAATGATATTATGCCCTTGGAGCCCGTAAGACCAGTTAAAAGTACAATAGCTGCCACACAGATTTTACAGATGACTGTGTCGCATGACTTAAAAGCATGTAATGGCCGCTTTCGTTCTGATAGACCACCAGCTCCTACTTACTTTAAGGGAAATCTTAGGTCACATATAGACTATGTAATGGCTTCCCGGAATTTATGGGGCATAGTAATTGATTTCAAGATTGACTCCAGGACGGAGAGTGATCATTTTCCTCTTCAATTATAGCTAGACTCTTTACCTTTTATTTCCAGACCATATGAAGAGGTTTTATCAAACTCTCCGGTTGGGGAATTACAGATATCTAACAACAGGCGCGCTCTAAGATGGTCATAAATTTTGGGCAAAGAAGAAGCGTTGACCAATATTTATAATAAATTCAATGAAACCATTGGAGCATCCCAGTTGCCCTTACCAGGCACACAGGGTGTTCTTGAATTACACTATAAGTTGGTCGACTCTTTAACCCCTCTCCTGAGCAAAATATATAAAAAAGATGGAAACAGGAAAGAGGACCATTTAGAGTCAGAAAACCCATGGTATAACCAAGACTGTAGAACAGCAAAATCTAGGCTGATTCTGGCAGTAAAATCCAGGATTCAATTTGATATAAAAAATGCTAGACTGGCCTATAATAAAACTATGGCCCAAGCTAAAAAAGCATGGGATGCTGATCTATGGGAGGATCTATTGAGTGCAGCTAAGTTACACGATCAGAGTACGTTCTGGAATCTAATCGCCAAGGGAAATAAGAAAGGTAGATCGCCAAAGGACATTTTCCTGGATGAAATCACTTGGTGTGACCACTTTTCTAAACTTTACTCCAATAATAAGGATGATCTGTCCCTTGACGATAAAGAAATTAATCTAGATAAGAGTATTGTTCCATTATATTTTAGCCTAGAAGAAACTAATCAGGCACTACAAGCTGTTAAAATGGGTAAAGCCCCCGGTCCTGACAAAATCCCCGGTGATTTATTAAAACATGACGTGGAAGTGTGGGGACCATATATAAACTTTTTAAGTAACTCGATTGTGGCCGGAACACCGATCCCTGAATCGTGGAAAGGGGCAGAAATTATAACAATTTTCAAAAAAGGCGATCGCTATGATCCATGTAATTACCGCCCTATTAGTTTAATAGATATTTTACAAAAAAATTTTGCCAGACATATTTTAAATAGGCTTTTAGATTGGATTGAGGAGACAAAGTTACTAACCAAATACCAAGCAGGATTTAGATCCAAAATCAGCACAGTGGATCAGGTGTTTAGGTTTATGTGTATCTGTTGGAAATATATAAATATTAGGAAGGGTAGCCTTTATGTGGCGTTTATGGACTTAAGGGCCGCCTTCGACCTTGTTCCTCGTAACTTGTTGTGGTCCACATTAAGGAAGATGGCGGTCCCAGGAGAGCTACTCAATGAACTTATCAAGCTACATCCAGGGAATCATGCCAAAATTAGGTGAGGGAAGGCTAGCGAAATATCAAGAGCCATTCCCGTAGATCGAGGCGTGCGCCAAGGATGCGTGTTAGCCCCTACACTTTTTTCGCTGTATGTTAACGATATCCCAAGCTACCTAAGGAATTGTGTTCACGACTCCCCGAAATTAGATGGAGAAACAATCACGTCCCTATTATTTGCTGATGATACTATTCTTATTTCTCAGACTCCGAGAGGTTTACAAAATGTGGTTAACTCCTTTCAAAAATATTGTGTGGAGAAGGGGTTAGAAATAAATCCAACTAAAACCAAATACATGGCCATAAATCCCCAAAAAACCCTTAGGAAAAATCTGTTCTTAGAGAATCGTAAACTGGAAAAGGTAGGAAGTTTTAACTATCTGGGTCTGACGCTGGATAACAATCTGACTTGGAAAGGCCAGTTGGATAAAAGTACATTATCCCTCAAACAAAATTCATTGCCTATCCTAAAAGTGCATGGTGCTAGCTACTCTAAAGCTATTTCTCCAGCACTTGAGGAATTTTAAGCGAAGGCCCAATCGGCGGCTCTTTATGGTGCCGAGGTTTGGGGTTACTGCAGTACTAACAAATTTGGGAAGGTAGAAAACAATTTTGTACGTAGACTGCTTAAAATACCATCCAGAACCCCCCTTGTCCCCGTATTCCTTGACATTAATCTCAAAAGAACAGAGTATTTAGCACTATTGAGACCATTGTTGTATTGGGTTAGGGTTTGGTCAACCCCGGAGTTGAGCGATTATAAGTGTGGATTGACTGAACTAATCCAGATCGATGAGCACTTGAAAACCCCATGGCTAAAGTATATATGCAAGTGGTTTGAGAGATTAGGGCTTTCTCATTTTTGGGAGGCGCCTCAGAACATGACTCTGTCCTCCAAAAAAACCCTAAAGGATACTTTCTGGTCCTATGTCAACGGCGAGCTAATGCTTGGATCTACGACTGGCATACTGACCCAGAATTTCCTAAATATAAAAGACATACCCAACTTTGAAGAATTCATGGACGAGATTGGCCCTCCACTAGCAAAATCATTATATTTGAAATTTAGGTATGGGGTCTTATTGATTAGTGCTTACACATGCAGGTGGGGCGGGGAAAAAGGTTCGGAAAAGTGCACTTTCTGCTCTTTAGGGGCAAGGGAAGATGCTGTCCATTTACTCTTCTTTTGCCCGGCATACAAGAAACCAAGGCTCTGTTGGATCAAACCCCTTTGTAAACACGTGGGGGTTAGATCCTACAAAGAAGCAGAGCGCATAATAAAGTCTAACACCTCACAATTAGTGGTGTTTCGTATAAGTAGATTCTTATTTAATGTGCATCTTATCAGGAAACGGTCTGGTCATAAATTGTAATGCAAGGGGGGAATCTACACATCTCCCTTTCCACATAGATTCAAGACACTCTGTCTTCCTCAGTCTTACTCAGTTTTATTCATTTTTAAAATCTGGCTTTTAATTAATTTAATATTCTTATTTATATCTTAAATCCGGTATTGCTTAATCATGGAGATAAACCAACTTTTGTCAATTGTATGTAATTGTATATCATGGCCATGTATGTAAAATGTGTTATTTATTGTTGTATTTGGCTTTTATGGCTATTTTGCCGAAATAAAGTATTACTGACTGAATAAATGTAAATGTGCAGATATTTATATAGCGCAAATCACCAACCAGTCTCTAAGCGCTTGCTTAGGGAACCCGTCCTGGTATTCCCCTGTGAGATAACCCAGCAGGGCATCCACAAGGTGAAAGCCAGGCATCCCGCCGCGAGGGGCCATTGTGGAGATTAAGCAAGCTATTGCCCAGAGTCACAGAGTGTGAACCCATGAATAGAGTATGCACTGGAGCGAGAATTATCGAATCCATGGACAATTTATGGACTCAGGACCCAGCAGAGCCGGGAATTGAACCCTGGTCCCAGGCTGACCTCTGCTTTCAGGTCTGCCTACTCTAACCAGTGAGCCACACTTCTCCACAAGCAATGTTACCATGTTTAAATCAGAGAGCACATGCACTTTAGCAGTGGTAAAGAGCTTAGGGCCAGATAGATCAACAAACCATTTTGCGATTTCCTAATTGTGAATCCCTGCAATTCGCAATTAGAAAATCACAAAATGGAATGCATGAAAGTGTGTTTAACATTTTCTGCGAGTCCTAGGGGATAGCAAATGACCTACCTCATGAATATTAATGAGGTAGGTCACAATTTGCGACCCCCTAGGAATCGCAAAAATCACGGGCATGGTGGCCTGCTGGGAACAGCAGACCACCATGTCTGTGATTGCTTTTAAATAAAGCAATTTTTTTTTGTAAAGCAGCCCGTTTTCCTTAAAGGAAAACGGGCTGCTTTACAAAAGAGAAAATTAAAACCTTTCCATTCATTTTCTAAGAGCAAGCAGTGGTATGTGGGACCACTGCCTGCTCTTAGAAAATGAATTAACAGAGATTCACAAAGGGGAAGAGGTCCTTTGGGGTCCCCTTCCCATTTGCGAATTGGTTACCATCTACTTGAAGTGGGTGGTAAAATGTGAATGTTTTGCGACCGCATTCCAGTTGCAAAACATTCTTGCATACCGATGCGATTCGGTATTAGGAAGGGACGCCCTAAACACACCCCTTCCTAATTGCGAATCGCAAACCCATTTTGCGTTTCGGTAACAGGTACCCGAATCACAAAATAGAGTTTGCTGCATCGGAAGAGCATTTTTTTGCATTTGCAAACAGCCAATTCTGCAAATCGGCCGTTTGCGAAGGCAGAAAAAGCTTGATGCATCTGGCCCATAGAGTCCTAAGTCAGCAAAACAGGAGGTCAGAGGCAAAAAGTCAGGAGAAACTACGCCAAGGAGGCCAGGTCTAACAGAGTCATTGGCTCTTTTTGAGGAGATCTGGGAGATAATAAGTTCAGTGTCTTTACCCCTCAAATCTATTTTAAAAGCAGGACGCTCTCTCAGGAAAGAGAATTACCTGCACCCGCTATTACTTTATTTATGAACAACTAATCAACATAACCTAAATGCTTTTCAAGAGTGCCCCATACAGTAGGCTACGTAGGCTGGGTACACTATCAACATCGAACTCCTTCTCAGACAGGAAGGTGAAAGTGTTTAAAGCCCCAGGCAAATTCCAGAATTTCTATCTGAGCCAGAGAGTATGCCTTTTCAGAATAAGATAGGACCCCAAATGAATTAAATAACAATGAGTCAATGTAAATCACGACCCTATTCATGTTGACTGTGTTGAGATAGAATGTTTGGTTCAAAGTAGGTCAAAGTAGTTGATGTGATTAGCCTTCATGATTCACATTTTGATGGTGTCAATGTTTTCTGGAATTCCTCAGTCTTTGTGTGGCTGTGACCTCATTTTATGAGGTCTCATAAAGGGATACACAGAGACAAAGTCCTGCATTTATGTGGCAAAATAACTAGCCATCACCAGAACAGAGAGCAAGCTTATGGGATTTAGTGGAGCTAGTATCATAGTGGGATCTGGTAGCATATCCTCACTCTGGTGTCCATGAAATGTCAGCACAGATTTGTTGAAGGTGTGCCCCTTATTGGTGAGGTTTAAATGTCCCTCTGCAAAAGCTCCTTATAATTTGACAAGAAATTAATGATGTTCTAACTTGGTGTTACCAATTATGTCATTCCTGTTTTCAAGCAGGTGGCCATGTGATGAATTATATTGTGAATATATTTTTGGAACACTTCCATGCTAAAGGGATGCCATAATCCAAGGAATTATGGTGCTGTACTCCAAGTTGTGGGGACACTCTTGCTATCCACATACCCTAGAAAACTCTTTTAATTCCAAATGATGATATGCTTTATTGAGGTTAGTTTTCACAAGTATGTAGATTCTGGTGTATGACACATACATATGCCTGCAGTCAAATGACTCAAGCTTTGTAGCATCACGATGGTGCCTTGTTGGGATTTACCCTCAAGATCATCATGGAGTTACGGGTTGCATTTCTACTAGGAAATAGGTTGCATTGGTTGTACATAGGGGTCCTGTGCATTTAGAAAAACGACACAGACACTTAGAGAAAGTGATAAGTCAGCACCGTGAAAACATGCTTGACATAGGTCGAGACCATATGATTAATCAATTAGTGGATTCAAGAAGTTTAAGTAACCAATGACTTTGTTATTAACATAAAATGTTATGAAAATAATGATAACTTAGCAGTCCTCTTTAACTTCATTGATGGGTATCCTAGCAAACTTGTTTTTGGTACAAATCTTAAATAGAAAGTAGGAGATGTTTGAAATTTTAGTATAAGTACCTAACATAGTGTACAATGTTTGTGTCAAGAAACAATTTCATTTTAATTACTTTTAGAATTAATTTACATGCTGCTACCTAACTGAATTAATGGTAGTAGGCCATACTTGAAGTTAAACATTTCCATGTAACATTTACTGACAACATGCAAAAATGTTATATATGATGTGTGATTTATTTCATTTTGCTTAAATTTAATTATGAGTTTTTCTATACTTTGGGGGCGATTCACAGAACTAATCTGAGACAAAAGCCTAAACTTACTACTTTTGGTATTCACAAAAGGCACTTACAATTTATGGTATTTACAGAAATTACTTACGACTACTAACTTTATGTCCGCACTCGGGACGGAAATTAATTTCTGCACCCGGAGCGGAATTCCCGCACCCGGGCTGGAATCTCCACCTTTGGGCCGGAATCTCCGCCTCCGGGACGAAATACCCGCATTTTGGCCGTTTGAGTATTGCCCTCAATGCTAAACATCTGTCCAAGTGCCTACCATCCCCCACCATGCATCAGCTGACACACTGCAGCTAATTCCGGCCCTGTAGCACATATGAAAGCAGAGAAGACACACACAAACTCTTTCAACATGTCGCTGAATGCGGAACTGTCACTTTTTCACATATGAAAAGTGATGCTCCAGTGGCGCAAGGGGCTTGTCAATAAGCCCCGAAATGTATGAATGCAACCTTACATTAACAACCATTCTACAATAAGAATCACCAAGCCACATACACGCTCTCAACAGACACTGCATGTACCAAAGTATAGATCATGTTCAGTTCAAATTTAAGATGGAAATGCAACATATTGCCCTATCTTCCGTCCTCAGGCGATGCTGGGTATGCACTCTCCCCTCAACTCCTTACACCTTACAGACATCCAAGGACTGTACCTCAGCATAGGTACAATCAGGCACACATACGAACTCGAGCCATCATAGAGCACACTTTTGGTCAGTTGAAGTCACGTTTCAGATGTTTTGACCGTACAGGAGGTGTTCTGATGTAATCCCCTGAAGTCGTGTGCAAGATCATATTAGCCTGTTGTGTTTTGCACAATATCGCTTTAACGTATGGCTTACACATACCTCTTGTACCTCGGCTAGTTCTGAATCTGGGCAACCGGGTCATTACACATAACCGAGGTCAGCGTATGCAAGTCCATGAGCAGCGGGTTGCCACATTTTTCACACAAGCAACTTGTTGTGTCATGGACAAAATGTGGTTTGCTGTCTGTTGTCAATGATGAAAGGTGGATAATTACGACTCTGTCCAAAAATTCCATCCTGAGACTACTTTGCAAACCACACTACCTGAATGTAAGCCACAGATGTTGACAGGAGTCAAAAGATTGACCGTGCATCAGGTCATGTGCCGATGTCAGCAATCAGTGTAGTGTAGTGGATGTCCCTAAGGAATCTATTGACTCAGAGGATGAGATGTATATGTTCTGAGAGACCCTCCCATATCTTTTGAAAATGTGTGTCGGTATCAAAAAAGTGCATGACTATAGCATTGTTGAGTTTTTGCCCCCAACTGATTTGAATCCACCACAAATGTTGGGCACACAACATGAGTGATGTTGTTCTGGCTGAATCTGCCACTATGTGTGTGGGATACACAGCACTGCTTCCCCCTAATTTACTGTAACACAGCAGACAACTCTTGTGTTGAGCACTACATATGGACTACATGTACTATAATGCCAAGGAGGAGAAAAGTAAACTTGGGTGTGATGTTGTCCCAGCCCAAATCTCATTACATGGTCTGCTCTCCCTTTTGTATCATGTCTATGATTTTCTCTTACACTGTCATTTCAGGTTTCTCCGCTACAGAATAGAAGGATGGCAGTGGATTTGATCTGTGATTGTGGATGAATCAGAATGAACACAAAATAGATGCCAACTACTTCCTATGATGTATTTCCTGTCTGTATGAAAGAATGAGTTTCGGTTCAATTTCGCAACTTACGGCACAACTAGGCAATCCGCCTATAAGGACCATATGCTTCGCAACCGGAAACTCCGAAATTTGAACCAGAACCCATTATTTCAGACAGGAAATGACATACCGGAAGTGGGAGACAGGAAATACATCACAGGAAGTTGTTAACAGACATTTTGTGTTCATTCTGAGTAACCCTCTATCACAGATCAGATCCTCTGCCATCCTGCTGCTCATTTCAACCTTATTTCCCCCAAAATGGCTGAGGGTATTGCAGAGAAAGCACCCCCTTTCAGCGAAAGGGAATTAGACATCTTAGCTGAGAGGGTGATACTCAAATATCCTCAGCTATATGGGGGCCCAGAGGACCATCTGAGTAATTCAGGGTGGGCCAGACTATGGGCCGACATTGGTGAGCGCTGCAGTGCAGTGGGCGTTCACACCAGTAAGGCGAGTGAATGCCGCAAGCGCTGGGAGGACCTAAAACGCTGGGCCCAGCACAAGGCCGAGGAGCTACTGGGCCAGTCTACCTAGCACCATGTGCATCGTCCCCGCCTCTCGCCACTGTACAGGAGGGTCCTGCGTGCAGCTCATCTGACCCTCCATGCTCTACTGGAGGAGCATGAGCAGCAGAGACCTGTTAAGTGCATACTATGCAATATGTGTCTGGAAGTATGATATGAGTGAAGACAGAGCTGTACCATCGTGTATCCCATGTCTCCATCCACCTATTCTTTGTCTATGCAGCAGTCATCATGAAGAAAAAGGCTCATTGTAGTGCATTGACTGTACAGGGCAGAGTGCATTCTGGGAGTTGTAGTGTCATCATGACAACTGGGGATTTGAGCCACACACTTTCATTTTTACAGAGATTTGCACTGCCAGTACCACTAACTGTGAACAAAAGGAATCATAACCCCGGCTGAATCGGTCTGTTCCTCGGAGGGGACTGCCCAGTGGTCTCCCGGGAACTGGTGCCGAGGATTGAGCCCACGGCGATCCACGAGCCCCCCCCCAAAGGCCGACACCCGAAGGATGGATTGACCGCCTAGGGGCCTGTGCGTTAGCTTCCCGCTGCTTACCAGAGGACATTTGCAGGCACACCCGAACCCCCGCAAGATGGGCGGAGGACGCTCTTCGTGAGTGTGGACAGCACGTTGGATTCGCTGGAGCCGACGTTGTGAAGCCGACGCCGGCGCAGAGTCCACCGTGATTCCCCGATCAGTGTCGGAGGACTGCGGTGTCAGCGCGCTTTCGCTCAAGGTGAGCACACTGTGTTCTATGGGGGTCCTTTAATTTAATTAAAGTGAATCGGCTGGGGCTGTTCGGTGCCCCCCCCCCCATTGCTCACTTGGTGTGGGCCTTTGTTTGAAGGAGAAAAAAGGAGGAAAAAACCCCCGACCAACACCTGAACAAAAGCACCCTGCCGCTCACCGGAGATCCGGTGGGGTGGCCCCGGAGATTCTTTGAGCCTGATCTGCCTTGTGGCTTCGGGCCTGCTGAGCTCCCTCAGACCTCTTCTCGCCGAGGACTGCAGTGCTGCACCATTGAGGCCCCAAACGAATCCATTGAGGCCCCCGCCCGAATCAACTCCTGAGATTTGGTGGGCCCGAGCTGTGACTCCCCGCTGCCTGCCCGATACTCAGCGAGATAGCCCCCAAGGGCCACTGGCAGGTAGGTTTGAGCAGTGGCTCCATACTACTAGCTTGAGAGCTCTCCAATGACGGCTTGAATCCAATGAGACCCTTTTCATGGGGTCTAACAGAAGACGCATGAGCCTGTTTTGAATGAACAGGTTACTATTGGGATAGGCTGGTGCCCCTTGATCCCCGTCTCTTTTTCTCGCAACCTCTGATGAAACTCTGGTTCACTGCTACCATTTTAGAGTCTGATTGTGTTTCGCTGCCACCATTTTGAACCGCACTTGAAAGCCCAACGCTGCCTTGTCATTTGTCCGTCCTAGAAAACCTTTCCATCAACTCTCACTTAACTGCATCCTTACATGGGGTGTTCCCCATGAGCTAACATTCCACATTCTCCCCTACTTTCTCTGTCCTGACGATCACCCGACTACCGAAGACCGTCTCCATGCGCTGGCATGCCCAGTACTCCTCCTGCCTCACCCCCCGCAGCGACAGAAGACCGTGCCCTATTCCTTGGAACTGAGTCCTGTGCCCACAACCTTACGCTTTCACCCACTAATCCGGAACTTTTTTTAACCTTCCCCCACCAGACAGGCATGTCAATACTTTGATGACTTCTCACTGTTTTACGCGCTTGCCCTTCCTTTCTCCTCTTATTATCTCTCTTTTTCACTCTAAGCCTCCTATCTCCACCCCTCCTATCTATCACGCACCCTGACTACCTGCTCTAAACTTATTCTCCTCTTCTTCCCCTACATGTTCTCCTCCTCCTTATACCCCCATCACTTCTTATATCAATATCAACATGTACTTTAAATTGAATGTATTGATCCTATAACTTAAAATCTACTGTCTCTCTCATCTCACTCACTGTCTTTACTATCATTACTTTATCATTTACTTTCATTACTGTTGTTGTTGAGCCATTCACTGCTTATTCCATACCTATATTTATCATTACCGTTGTTGTTTGTACCACTTACTGCATATTTCATACCTATATTCATCATTACTGTTGTTGTTTTTCTCTACTGTACTGTATTGCCACACACCTCCCTATCCATTCTATTCCCCTCTCTGCTATACAAAGTGTTCCCCACCCCTCACCCTATGAGAATCACCGCTGCCCACCCGAACTCGGATTCTTACCTCTCCCCTACCCTCCTGCTTACCTCATCCCAACCCTTACCCCAACCCGCTACCCCCCTATCTTATTAGCACTGAACCCCTGCTCGGTCACCAACCTAGACCTCTTTCTGCCCTCTTTTTGGCAACCTTCCTAATCTTAATCTCCCCCCTGCCCTCCGCTAACTTGCACAATTTTTCCTCATTACCCCCCATCAACCCCACCCACCCACATCTTCTCCCCCCCGGATCTGCAGCCGGGTCACTAAAATCTAACCCCGCCCGCCCCTCCCACCCCCACCCCCTCATCGCTCTTAAGCAAATCCCCTTCCCCCATTCTTCCCCCATCGTTGCCCGCCTCTCTTTGTCCGCCGCCACTTCCCCCCAGCCAAACCTCTCCACCATGCCCCTCCCCAATCCCACCCATACACCACGCCCCTCTCAAGCTCTAACTGACAAGCTCCCTGCACTCTGCAAACATGGCCCCAACTCTTGGACAATTCCATACCCTACCAACCTTTCAAAAAATGCCAAAAAGTACCTCAAACATAAACTCCTAATCCGAAATCCTGAAACCCTTATTGAAGACAACTACCACAGCCTCACTTACCCCATTAAAACCAACTATATTTTCTACACCAAACGCCCACCCAAATGGAAGAGCACCTTTTTACAACACCTCCCAGTATCTAGCTCGATTAAAATCCCCCATGGTCACAAACTCGCCACTTCCCCGACCTCTCTTTTCCCTGGTGAATTAACCATTTCCATCTACAAAACTGGAAACATCCTGATTCAAGCCTCCGAACAGCAACTGGCAATTCTTGAACTCTTCTTTAACACTCTTACCGACCAGCTGTTACTATCTACCCCCCAAACCGCCCTTACTCCCAACCCTCTCCCCAATGACAGTCCTTGTGCAACAACTCCTACTCTGTCACCCTCTCTTGAACCATCCCCCGTCACAATCCGATCCCCCATCACCTCATCAACCCCCTTCCAGAACCCCTCTCAACTCTCCTCCGCCCCCCAGAGACCAACCCCTCACCCCCATGCTACTCCCAACCTTAACGACACAGCCCTCGCACTAACTCCTATCCTACCCTCCTCTCTGGATCCAACCTCCCTCACCCCCACAATACACTCCTCCTAACCCCATGCCTCCCAATGACCGACCTACTCTGACACCCTGCAACCTCCCCTGTACCCCTCTTTCCAGTCCCTTGATGGCCGTAACTCCTCAGATCATCACTCCTTCCCTCACAAACTACACTTCCACCCTTTTTACCGCTAACGCATCCCCTCTCACCCCCCATACTCTCCCCCTCCTCTCCCCCTCTCCCCCCGCCAAGCCATCACATGTAACTCCCAGCCCTCCATGTCAACACCGGCACATACACCCCTCCTTTCCCCTAACCTTTCCCAACCCCCCTCCTAACACGAAACCACCTGCTGTATCGCCCCTTAGCAATACGACCACTCCAAGCTGCCAACATCCCCTCCCTACTCCACACTACATCCCTAACCCCTCCTCCAGCCCAGACACCTCCACTTCCTTCCTACCCAACCTCTGTCAGACACTTTGTAATTTAAACCACAATCTCTCTACCCTAACTACTGAACTCACCCTTCTCAGAAAGGATCTCAATTGGATCAATTACCACAAACCCATAGCCCGCTCCTCTTGGCCCTATGCGCCTAATACTAGCCACAGAAAACACCCATATCCCAAACATTGGATAACATCGCCTCTCCTCACCCGCTCTGACAGACCCCTTTGAACCTTGAATCCCTACTCCGCCCACAACATCTCTGCCCTCTGAAACGCCTACCTTAACAATCCCCCTCCTATTGACCCCTCCCCCACTCACTCCAAGATCCCAGTTATCCTGGGGACTAGCAGAATCCCGGAGGCTCCAAGCGCCCCTAGACCCACCCCCACTCACCAACATTCAACTTCTCCCCGCCCCTAATACAAATCCGAAACCCCTTTCCTGCATGCTCGTTAATTGCCGCTCGGCTGTCCGACATCCGACCGAAATCTCTGAAACCATCCTCAACCAGGATGCTGACATTGCCTCTCTTACTGAAACCTGGCTCAAAGACCACTCCACACCCATCCTTAACCTCCTGGCCCCCCCTGGCTACTCTATTCTCAGAAAAGACAGAACTGAAAAAATAGGGGGAGGTTTAGCAATTATTTATAAAGAAGAACTTCAACTCTCCTCTATTTCTAACACTGACTACACAACCTTTGAATACCTAGGAGCCGAACTTAAAATTAAAAACTCCCCCCCAATCCGACTCCATAACATATACCACCCTCCTGGTGAATCCCTTCCATTTGCCGAAGAACTATCTGACCTTCTTACTAAATCGCTACTCTCCAACTCCAATGATCTGTTCCTTGGAGTTCTTAACCTCCACTGGAATGAGCCCGACGACCCTGCAATTATCCTTCTCAACAACCTTCTTGAGATTAGCGACCTCAAACAGCTCTGCCACTCCCCCACCCACGCCAAAGGAGCTAAGCTTGACGCCATCATCTCCAACCTTGATCTGACATCCTTATCCAACATCATCCCCATCGATTGGTCTGACCACCATCTTATCTTCTTCTCGATCTTCCCACCAGCCCCTCCGGCCCGATACAAAAAAATAAGACTACAACTGTGACCAGAAATCTTAGGCAAATCCCCCCAGGCCCTCTGGAATTTAAACTCCAATCCCAACTCAGTCTCACTGCCCCCTCCTCTAATGCTAACGAACTCACTGAGCACTTTAACAAAACTGTCACTGAAGTTGTAGACCAACTTGCCCCCCTAAAACGAAAACGCTAAAAAAGTCCCCTCTAAATCATGGTTCACCCTTAATAAAGAAAGACGCTCACTGAGACTAGCTGAAAGAACATGGAGACAACACCCTTCCCCATCCCATCTTGCTCTCCTCAGAAATGCAAGATCCTCCTACAAAAAACACATCTTTTCGGAAAAAGCATCATTCTTTCGTCATCAGCTCTCACGTGCCAAAAACAGACCTAGAGAACTGTTTAATATTATTAGAAGTCAAACCTCACCTGCACTCCCTAACCCTGTGACCTCCACTAACAAATGTGAAGAAATCGCAAACTTTTTCAGTGAAAAAATCGCTAAAATTGACCATGCTTTCCTCCACCCCCAACCCTCGCCAACCCCTCAACACCCACTGGATACTACACCCTATTCACCTCTCCCTTTGAACCCACCATTGACTCACTCACTCCTCATCCCATCGGACATCCCTCCTGAAATCCTGCCCAATATCCTACCGCTCAAAAATAACGTCACATGGCATAACTTCCACCCCGTCTCTGAACAGGAAGTCTTCAACATCTGAACGAAACTCAAACCCTCCTCCCACACTAAAGACCCTCTCCCCTCCGCACTCTTCCAAGATCTCAAACACGTCATCGTTCCCTACTGGACCAACATCATTAACACCTCCTTCTCTACAGGAAATGTCCCCATTTCCCTCCATCTCGGACAAATCACCCCATCCCCAAAAATCCCAAAGCCAACCCCAATGACCCTACTAATCTCCGCCCCATCTCCAACCTCCCCCTCCTCTCCAAAGCCCTCGAAAAATGCGCCCTCCGCCAACTGGACAAACACGTTGACACCACTTTTCTAAATTTGTTCACGTTGACACATTTAACCTCCTAGACACCCTTCAATCGGGCTTCCACAAAGGTTGCAGCACTGAAACCGCACAGCTCAACATAGTTGATGATATTCACTTAGCCCTGGACAAGGGCGAGAGCTACCTACTCATCCTCCTTGACCTCACCGCGGCATTTGACACAGTCTACCACCCAACCCTACTCAATGCACTCAAAGAACGTTTTGGCATTAATGGCACGGTCCTTTCCTGGTTCATATTCTACTTCCACCATAGAACCCAGCAAATCAAAATTCAAAACAGCCTCTCCAGGCAAACCCCTGTCTCCCTAGGTGTTTCTCAAGGATCCATCCTCTCCCCCGCCCTTTTCAACCTCTTTATGGAACCCCTGACCGTCATACTCAAACAAGCAAATATCAACTATCACCTATACGCTGACGACACACAACTGTACTAGAAAATAAAGTTCCATGCCGATATCCTACACCTTAACACTACACTTACAAAGATTCAATCCTGGTTCCATAATAACCATCTTAAACTAAATCCTAACAAAACTGAGATCATCCTCTTCTCTCCCAAAAACAACCCTCTCCCCATCCAAGCATGGATCGCTGACCTTAATGCCCTAAACTGTTCTTTCTCCCTCGCCGAATCTGTTAAATCACTGGGCATCACCATCACCAATAAACTCACACTCAACTCCCATATAAGGAACTCAGCAAAAAGTGCACTTTTCACACACAGACATCTCAAAAACATCAAACCCTTCATACTAGCTGATGACTTCAAACTAATTATCCAATCTCTGGTCCTATCCAAAATTGATTACGGGAATGCCCTTCTCTCCGGTACACCCAAAATCCACCTTGCCCCCATCAAATCCGTCCTCAACCTTGCAGCAAGACTGACAACCAACTGCAACTGCCTCAACCGCATCTCCCCTGCCCTCAAGACCCTCAAATGGCTCCCCATTGAAGGCAGATCCTCCTACAAAATTGCATGTATCACGCACAAAGCCCTCTATCAGAATGCTCCAACCTACCTCTCAACCAAACTCAAAAGAGCTGGCAGTGCCCGTACGCTGAGAAGCTCCAACACTCTTCTTCTCATACCCCCTCTACTAAAACAAAACACCTTGAAATCCCGCTCCGTCTCCGGCAAGGCCCCAACCATTTGGAATGCCCTTCCCAAAGACCTTCGCTGCAACCCCTCCTACGACAGCTTCAAAAGAAACCTTAAAATTCACCTTCTCAATAAATTATTGGGGTAATCACTCCCCTGATCTCCGCTCACCATACCCTCCCTCCTTACTATGTGCAATAAGTCCTCCCAGGCATACTGTTATATCACTACTTATAACTTCATTCTGGTCCTCCCATTTTGTTTTCTGTTTACAATTTATGCAATCTGCCAAATATGTAATCTTAATTTTTCCTTTTATTTTTATATAACCTTGTGTTTAATTGCTTTATCTATTGCTATTGTTGTCTCCAAGTTTATTTCTCATTGTCGTTGTAAAGTGCTCTGATACGCTGGGTGTAGCTAGCGCTATATAAAACCTTTCAAATAAATAAAAATAACTGATGTGTGCATTGGATGAGGAATGGTACAGACACTGTCCAGTGTGTGTATGAGAAGCCATTAGGTATTGGATGCTGTGACTTGCACTGCATTCAGTGAGTTTGGATTCTGATTGAGACAGATCATCATGTGCCATGGAGTCAAGACATTCTTTGAGATCCTTGCCTCACTCTTAAGTGTTTAACATTTTGACAAGTGTGTCCACAGACACACGTCTTACCCCCAGTGGCTTGTATGCCATTTTTCATGTTCAAGCAGCCATAACAACGAGCTACTACTGCTCACCAGTGCACAGCACTACCTGATCAGTCTCCAAAGCCAATATGTGGCACTGGAATGTCAGCTTTTGTAAGGGAATATCAAAAGCTTAGACTCACAACTTAGCAAACCTAATTGGCCAGACCCTATATGGATGTGTGACCACCAATCAGCATTTGTGTTGTCCTATACAATGCTACACAGCAGATAACATTTGTTCAGACGTAAAAGTGAAGATACTTCATATCACAGGCCCTTTTCAATATCATCTGGACTCTCTCTGATCTCCTTTTGTAGACTGGGTTTGGAACCTGCCCATGTAGCAGTGACAGAACACACAGGTCACAAGAATGCCAAAGTTGAGGGTTGGCCAGCACAAATGTGCAAGCCACCAAAAATCTTGTGAGATGTCCATGTCAGACTTAAATCAGGAGATTATAGTGAACATACACTTAATTTAAGCTCATAAACACTTACAGCTGTATAGTGTGATCGGAGGAGAACAAAGTCTGACCTTGGCTCATCTAGGTATGTGTCTTGTCCTGACGTGTACAACAACAACATAATGATTTGTCTTACATTTCGGTGGGCTCAGCTGGCCAAGAGGAACAGCAGCAGGACACGGTTCGGAGCAGGACATCTGTGGTGCACCGGCAGCTACGACCTCTTTCCAGTAGTGAGGAAGAGGACGATGAGGCTGGACCCTCAACATCAGGAGGCAGGGGGATTGCGCCCACCCGGTCTGACCAGGAAGGCAACTCTGGTGTTACAGACCAGGTGGAGGCTGAAGACATTGAAGGGGGGGTGAAGAATTGGACACCTCTGGCCAGGGGGGTGGAAAGCTACTCTCCCCTGGACCATTCACCTGTAAGTTTTGGCAAGGTGTTCCCGGGGCAGGCCACTACGCAACCTGGGCCTGCCATCAGCCCCTCCCTAACTCTAGAGGCCCCCATTCCATCTGGGCCTCCAGCTGCATCCCCTGCAACCTATCCCCCTTATCGTAGCTGCCAGGTCAACACTAACATTGGCTCCAAACCTGAGGTACTACAACCCTCATGTTCAACCCAACCCCTCCCTGTGTTGTTCCTTCTGTGGCTGTACCAGATGACTTGATGTGGGCATGTGAGGGTCAGCCAGATATGTCCTCTTGCATCATGCTGCAGATGTGTCTAGAGGTGCGCATGATGTGAGAGGAAATTGCACAAGCTCTGGCCACCCTCACTGCCAGTGTCAATTCCCTGACTGCAGCCATGTTGTCTTTCGTTTCCCAACCTCCCTCTCACACCACCATCAATGTCTCCCCCAGTCCGTTGCCCCACACTGTTTCCCCCCGTACTCCTCATGTGTCCTGACCTCGTGTGGTGTCTGTTCCTGCACTGGCCAACCAGGAGCCCGCATCAGACTCAGAGGATCTGGACATAGTGGTACTAGAGGATGGCCAGAAGGACACTTGACCTGTTAGACCGATTTTTCTTTGTGGACAATGATTTACTTTTCCTCTTGTAAATAGACTGGTCCCCCTGACGATCCCTGATGTGTTATATTTATGTTGCCCCACCCCAATCCAAGTTCCCTTCTCCTTCTGCAGTAAGAACATCATTTGTTTTCCTTTCTCCCTTCTAAACGGACTGTTGCTGTTTTTCTAACCCCACACTTTTTTAACATAAAGACTTATTTTGAATCATACTTTCTCTATCTTGTTTAACTTCATTGTGAATGTCTTGTACAAAATATGCACAGATGTTTTGGAAGCCATTTGCTCTGCACATGAGGGATTGCTGCAATGATGGGGTTACACTTGTACATGTGTCACACACACACATACATCCTCACATCTCTAATCCACCAAAATTGGTGAACATTAGCCTATCAGGACATGATACGCAACAGAGCTTTGACTTGTGAAGAGAATTTATTTTTATTTACACATATTCACACTGGTCAAAAAGTTCCTGGGATATGATCAATAGGGATTGTGCTTGCAACTTCGCAATTTCAGAGGTGAGGATCACTGTGAGGGATTATGTCTGGGTTGACGCCGAGGTGCAGGTTAGTGTTGTGCATGTGCCTGTACAGGGTGAAGTTCATGTGCAGGGGCGGATTGTGGCTGTACACTTGGTGTTTGTGCGTGGACAGGGGGTTATGGTGCATGTGGTGGCGGTGCCTGTTCAGGGGGTGGTGGTGGATGTGCAGATAGGGGAGCGCCTGGATGGGGGGCGGTGGTAGGTGTACACCCTTGCTGTGGTCCTGTGCAGTTTGTGATACAGGTGTGTGGGTGTGATGTGCTGCAGGCAGATGTGATGGCTCCCCTCCCTGCGTTGACCGTGAAGGGAGGCTTTGGATCACTTTCATCATGCCCTCCATCATCTTCATGGCCAAGGCATGGTGTCTTAAACTCTCTTCCCTTTGGATAGATATAATTTCTCTGATATTCTTGGACATGTCTTGCCAAGACATATCCATCCTATCCAAAACATGGGTCAATCTGTCCACCACCTGAGGAATTTGGCACTGGGCCTCAGACATGTCTGACAGGGTAGCCCCTATGGCATGAATGCCCTGCCTCACATATGTCTGCTGTTTGAATAAGTCCTGCTCCCACTGGCCACCATGGCCATGAGCAGGCCCTCTCTGCAGGGGTCGGCCATGGATGAGACTGCCGGGTCCAACAGCAGGGGGGTGGTTGGCATGTGGAAGCCTGTGGACAGGAAAATGGTTCCCAGGGGATACCTGCACTACAACAGGGTTGATACTTTCCTCAGATTGTGGAGAGAATGCCTGGGATACACTGTATAAGGAGAGTGTGGGGGAACCACCTCATCTGTCCCAGATGTGTGGGCTGTGAGGGAGTGATGTCTGTGTTGGGGTGTGTGTGATCTGTGGCTGGTTAGCTCCATGCTGGGGACAGGCAATCTTTTTTTTTTGGAGGAGGCTGAGGCACTTTGCTGAGCGGAGGGTGTGAGGCCCTGTAAAATGTGGGCGATGTGGGAAGATGTCTGTCCATGGCATCAGATTCTTCATCCTCTGAGAGGATTAACAGGTAGTCACCATCATCGTCCAATCCTTCATCCTCCTCAGGTACTTCCTCCTCCTCTCCTATTCCACAGTACTTGCAGCCGACATTACTGCCTGGAGGAGCAGTGGATTTTCCCCTTTCATTGCCCGTCACCCAACACTGGTGGAAGGTCCATCCTCCTCATCGTCATCATCACCTGGGACACAGAGGTTGCAAGAGGATAAGTAATTGACCTAGTATAAGATGTGGTGCAACACAAGGGATGGTTCTACTGTACTTTGCATCAACAGATGACGCACATGTGACCTGGTTTAGGTACCCCTACAAGTGACAGCTCACACAATAGCACTAAGGGGTGAAACGGAGATGTACATTGAACAAGTAAACTCACCAGCTCCATCCACAGCTTTGTGTCCCTTTGCAATCACCCCTGATGTCAACTGCTGAACCATGCTCCTCGTAGGATTTGTTGACGAAGCGGTCCCCAATCCAGCAGCTATAGAGGGAAGTGACATCATTCTCCATCATCTGCATTACTAATTTACAAACAGGCACATTTGACACTTATGACATGTATGTAACTTTATAAAAAACAACTGCAGGTTCTATGCAGAAGGGGATTTTGATCTGTGTCATGGTTTTAATAGGGAAACACTTCACACCACATCTACCTGATGGACATGTGCGAGGTGGTTTCACTGCTGCAGCCATGATGTATTGCATTCCCCAGGATGGTGTTGTACGCCACACTGGTCTCATCCTGTCAGCAGCTGTGATGAGACATACATGTTCATATTTCAGTACACCAGATAGGAGCTATGAGCTAACATGTTTATGTCATTCTCAATGACCATTGATAGGATATTCTGGACAATGTGCAGCATGTTTACCTCATGGACTTTACATGTGGGCCCCTGCTCAAATCCAGCAATTGCCAGCTGTTACCTTCATACAGCACTGACATCAAAGAGATGACACATCAACAGACAAACGTATATGAGAAGGTTACTGATATATGATGGAAGGGGAGAAATAATCAGGATGCCACCGCCTTACATTGATTACACCTTCACCGTTAAGACTAACATGTCTCATGAGTATGATGTTGTCTGTTGACAAGTTGAAAGGAGTGTACATCCACAGGCTGACCAGTTTCATATTTGTACATCAGTCCAAACATTGCATTGCAGAGTTCATATGTAAGATGTGCAATAGTCAGGTACATTTTGTGTGTCATTTGTGCTTCCCTACCCATGGAGTCACAAAGCTCATTTTGGATTGAGAGATCACACATTTGGTATGTCCATCCTTTGAGTGTCCTCTGTTCCCATAATCCATTTCCTACATCATGGTAGAACTAAGCTGACAACGGATAATGTCTTGTACAACATACATCCTTACCTCATATATTATACACTCACTTATATAGCTGGATACCACAGAAAAGGAGGCAAGCAGAATGCAACATTTGACTAGGATCCGACATTGTGGGTAAGTTGTGAATCTTTGATGGTTGCCGCCTACACTGGATTTGCGTTGGGCCTTTCAGCCAAGAGATTTTGATATGTAACTTCCTGAAGATTCACCTAAGCAGCCCATACATCCATCACAAAAGTACACAACTGGCATCAGTGCAAGCCTCATCCACACCAATTTCAATATGATTTGTCCATTGGAATTCTGCTTGGGAGTTTTCATATAATTGAATTACAATCCAGTTGTGTCTAGTACACTTCATATGACACTATATACTATTTTTATGTCCATTCTGCACTCACTTGTCATACATTTTGTGACATCCTTTCACGAGCCACCATGGTATGATCTGGTATGTGGTTCAATGCAATATGTAGGCATATTGTGATGCAGGGACAACAGTGATGTAAAACACACACAATATACAGCGGAGATTAAAGGCACATTCATGGGCATGAGCATTCAGGTACATTATTCTTGGTTTTACTTACCATGGCCCCGCACCTGCCCAGTGTGTGGTCCCTGACCAGATGTCACAGCCAACCTTGTATCAGAAGTCAATGTGGGTCTTGGAATCTGGGAGGACATCATTGGACCTACAATGATAAGTGTGCTTGCAACTTTAAATTTCTGCTGCCACATGTGATGCACTCAATTTTAGGCACAAAGGATGAGCACAAGCAGTGTGGGCCCTACCGTTGCAGAAGTGTCTAGCACAAATTATCATGAGTGATCACACATTCAACTTATAATTTCACCACTCCCTAGAAGCAACGCCTATCAAATTGACACAACAACAATTCCTGAAGTAAGGTCCACTATCATGTTTTGTTAATGGACAAAGAACATGCCATCCGATTATGACATCTATAACCAGCTGGGTGGACTGGACAATTTCATGTATGGAAAAAACAATCTAAGTTGAACAGTGGACGCATTCTCAATCCTCCTGACAACTGAATCTCACTTCTTGTTCATCATTGTTATATTTGTTATCATTGGATTTCCTCATTTAGTCTACAAATGCAATTACAATCTAGTGGAGGCTCCTTTTTGACTTGTTGTGGCACTCGATTCTAGGATTGAGTTCACAGTTCTGGAACTGTTGGTGGAATACATGTAATGTTCAGAAATCACAAAGGTATGAAGAACCTAGATATGCTATATTTTGCCTTCCGATATTCAGAAATGTCATTTGCTAAAGGTAAATGTCCTTTGAGAATTCCAATAGTTGTAAAGCTAGTTTTTCCTCCCGGTTACCTTTGAGATTCGGACACTATATGTCCCTCTGTTGTCTGCTTCCTATGTACGCATTTTGACCATCTCCTGACCAGTTTGACTTACCAGTTAGTGAGTGTGGTATGCGTTGCTCTGTATGATGTTATTTCCTCCCAGAAGATGCAGGAATCTCTGCTACTGTGGTTTTCTGTACTCTTTCTGAATGTGTCAATAGGTGAGAAAAGAGAAATGTCAACACATGGAAAATGTACATGTCGAACTTGTCAGACATTTCCTTATAACTTCTGTATGCTAACTGTATTGTGAAGTACTGCCACGGCCGGTGCAGGTAGGAGCAGTGGCGCATTGGGGATGTGATGGCGTGGTAGGGTGGAAAATAGACAATGGAATATGGGAATTAAATGTTTTAAAATAAGGATTCTCCCACCTTCTGCTTTGTGATTTTGGCAGGCCCAAGGTGAGTTAATTTTAGGATAATTTGTAGTTAATTTCCCTATAGTGGGTTGTCTCTGCACTGCACCCCCACCCCCCTTATGTTCTTGACTGATTCAGCCCCGTCTTGATAAGTGGAAAGAGCACTTTGAAAATTGCTACTTAACAGTGTTAAGTATATACGGCAGCAGTACTGGGCCCTTGTTTAGAATAGAGTAAAAGGGATTTGCCATTTCTAATACAAAGGATTCTGGGACTTGTGGTGCAACATACAGAGGGAAATATATTTACTTTGGACAGCTTCCTTACTCACAATGGCAGTGCAACACAGACATTCATTTTGTATACTTGATCTTGTCATCCCATTTACCTGGTACCACGTTGAGGACATCACTCACAGCAGCTCATGGATCAGGTGGGGGTGTATTGTAGTGAGGACATCCTCCTCAAGTGTGGTGAGATGTAGATGGGTTCCAGATTGTGGGACATGGAGAATCCTGTTCAACTCGATCCTTCTCCCTCTTCTTTTCGTCCTGCCACTTCTTCTTGATGTCCTGGACTGTGTGCCTATCCTCCCCCAATGCTGTGACTGCAGTGGCTAAATGCTGCCATAGAGCTGCCTTCTGTGTGCCACTGGTGCAGTAAGGTGGGAGACAATAGAGGCATTTGTGGTGCCACACAATGAACTCCACAATCATGGTGGTCTCCTCAGTTGTAAAGTTCTTCTTCCTCCTCATTTTGTATATTTTCCAGTAGCGATGAACAGCAAATGAAAATAGGAACTCTCTGTGGCCAAACCTGTTCCTTTAATGTGTGCCGCTTTTATGTGGTTTGTGGTGCTGGTCTTGCAGTTAGTGTTAATTGACTTCAGCTGGATCATGGCGGGACATGGTAGGCACTTCAAATGATAAACAGACCCAAATGCAGGTATTCCTACCCTGAAACGGAGATTCCGGCCCGGTGTGGACATTTCGGCCCGGGTGCGGAGATTCCGGGCCGGGTGCGGGAATTCCACTCCGAGTGCAAAAATTCAGGCTGCGGGTGCGGAAATTCCAGCCCGAGTGCGGAAGTAAAGTTAGTAGTCGTGAGTGATTTCTGTGAATGTCATAAATCATAAGTAGTAAGTTTAGGATTTTGTCTCAGATTAGTTCTGTGAATCAGCCCCTTAAAGAGGAAATGATGAATTTAAAAATGTTAAAATGTCAGGGGCGTGGCCGGCTGCCGATCAGAATGGCCGCCGCCTATAGTAGCTCCGCGTCGTCCCAAGTCATTCCGTCAAATATCCGCACACTACTCCGACAGTGGGCCCTGAAATGAGGAGGAAGGGAGATTGCAACCTTTAAGGACGGAAACGCAGGCATCGCAGACCAGCAAGAGCTGAGAATAAATTGTGTACGCCACTGGCAAGGTCGCAGCCTACACATCAGCGTGAAGCCGGGGCCTCAATTTAAAGCTAGGCCGAAATTCAAAATTGATGTGGGAAGTCCTCAAGTGCGTGGATGCACTAAAAGACGTGAGGGGTGGTGGTGAATGCAGCCCGCCGTGCTCAAATGTAGCTGAAGGACTCTGCGGGCGGACTCGGAGGGGGCGTGTGAACGCCGGAGGCAGGAGAGGTGTGTGTGGACTGCTCCTAAGGTCGGGAAGTGGCCGTCACCATCCGGACTGGAGTCACCGCCTCGACCACCCTAGCAGTCTACAGTGATCTAAGGTGCGTGGAAATTGAATGGGCGACACTCCAAAATAACACCCACACAGCAGGAGGACAGCGGGAGGAATTACAACTCACAAAGTGAGTGCGGCGAGATTGAGTGCGTGCTCCCTCAGCTACCCACTGGGAGACCCGGGAGGACATAAAAACACACCACGAGCAGCGTGGTGGGAGGCCCCCTTGCAGCGAGATATTCTGGATGGGAAGAACAATACAAAATTGTCAAAAGGCAAGGGCAGGAGGGTAGCATAAGACTGAGGCATTACAAGGCTATGTAAGTCACAAAGGGGACAACACCATCAGAGACCCACCCCTGTAGCTATAAGTGACCACCTACCAGGAGATCCACTACTTGACACCGTGCTAGGAGCCTCGCCACCAGCTGATAGTGGGGAGAAATTTGCCGCCTCGGCAAATAACCAGGCACATACACGATAGGGACATTCTGCAGATGAAAAACCGTAGGCTCGCGTGGGGCTGTTTTTCCCACTGGCAAGCAGTGGTGACTACTTTCATGCAGTTGCAGCACAACCAATAAAAACACAAGCCTCTAGAATGACGGGGGAAGAGGACCGTGAAATGCGCACCAAATCAAAATCGATAAATATGCCTGGTCCAAAGAACAGCCAGACTCGGCTGAACCAACCGCCCCCTAACAGAAGACCGTACCTCTGCAGAGGCGAAAGAAATCATGTTGCAAGATATCATGTCCACACTGAACATGGTGCACACATCTCTAGAAAACCATGCAGACTCGGTGTCTATGGAGATTTCATTGGTCCAAGCTGATCTTAAGAACATGAGCGCCAGTGTGGCGGAGGTGGAGACCACAACGGATGCCATTCGCGAGGACTCCAATAACCTCAAACGCCAAGTCCAACAGTTACAGGAAGTAAGCAAGACACTCATGGCTAAACTAGATGAATATGAAGTCCGCTCGAGATGCAATAATGTTCAGATCGTTGGGGTCCTGGAGAAGGCAGAGGGACCAGCCACTGATTTGTTTGTCTGCAACCAAGGAGTCTATCAACTCACTTCTCGGTGGAATGGGCCCACCGAGTACCAGGAGGCAGGCCTAAACCAGGACCCCCTCCGAGGCTGATCCTGGCCCGAATCTTCAACTTCCGGAACCGAGACATAATCCTACAGACGGCTCGAACTGCCCCTTCGTTGAGATATGCAGAAAGCACAACTTTTTTTCAGACGTTACAGCAGAAGTGACAAAACAAAGGCGCAGATTCTTAGGGGTGAAAAAGGAATTGAGAAAGTGTGAACGTAAATACTACATGCTGTTCCCCGCAAAACTCCACGTCGAGGCAGAGGGAAAAGCGTGGTTCTTTGTAATGCCGGAGGAGACCCAGGAGTGGCCTGAGGGATGCCCCAAGTCACAAACCATGGCAGAAGTGGGAAGAAATACAGCGGACACCCATCAAAAGCAACCCAACTGGGTGCCAGGGTGTAGGCCTCGGAGAACGCTAAAGATCACCCCGAGAAATCAACGAAATAGAAATCCTGAAGGTCCACAGGACATAAACGGCATAAACTTTATGAACCTCAACAGAGACAGTAGGGTTTAAACGACAGACGACTGAAGGCTCTGTTGAGGACAACTGCAACACACCCTGCAAAATATAGAGGACAGACACCAGTCCAGCGACTCAGATGGAGAGACCCCGACTTGCACAATTGAACACTTGAACGCTGGATGTCTTTCTGTTCTGTCCTTCCTTATTCATTGTAGTTCAAAGAAAGTTGGAAACCACTTAATCACACATTGCAGTGGGAATGATCATGGGGAGATTGCAGGAATGCTCCCTTCAACCAGGTACCGGGGTGGGATTGACGGGCACACTGCACTGTTGGAGAGGCGGGTAGTTCTAAATCCGTCCTGCAGGGAGGCAGGGAGGGGGGAGGGGCGGAGGGAGGGCTTTTTAGGGACTATGTTAGTAGTTATAACAGTTATATGCAGAAAGTAGCAAAACACGACAGGCATCACTTGACAGCAATTCTCCGGCAGTCCAATACATGCACAACCACAGAAGGATATGGTGACGCAGACAAGTATGTTACCTGACCCCACGCTCCACACAATCAGACACCTCCCACTAGGCAATATACACCTTCAGCTCATTTCCTGGAATGTGAACAGAGTGAAGGACAAATTGAAGAGAGGGCTAGTACTACAATATATGAAACGGCACTCATCAGATGTGGTGCTGCTCCAAGAGACCCACCTCATAGGGACTTCATGTAGGGCTCTTGACAGATGGGGCTTTAAACTAGTGGTGCACTCCGGCTTCACATCAGGCTTAAGAGTGGGGGGAATCCTAGTTAGAAAACTATTTCCTCTAATCATTCAACAGACGTTCATGAATGAGCAGGGAAGATTTGCAGCAATAGCCGGCCAATGGGAGGGGAGACCCATCAATATAGTAACAGTTTATATTCCCCCGGCACTTCACACAATAGCCCTGCCCGCACTGAGTACCTTTTTGCTCGGTCTCCTGGAAGGTGAGTTGATAGTTGGGGGGACTTTAATACAACTCTGAGTAACCAGTTGGACCGAATGCCACCCAGAAAGCAACACCGACCCACATCCCCATTTTCTGAATTTTTAGACGCAATGGGGTTCGAGGATGCCTGGCGTGCACAATATCCACAAAGTCGATAATACATATTTCACTCTGGGGCACACAATAGTCTGTCACGCATTTACTTTATACTCAAACTTGCAGACAAAGTGGCTTGTTTTAAAGACATACATCACCTGGCGAGGGGTATATCTGACCATTCACCGATCCTTGCCAAATATGCCGCAGATACCCAGTGCCACCCACGTATTTTTCCTATATACCCCGGGTATTTGAAAAACCCCAAAATTTAGAAGGGCCTATCCAAGGCCACTCAGCAATATTTCGAAGAAAACAAAAATTTAGTAGCCTCTCCAAGGGGCATATCAACAACAACCGGCGATAATTATCTCTAAGCGCACTTAGCGCTAGGATAATTATCGCCGGCTAGCATGAATTTTTATCACTGAGATAGCATGCTATTAGCAACGCTTATCTCAATAGCGATAAAAATCCTCACGCTAACAGGCTAACATGAGATTATCGCTGGAAACCCAGCGATAATCTCACGTTACCTTGTTGATAGGGACAGGCAAACTTAGCCATGATATCCTCCTTCCATAGGATATCATGGCTAAGTCTGAAAAATACCAGATGTAAAAAAGCAGCGTTAACCGCGGTTAGCGCTGCTTTTTTTGTCTCTAACAGGGTTAGCGACATTCTTGATAATAGAAATGTCGCTTAGCGACATTTCTCCTATTATTTTACGCTGGAACGCCCCCTTTGCATCTCATTAGAGATGCAAGGGGAAGCGTAGAGTAAAAGGGTGCTAACATGCAAATTTGCATGTTAGCACCCTGTTGTTGATAGGGCGCTAGTTTTATCTCTCCTTTTTTGGCTTTTAAAGTCAAAAAAGCAGAGATAAAGCCCTTGTTGATATGCCCCCAAGTACCCTGTGGGAAGCTTATAAACTAGTCATCATTGGACAGGCAATCTCCCTTATCTCAGGACACAAGAAAGAGAAGATAAAAGTGATAGGACCAGGAAGTGTGTGCGCTGGAAGCCCTGCACACCCAGGATGCCTCTGACTCCAATGCATACCGATTGAATGCCAAAAAACATGAATACAAAGAACACATGTTTGAGGAGGCAAGGGCCAAGCTGGCAACCACCAGCTATAAAATTTATGAAGTGGGCGATAAGGCCGGTAAATTGCTCGCCTGGTTAGAGAGACAGGAACGGGCGGATAGTTGGGGGGTCGGGTTCATACTGATACAGGGGACCTAGTTAATGACTCCAAATGAATTGTAGATACCTTCTCACAACATTACGCTAATATATATACTCCAGTATCCACAGCAACAGCAGCCGAAGCAGCTGAATTCCTCCGGGATATATGCGTTACCACACTCACTGCTGACGAGACCCAACAGCTTGAGAGTGATCTTACAGAAGATGAAATAATAGCGGCTATCGGTGGAATGCAGTCGGGGAAGGATGTGGGACCGAACGGCATCCTAATCGAACTATATAAGAGGGCAGCAACAAAGCTAACACCACACCTGACAGCAATGTACCAGGCTAGCTCACAGGACGGGAAACTCTCCAGGGACCAACAAATGGCAACAATAGTAGCAATCCGTAAGCCAGGTAAACCAGTGCAGGAATGCACTTCTTACCGCCCCATCTCACTGCTCAATGCAGAAGCCAAAATATTGGCCAAAACACTTGCAAATAGACTTACTCCATATTTATCCAAATGGGTACACCCAGACCAATCCGGCTTCATGTCGGGCAGGAACACAGCTCTTAACTTGTGTCGCCTTAATGGGGTACTGGGTCGTAGGCTTACGATCCATGAGGAAGCAACCATCCTTTCCCTGGATGCCAGCACGACCTTCAATAAGATCGAATGGCCATTTCTTTTTGCAGTCCTAGGGCACATGGGCCTTGGCCCCAAATTCAGGTCCTGGATCCAGCTGTTATACACGAAACCAATGGCACAAGTGGTGGTAAATGCTAGACTGTCCGAAGCATTCTCCCTAGGGCGAGGGACACGACAGGGATGCCCCCTGTCCCCGATCCTCTTCGCATTAGTGCTGGAGCTATTGGCGGCATGGGTGAGAAGAGACCCCATTATCCGAGGACTCCGTTGGACGGAGGGATGGGAGGACCGGATATCATTATATGCGGATGACATTCTTCTATACATGGCTTCACCAACGTGCTCCCTGGCCAGAATTATGAATATTTTTGTGACCTTCTGGAAATACTCCGGGTATATGATAAACTGAAATAAATCTATTCTATTCGTTCTTATCGGCCCGCCCCCAAACATATGCAGGGGCTGTGAGGTGAAAGGGACGCTACCTGGGAATCTTTATTACAGCAAACTCGGAGGAGTTTATGACCAGAAACCTCCAAAAAACCCTTAGACGTCTCCAAAGTGACATCAAACACTGGCGGGCCCTCCCGTTAACGCTACTTGGACGTGCAGCACTCTTTAAAATGATGGCACTTCCTAGATTCCTACACACCCTTCTGAATACGCCATTGTCCCACAGACTTATTTTAAGGCAATAGAGATGGAGGTGAGTAACCTACTATGGGCCATAGACACTAATAAATTGATTAGAGGATGGTACGATGGCGGAATAGCAATCCCTCACATAAAGGAGTATTATAGGGCCTTACAACTTATAGTCCTTAATCACTGGATTCATTCCCCCCCCGGACGGACCCCACATTCCGAATCGATAGGTACATCCTTGGCAACGGAGGGGGTTTACGTGCAATTGAATAACATAACTAATTCTACATGTCTCTCAGGACCCTAAAGACACACAATCCGCCTGTGGCATACAGTACATAGGAAACTGGGTTGGCACAACAAAATGACACAGTTCACCCTACTCTGGGAGGCCGCAAAACTGGGCAGACTGATTAGTTGTAAAGGATTCAAAAAGTGGGATCTAATAGGAATTTCAAGGGTGGGAGATCTTTGGGACAAGGGAAAAGTTGTCTTGTTTCAAAAGTTACAACAACAATACAATATGGCACTTACAGAAACATTCAGCTACCTATAGATCAAACACGCACTCATGGCCGTCATCCCACCGGACACCCACCTCCCTGAGGCATCACCATTGGAAGATAGGTTACTTACGGAAAGGATGGACCGGCAGGAAATCTCCCTAATGTATCCAAAATTAATTAACAAGTTGACAGACCCTTCACAGGGCCTACGGGGGAAATGGCAGGACATTAGGGAACTGTACAACACCGACTGGCAGGAAGCACTAGAATCCCTGAGGGAGGTAGCGATACCCTCAAGATTGTGACTGGTACAACTCAAAGTGATCCATAGAGTATACCTAACTAGGAATACATTGGTCAAAATGGGTGTCGCTGACTCACAGCTATGTCTGCGACGGTGTGGGGAAACAGGTACATTCTACCATATCCAATGGAACTGTTCGGAAATCAGAAACTACTGGGGCAGGATTATGGAGACAATTACACAGATTTGCGGGGAACCCAAAAGATGTCTCCTCAATATATGGGAAGCCACAGACCTCAATCGAAAAAACCAAGACTGGGCGACACTTGGTATGATGATCGCAAAACGCAATGTCGCAAGACATCGGGGAGCGCAACAGACACCGACATATATTGGTGCAGTGATATGGATTGGGCCATGGCAGCTGAAAAAGCAATCTACATTATTAGGGGAAATAGGAGCAGGTGTGGGGAGGGTGGAATACATACAGGGGAAATATATGTACCCCGCCACCTCGGGGCTTATCATTGGAGGACAGTTGAGAATACACCAAGGCAAGATACTGACCTAAGTCCCTAAGCAATCAGCCCATAATAATAGTCGGGATGTGCATGGTATGTGTCTGTAAAGTCTATGCAACTATGTTAATAACTGTCTGTAATGTTCATTAATCTGCGATAAGTTCAATAAAAATATATATTTTTAAATGTTAAATATCTTTCTCTTTAGGCGGCATTATTTCAGAGTCTTGTGCAGTGGACTTGATATGTTCTCAAATGTAACAATATTTGTTCTTGATTCATCTGACATCCTTTTTAAGCAAAGACAGTTTTCCTATTCCTTTCTGTATGAATAGTGGGAAAGAGACCTTTCCCCTACATCTGTAAACAGTTGCAAACTCAAAAAGCTATGTGACAAATAACCTGTGAGGATACAAGGACATTCATTTCTCATGACTCATGTGGGAAATTATATTGGAGTAACAATTTGTATCTGGGAAGACGGAAGAAACGATCACATGACAATCAAACCATTGTGGACCCACCATTGATGTTATTTATGACAAAAATGAACTATTTAACCACGATGTACAGAAGGAGGCGCGCCCATCGTTTTCAGCAGTCTCTCTTTTTGCTCCTTTGCGGACAGCTTACGTCTAAGCTCAGGCTGCCTTTGTCATTTTTCCTTTGACTCCTACTTGCCTTTTGCACCATTTCTATTATGCCCATTTGCTATTTGACCCTGCTGAATAACTGGCTTACTAGACGATTTGGAGCAGTTTGATGAGCTACTATACTTGAACCTTCCTGATTTTTGCTCCATTTCTTTGATTTATATAAGGACTTAGCCCCTAGTGGACTTTAACTTGATCCCCTTTATCCATGCTTAGAGAAACTTTGAGAATCAACTTCTTGCTTTGTTGTTGGTAGAGATCATATTGTATGATTGTATGGAACTCATCCTCTTATGGATTCTGGTATTTAGGGTTAGATTACCTTAAATAAATGTGTGACTTTATATTTCAAATTGTTAGAGATATGGCTGAACTTCCTAAAATGTTACTTATATGCATTGATTTGGGATCTTTAATACAATAACCAAATACTCTCTAGTTGTCTGAGTCTTATTGAGGCCAATGTTAATTTACAGAAACTGTGCTTAACTTTATATGCATACCAGTAATAGTCATAAATTATTTCAGAACATCAGGTTCTTTTGCTCTTGCTCTGTGTAGCGACAGCATGATTCCTGTTCGACTATACTTCTTTAGGAGGTTCGATCTACTGATTGTTATACTTTATCTTCATAGCATGGTTTCGAGAGTGATTTATCTGAACCTGATTACCAACCTATGAGTTGGCTATCAATTAGTGGTCCTCATTGGGTAGCTGACAATTGGACATCCTGTCTCCTGACCCCTCACTATGACAGAGAAAGGTCCATTGGAGGACCATCGCCTCTGCGGTGCGATAATGTGTCTGAGTAAAAATCCTACTCCATGGGCCCAGGAGAAGAGTTGAGAGTAAAAACGTTTCCCATGCCCAGATTCTCCAGCCTTATATTTTATTCATTTCCAGTTCCAGTTCTGCAGTGAAAGCTTAAACGCCATACTCAGACAAGTCCTTTCCTAGAAAATTTATATTCATGGGCTCCTCTCACCTCATACCAGTTTGCGCAGGGCAGCCCTTCACTGGCTACAGCTGTTTTATTCTTGCAATTCCTGCACCTTTCTCTCCCTTCCCCCTCCTTGCTTGCTGCTGTTTTATCCATTTCATTGTCCCGGAGAGCTCTAGAAATCTGCTTTCTCAGTATTACATACCTTCGCCTGCAAGGATAAGCAGTCCTGCATATATAAAAGCCTTCTGTTCACTCAACATTAAATAATAAAGATACAAATCAAACAGACCGCTCCACTATAGACTAGCACCTCGCATATCCATCCCTTCCTACATTGGAAGAACATCGTTCCACTGACAGACAGGAAAACTATTAGACTCACTCCTAGCAATGACTACATCAAACTCAGTCAGCAAGTAAGGAAGTAAAGACCTGGATCAATCAATCAATCAATCAATCAATCAATCAATCAATCAATCAATCAATCAAAGACATTTATAGAGCGCACTACATACCCGTAGGGTCTCAAGGCGCTGGGGGTGGGGGGGGTGCCGCTACTGCTCGAACAGCCAGGTCTTCAGCTTCTTCCTGAAGGAGAGGTGGTCTTGGGTCAGGCGCAGGTCGGTCGGGAGGGAGTTCCAGGTCTTGGCGGCCAGGTAGGAGAAGGACCTTCCTCCTGTAGTCGCTCTTCGGATGCGGGGGACGGCGGCGAGGGCGTGGTTGGCTGATCGGAGGTGGCGTTTGGGAGCGTAGAAGTTGATTCGGCTGTTGAGGTAGCTCGGGCCTTGGTCGTGTAGTGCTTTGTGTGCGTGGGTGAGGAGGCGGAAGGTGATTCTTTTGTTGACGGGGAGCCAGTGTAGGTCTCTCAGATGTCCGGAGATGTGGCTGGTTCGTGGGATGTCGAGGATGAGTCTGGCTGAGGCGTTCTGGATCCGCTGGAGTCTCTTCTGGAGATTGGCGGTGGTACCGGCGTAGAGGGCGTTGCCGTAGTCCAGTCGACTGGTGACGAGGGCCTGGGTGACGGTCTTCCTGGTCTCGGTGGGGATCCACCAGAAGATCTTCCGTAGCATGCGTAGGATGTTGAAGCACGCCGAGGAGACGTTGTTGACTTGCCTGGTCATGGAGAGGGAGGAGTCCAGGATGAAGCCCAGGTTGCGTGCATGGCTGTCGGTTTGGGTGCGGTGCCCAGGGCGGGAGGCCACCAGGAGTCGTCCCAGGCGGAGGGTGAAGAGCCCAGGATGAGGACCTCCGTCTTGTCTGAGTTCAGTTTCAGGCGGCTGGTCGTCATCCACTCGGCTACCTCTTTCATCCCTTCGTGCAGGTTGGCTCTGGCGGCGGCGGGGTCGTTGGTCAGGGAGAGGATCAGCTGGGTGTCGTCGGCGTAGGAGATTATGCTGACGTTCCTAAAAAATGAAACTCTTGGATGGACTCTACAGTTCACTTATCCAGCTGCAAGAAACCATTGCTGATAGAAAAACACCCTCTTTCGCTCTTAGGGGATGATCTTCTGTGCAATCAACCAGGATTTTGCTAAACTCATCCTTGGAAGTGAACTGAAGGGTTACACATTTGATTATTGACAACACAGATTGGATAACTGTTTGTACGGGAATGTCCAGTGCATGGTAAACAGGACTGTACTTTTGGCCTTTGTGCCCGACTGTGAGAAAGTGCCATGTTTCTTGCATGGTATGCCCCCACTTTTTGCTGAATTGCTGAATGTACTTTGACTGAATGTGCCCTGGACTCTTGCCAATCAGGTGCCCAGGGCCTATGTTCCTTGCCTAAAAACCTAAAACCTAAATTGGCAAACCCTGGCCACATGTCAGCCCCTGGTAAATGGTACCCGGGGCCTTGTGACCAGGGAAGGTCTCTAAGGGCTGCAGCACTCATTGTGCCACCCTTAGAGGGTCTGTACCCTAACACACACGCACTGCCCTTGCAGGCTGAGTGTCTGGGTACCAGACAAAACAGAGAGTCGACATGGCACACATCCTTGTGTGCCATGCCCACCACCTACACTGCCCTGGCATACATCAGCCACCCCTCTAGCTGGGTGCCCTATGCCAGTGGTGTGGGCACAGGAGCATGAGCCCTGTGGCCCTACAGTACCCAGGTCCATTCCTGGGCACTGTAGTGCAGTGCTGCCATTTAAGAGTATATGGTGCTGAGAGCTCGTCAAACACGAACTCCACAGCACCATAATGGCAACACTGAAGACTGAGAAGTTTGGTATCAAACTTCTCAGCACATTAAACCCGCACTGATGCCAGTGTGGGATTTAATGTACCAAGCACCCAAGAAGGCATCTTAGAGATGCCCCCTGAAACCTAACCTACAATCCACAACTGGTCTGGGAGGCTGCCTAGGCTGCCACACAGCAGACATGTGGCTCGACCCCTGGGTAGGAGAGCCCCTGCTCTCCAGGGCCTGCAACAATGCACATCCTGGGCGAGGTGCTAGATCTACTCCCCCAGGATGGGCAGGGGGAAGCTTCAAAGGCATGTCGCCTCTGTGAGCTTCCCCAGGCCACTGGCAGCCCCTACTCTGGCAGGAAGCCTGGCCGGAAACCCCAAATGAGGACAGGGGATGTGCCAGCCTGCCAACACCACCCCTCAGGTGGGGGAGGTGAGGTGAAGCACATCTCTGGGCGCTCGCCATCTTGAAGATGGGAGGCACTACCCAATCAGGACTAGGCTACTGCCCCCCTTCCACAGGAGAGAGGCAGAATAGGGGGTGTACCCACCCCAGGACAGGGACCCATTGGTCCCTGCCCTTCACCTACCTGTAACGCCCCTAAATCTAGTATTTAGGGGCACCCTGAACCTTCCTTCCCCAGATTCCAGATTCCAAGCTACAAAGAAGAGCAAGAAGAAAGAAGACCTGCTGTGCAGCTTCTAAGAAGAGGAAGACACCAACTGCTTTGTCCCCAGCCCTACCGGCCTGTCGACCCTCGAACCTGCTCCTGCTACAACCCGGCACCTCTTGTGGCTAGCAACCTCACAAACCCCGGAGGACCTGGCTACCTTTTGGCTCTAAGCACCTGGGACTCCCATGAGCAGAGGCTCTGCTCAAACTCAGCATCTAATCCCTGGCATCAGCCCGGAACCGCAAACCCAGCACACTCTGCACCCGCCAAGCCTGGCCTGTGCCGGAGTGAACAAAGACCGAGAGGACGACCCCCCGGTGACTGTGACTCCGAGTCCGGCACCCAAGGACTTCCCTCGACGCTACTTATGACGCCTGCAGCCTCAGAACCAGGTACCCCCCCAACCGCGATCAACAGAGGGTAAGATTTCCCAACACCAAAAGGCACCCCTGCACCTGGCGCCCTCTGGCCCCCTGTGCCCAACTCCTGGGTACCTACCTATCCTCCAACTACCCAACTTACCCCTCGAAGTGGTGGTGGCACCTGAAGAATCTTCGTCCCCGAGCTTGCAGTCTTTTTCCAAACCGGAGCTTTCCCATTTAAATCAATTGAGTGCCCGAAGGCTCAAAAACACCCTACACCCAGCCGCCCGAGTGGCCCTGGCAGTGTAACGTTTGCACCTATCTACTTCCCCATTTGCCCTGAGCAAGTGCCCAGGAGCCCAGGTCCCACAGCCGCGTGGCCTGCTAGTCAGCAGCCACCAACCAAGGCCCCCCTGCCTCCCATAGGATAACATTGGGTCTAAATCACTCGGCACCCGGCTGCCCCTGCCCCGCTGAGAGTGTAACAACTGTACCTACCTGACCCTGGGAGACCCCTGAGTCTGTGCCCAGAACCTTAACTCTGCCAGTCGAGTACTTACCCAAAAGTCGATAACTCAATTTTCTCCATAGGGTAACATTGACTGGTTTCTTCTGAAATTTCTTCTGTGTGGAGTTTTCAAAACGTAAAATATTCACCAAAAATCAGCCGAGTAACGAAAACGAAAATACTCAGCTGCTCTTAGGTGAGATCCCAGTGCTGGATCTTGGTGCCCAGCACTGACGCTGAAAAATATTCACAACCGTACTTACCAGTAACCCAATTTTCTTCCATAGGGAATCATTGACTGTTTTCTATGAAATTTCTTCTGTGTGGAGTTTTCAAAACTTAAAATATTCACCAAAAATCAGCCGAGTAACGAAAACGAAAATACTCAGCTGCTCTTAGGTGAGATCCCAGTGCTGGATCTTGGTGCCCAGCACTGACCCTGAAAAATATTCACAACCGTACTTACCAGTAACCCAATTTTCTTCCATAGGGAATCATTGACTGTATTTCTGTGAAAGTGTCAATTTTTGCAAACTTCAAATATTGTTTAAAAATCGTACAAACTGTGAAAACGTAATTACTTACCTGCTTTAGATAGAGGTCCCAGTACTGAGTCTAGGCACCCAGTACCGGATTACAAAAGTAACGAGAACATACTATACCTGCAACTTGAATTTTCTTCCATAGGGAATCATTGACTGTTTTCTATGAAATTTCTTCTGTCCACTTTTAAAATAGCAAAATATTGCCTAAAAATCATAACAGCAACTAAGTCGACTTTTATCACTTGTTTCTAAGAACTGTCCCAGGACTGAATCTAGGATCCAGTCCTGGAATTACAAAAGTAATCCTGGAAGTAATATATTGCAAATAACTTAAAACTTCCATTGAACTCAATGCATTATTGTGTTTAAGATTGTGTTGCCTTTTGCAACAGCCTGTAACTTTCTACAAAAGCCAATTGCATATTGCAAAAGTATTTCCTTAAAGCATCTCATTCTGAGAAAGTATATTTTGATACCTATTGTTGGTTCTAAAATAAAACAAGCATACATTTTTTATATATAAACCATTGACCTAGAGTTCAGTTGTTAAGTGTGTGAGACCATTTGCTGACTGAGTGTGTGCAACAAATGCTTTACACTGTCCTCTGATACTGCCTTACTGCTCGACCAAGCTACCACTTTAGAGAGTAAGGTTATATCTAACTTTAGCCTCTGCCAAACCTCTGGGGACTGTGGACTTTGTACACAGTGTACCTATTTGGGGACAGTATATACAGAGCCACTTTCTCACACCGACTGCATGTGAAACTGGAATGCTTGTTGTAAAAGCTTTATTTGACAAGTAATGTCATAAAAGCTATCGAGATACATTTTTTCTAAAAGAGTAAAAGTGCAATCGCACAATGTCATGGACAACACATAAGCGGACAATACTACATAGTGGTCTATTTAGTCCTAGACATAATAAAACATTTGTTGTATTCAAATATGTCAAAACATAGATTCATCAGATACAAACATGTAATTAATATAGCAAATAGAAATAAGCAGTAACAACAAGTTGAAAACAGATAACATTTTATTTTGTTACCAAACCATCAGAATGGAATAAACATTTAATATTTTGCTCGGGCATTATAAATTTGCCCTAACATGGCGTTAAAAGTAACTAATAAAGTGCTTGTGCATGGAAGAGGATTATTGAGTTGGCCAAGCGGACTTAAGGTCATTGCTCATGTATGTTGCAGCCTCAGTCAAGTTGTGGCTATGCTACTCTCAAAAGGACCTTCCACCTAGTGAGCCACGCCTGGCCTAGAAACTTTGCTACGCAGCAAGCAAAAAGAGGTCTGGAATCGGACCTAAGGATGCACAGGGCTGCATGGTAATCCCATGTGCCTATTTGCTGACAGATCGATCCTATCCACTTTGCCTGCGGGGTTTTTTGTGCCGGACAGGCAAACAGTAGGTGTGCAACTCTTTCTATCTGGGCGTTACAGCATGAATAGCCTTTTGGGGTCTCATTACAGGATATACTATTTTTTTGTTCCTGACTTATCTAGTATGTGCCCCGAGGCTTAGGCCTGTCCCTGGTAATATAAGGTCTGTATTGTGTAACCTGTTTGTGACCTGGTGGGGTGCACACAGCGTTCCCTCATGCTATGCAGTGAACTATGATCCAATCCCTGGGTGTATCACTTAAATTGATAGTGGCAGCTACCACAAAGAGTGGTTTGTGAATCTGCAATGTGACCAGGCCTATTTTTGCCATGTCAGAGAGAATGCGGTCTACAGACTTTCACTGTTATGAGAATGTGGAATGCAGACATGCCGTGGGCATTTAGATTGTGTGTTCACGCAATGAGCGTGTAGCCAATGTATGGTAGTAGGACTCAGTTTGTTGTGTGAGTCTGCGTATTAGGACCAGTTGGATCCACTTCAGATGTCTCTGATTTCGCATGGCACAAAATGGAGGATGAGGACAGCAGCTCCACAGATAGTGGAAGTGTATTGCCTCTATTCCTGTGGTTTATGGCATCTGCCTTTAGTGCCTAGAAGACTGTGACTTGCTGAAAGAAGGAAGGAATGTGCCTGGTCCTGCAGAATCAAAGACTGTCCAGGAGGAGAAAGAAAGTATGTTCCCAGCATGACATGCCCAAGAGTAAAGCTTTGTGTGACCTGACTCTTGAAGGGTTCTTCTCTCACTCCCATTGCTCTACGCCGTTTCGTCTAAGCTACAAGAAGGCTGAACCTATAAAAAAATGCCATGTTGCTTGGCATTCTGCCGTGGGCTCAGAGACTGGTATTACCAGTGTTGATGCTGCAACAGAAGTGTTTAGATTGACTGAGAGCCAGAACTTGCGGTTGGTCTCTAGCGGAGAAGGCCAGGGAGTTTGAGAGGGAAAAGTTAAGATTAACTCACAAGTAATAAAAGGTTAGGAGGCTGGAGAGACAGAAGGAAACACCCAAGACGATAAAAGAAGGAAAAGGGAGGAGCTGCAAAAAGAGAACGAGAGAAAAGAAGCGAGAGAGAGGATGGCCTTAGAAAAGGAAAGTCCAGAAAAGCAGCCGTGACAGATACATCTGGGAGAAGCAGTTCTACCTCCAATGCTGCAAGAGTACCTGCCATGGGTTCCAAAAGACCTGGGCACATGTACTTGGAAGATCATTGAATGATGTATCTAATGCAGCCACTTTGATGAGTCGCTTACCTTTAAAAAGAATGGTAGTCATTGGGAGAATGCTTGTAGCTGACCAAATTAAATATGAGTGAGTGAAAGATGCTCTGATCAGATGTTGTTGACTGTAGTCAGCTCATTGTCTTCAAAGAATTGAAGAAAACAGGAGAAGAGATGATGTTCCATTTGAAACTTGGATTCAAGGTGTGTTACGTGATTGTTATAAATGGGTGAGACGGGTGGAGGCCAAGAATGTTTATGCCCTTAACCATTGATGGTGATGAGTGACTCAAGGAAATGTGCTTTACCCACTTAGGCAATACCTGTCTGGTTTGACAGAAAAGGATCAAGGGTAGTTAACTAACAGGGTTAACAAAGAGGAACTCCGCCATAGAAGGAAGAAGAGGGTTACCAGGCAGATACAGAGAAGAAGGTGGTTTAGCACTTCAGTTTTAAAACTTTATTTTGTTCTCCTTAGTTTGGATAGAGACAAGGTAGTGCATCATTGTTGTAGCCACACCCATTTTCAATGGCAGACTATTTCTGTAGATCACAAGCACAACATGTAGCGGGTGCACTGTTAGCGTGCCAAAGGTGCATCAAAGGCAGGCCCATCAGCACCCATCCACGCTTAGTGCCAGAAGCCCTGGCTCACCTACCATTGATAGCAATTTTCAAATAGGCTATTCATCACTTCAAGTGCACATGACTTGCAGAAATGGCACAATCCACCTGCAGGTGAGCCTCAGGTATCGTTATGCATCAAAGTAAATATTTTTACTGAGTCACTGTTCAAATGTACTCATTGTTAGTTTGAATTTTCCCTGAGTCTCCCTTAATTACACTGAGATCACTCGAACAAACTAACTAACTCTTTAAGACTGGTTTTATTAATGGCCTACCCTGTGTAGCCTGACTGATGCAGTGTAAAACCTGCAGTGCGATCTGTCAAAATAACCCTTTTTGACAGTTAAAGACCTCCCTTTTAAATATCAATAAGTAACACCTATGTAGGCCTGGTAGCCCACAATGCAGGGTATTTAAAGTGGGACTGCTAGAAAATGATTAGTTACTATACCAATCAAGAGATAGAGGTCTCAACCTAACATAACCCCCAAGATCCACTTAACATGAACACATTGAATTCTAGGAAATGGGGGCAAATCCTCATCTTGTTTGGCCCTCTCTAAATTCCTACAGGTATCCAATATAATTGGATAGGTCACCTCACCCACAGTGTCGTGGTATGCTTCATAGTAGATGACCTAACCACACCATGGTAGGGATGATACCGCCATGGTGGACACAACCTCGTAAAAGGACTTCCTAATAATGTGGTTCTTGATATAGACAAGGTTCCAGTTCTAGAAATATCTTGGGTAATCCCTTGGAGGTTTCCTTTATTGATTGGGTAACCCAGGCATGGTTATCAAGAATCAGTGAAGTGGATAGCTATTGATATACAATGTAACTTCTATCTACTCATTTTAATCATACTATATACAAATAGCCAACGTGTTTCATCAAGCCTATACTAAGTGTCCCCTGTCTAAGCACAAGTTTATAAATTGGTGTTGTATTATTGTTGTGTTGTGTTTTTTACTTATTTACTGTTTTGGTGGTATTAAAGGCTTTACATATGCAATCTCTCCTAAGTGAAGCCTGGCTGCTCGTTTTCCAAGCTACTAAGGGTTGAGCAAGGATTAATTTACTGAGACTTGACTGGACTTAATAGTGATTGTGGTATTATTACTTCCCGAGGGTGAATACCCCACCCTACTAATAACCCACGTTCCTACAATATATAACAGTTATGGCCCACAATAATACTAAAACTATAATATGCAACAGTCAGCAACAAATGATAACGTATACCTCTTGAATTCACATAAAACATATCTGTTTTATTAGACTTGTCTGTCACCAGCACAGTATAGCCAAAAACACAGCCATCACCAAATCAACAGGCATGGAATATCTGAATAGATCAGTGCAATACTGCTGAACAATATGGAGGGCATTAATGAAGTCCACCACTGCAGGCCAGAAATAGCTATACAATCTGACCACTTCTTTACATCTCACAATAGGTATAGGATGACAATAAAAATGCCCATCCTAACATATCTCACCACTTCTCTCTCCCTCCAAACATGCTAGATCAGGATCACAACTAAACACAAAATCTAAGATTGGACAACCCAGGGCAGTAACAAGCTAAGCAGGCTATATCATATGAAATTCCATAAAGGGATTCGTAGAGCTGTACAAAGCTACTAGCATACTATAAACCATAAAACTGCACATATGTCTCTCATACTTCATCATTCCACAAACCGCTAAGGGCTGCATTCCATAATATGGTAACTGCACCTCAGTGGTCAACATGCATGACATGGAAAAACTTCCCACATCGGATCAAAACAAAAACAACATTCTTCCATCCATTCACCATACATGATGTAGTATGCTACTCATGTTGGCAAGAGCTTCAGCGCCCTATGCAGGGGTAGTAAGCCCTATATAAATGCTGCAATACAATACAAATGTTGTGTTATAACAATTGAGCGGCTAAGTCGTATCATTAATATAGGTGACTGGGCATGTCAAAAGTCATGGCTAACCCCATGCTGCGCATGCCTGAAGTCTGTGCACGGCGGGGGTCACCACCAGTGGGGGGGGTGTTGGGTGAAGGCACCGGCTGAGGGTAATGCCCTGCGACCAGCCTATTACTGAGCACAGCAAGATTGTAGGCCACCAACAGCCATACCCTGTGGGCAACCAACCCCATGCCATCATGGCCAAAGTTACAGATGGTAATAATATCTTACTTTACATTTTTTTTAAACGTTTAAAATTTACTGCAAAAAACAAAGGTTAAATTGTGAAAATGTCAGTTTGAACGTAACATTTTAAACAAAACACAATACTGAAATTCACTAGTTATAGTTGACTGAAGTGACTATAAATCGCACCCTCGCTATGCACTACTTATGACCTCACATATTACATCACTCATGACACGTTCTATGACATCATTGATAGCATTACTGATGACATCTGAAATTACATAATTGAGTACAACAACATGCATAGTGAGGGTGAAAGGGCCAGTTGATATTTGTGAATCTGTGGCTGCGGCATTTGCCACAGAACTATGGATTTACCATATTTGCTACATAAATTGGATAATTTTAAGATTCATAAAAATTGTTTGTAGCTCAAATGGATGAAAGTAAAATTGTCAGAAGATTTGCTGAATTATTGATATTTTTGCTGTATAATTTGATAACCTTGCCACATAATTTGCTCCACCATGTCGCATAATTCTAATAACCCAGACAATGATAATGCTCTGCGCCCCCACCATGCACAGCGTTGTCACCAATGATGACATCTCAGATGTTGCAGTGATTTTATCAATGATGTCATAGAACATGTCATGAGTGATGTATTATGCGAGTTCATAAGTAGTGATCGGCAGGGGCAAGAGTTATAGTTACTTTAGGGTATGAGTTATAGTTAATTGAGATAACTATAACTTGTGAATTTTAGTGTGTTGTAAATTTAAATAGTATGTTTAAACTTACATTTTCACCTAACTAAAACGTCCCTTTAACCTGTTTTTTTCAGAGAATTTCTAAGGTTTTTTTTTATGTAAAGTAAGATATTATTACCATACCTAACTATAATGTTACTTTAACCTTTGGGTTTTTTCTGTGAATCTTTGTTTAAAAAAAAAAAAGTACGTTTTATTACCATACAAAACAGCAACCCCACGTCATTCTAGGCCAAAGGCCATGTGTGACGTGGGGTTGACGCAGGGCCTGGCCTGCAGCTAAGACCTGCATCCAACGCCTCATGAGCAGCCAATCCCATGCCTCGCATGCCCTTCAGCCATGCACGTCATGGGGTAGGCTGCAGAGCCTGGCCACAGGCCAGACACTGCGTCCAACGCCACACAGGCAGGTCAACTCCACTCTGTGCACTGTCTTGAGTCGTTGATGTTACAATATAAAAGTTGTCATTTTAAATAAGCCAGATAAACTGACTTTGTCAAAAGGGCACCAAAACAAAATATAAAAAGTGAGCTATTGACTTTATGGAGGGGTCAGCATATCAACATATAGAAAGCACACCAATTTTCTTTGTCCGAAATCACCAATAAATGTAATCAAATGCATATTTCATAAATTCATACAGTGCAACGTATAATTTAAGTGAGTCGTTAAAAAAATGTAATAAAGTTTTATTTAAAAGCAAAAATATGTACTTGAGTCTTTGAGCCATTGTGGCAGGAGCCAGCCATTTTGTTATTTTTGTTTTTTAATGTTTTACTGGGTGCACTGATGCCCACACGGGGCACCCACATGTGAATTTTTTTGGCCCCACAGCCCCTGCCAGCTCCACTGGCGAGAACCAGGCATTTTTCAAATTCTTGGTGTGTGCCCTGGTGGCCATCAGTTCAGGAGGGGGGCCTTTGTGGGGGGTTGCGGGGGGAGTCCAACTAACCAACCAGCAGCACACTGGGTGCTTGAGGAAGCCAGCACCATTTATTTGCTCCTGCCCAGGCAGGAGCAGCATTTGTTACTTCTCTCACCGGTCAGGAGCAATGTTCTGTATTCTGACCGGGACCATGCTGGCAGGGTATGCTGCACTCTCCTAGGCAGACAGCAGTGTCCCTGAGGATAGGGTCCCTGGGACACTGCACCCGATTTTGGCCCCTGGGAATGGGGCCTGATGCCCGGGGAGGGGGGCTGCACCCCCCCCCATTTCTTGTGAAATTACCAAACCCGAGGAGATTTGTTCACAGGGGCCTGTTTAAGGTGTGGGAAGGGGGACGTGCCTGACTCCCTATGAAAATCTATCCACCCCAGTTGGTGGGGTCCCTGGTCCGGTAAAAGGTATGGGGAAGGGAGCTGAGCGCCCCTTCCACTTTTACAAATAAATGGCTGTTAGATATTGCGCTTCTGGTTGGCAGAGGTATGCACCCTGTCCAAGCAGGGACTTCAATCCTAGTCAGGGTAAGTCAGATAAACACCATAAATTAACCTGTGCTCACTTTCCAGTACGTATTTCTGCAATACTTCAAAGAGTAACACAGTGAAAACACCACAAAAAGACTCCACACCAGTTTAGAAAAATAGAGTACGATTTATAAATTAAACAAAAACAAAACAATAAAAATCCGATAAGTAGAAGTCAAGACATGAATTTTTAAAGAATGAAATTAAAAATAGCCCTTATCAGCAATATGCGCCTATGGGGCTATCTGGTCACGCTGGACCGTGGCAAAGTCAACAGATCAGGCTGACAGCGATGGAGCGCAGCCCAAGTACAGGAGTCATGCAAGGCACACTGAAGAAGAGTATCTTGATCCTGGTTGCAACAGCGAGATGCAGGGTGCGGCCAGGTGATGTATTGGTGACGATCCTGGAGTAGAGGTGATGAGATGATTTTCTCCATGTAGTGATTGTGATGTGTCAGTTCAAAAGACAAAGCGCCGGTTCCGAGGCTCATTGGTTCTGATTTTTCGGGTTTCCCCACACAGTTGAGATAATGCATCAAGCATTTCTCTGCAGTGGCTGCGATACTGTGGTATTAATGGCGATGCACTGGTTCCAAGTGCGATGCACCAGTTCTATTCCCGCAAGAGTGGCAATGAGTCAATTTTGTTTCACGTTGCAGAGGATGCATCAGTTCCACTGGAGCAAGCACCTAGATCCAATTCCAATGGACCAGGCACAGGAGTAGGAGGTGAAACTTTGATATCGCGGAGTCTCAAAACAGGAGGCAAGCCTGCACGTCCTTGGAGGTCATTCTGGGTTCAAGCAAGAGTCCAGTTCTTTATCAGCAGGGGCAGAGGGTAGCAGGCAGCAGGGAAGCACAACAGAAAATTATTTTTACCAGAGCAGCAGTCCAGAAGTGTGGGAGTCATTTTAGCAGCACAGCAGTCCTTCCTGGCAGAGTTTCTTTACAGGTCCAGAAGTGTCCGATTTTCTGGGGTCACAAGCCTAGTACTTAGACCCAGTTGTGCCTTTGAAGTGGAGGTGACTTCAAAGAGGCCTTTGAAGTACACAGTAGTCCTCCCTTCCCTTCCCTGGCTCCAGACTCACTACAGGGGGGTAAGCAACCGTTTGTGTAAGTATCAGCTCCTCCTTCCCATCCTTCACAGAGTGACCCATCAGGATGCAGATGGCCACTCAGTCAAACCTAACCTTCCTTTGTGTGTGGTTGTCTAGAGGGAAGGCACAAAGTCCAGCTGTCACCCACCTCAGATGTGTATTGGAGAAAGGCTGCAGGCACACCGAGCTAAGAGCAGAGAAATGCCATCTTTCTAAAAGTGTAATTTCTAAAATAGTAATGTAAAATCCAACTTTGCCAGCAAAGAGGATTTATCATTACAATTCCAATGATACTAAAGATAATAGAGCTACTCCTTCTTCTCCCAAATTACAGCTCATAAGTGCAATAAGGAATTCCCAATGTAAACCAATGAGAGAGGTAGATCTCATAGTAGTGAAAAATTAATTTAGGTGTTTTTCACAACGAGGACATGCAAAACTTAAAAGTACATGTCCTGCCTTTTACTTACACAGCACCCTGCCCTATGGGCTACCTAAGGCCTCCCTTAGGAGTGACTTATATGTCATAAAATGGAAGTATAAGGCTTGACAAGTAGTTTTAAATACCAAGCCAACATGGCAGTGTAAACTGCACACACAGGCTCTTCAGTGGCAGGCCTGAGACATGTTTAAAGGGTAACTTGTGCTGCTGGCCCACTGGTAGCATTTAATTTACAGGCCCTGTGCACATGTAGTGCACTGTACTAGGAACTTACAGATAAATTAAATATACCAATTGTGGATAAGTCAACCAAGCCATGTTTAGGGAGATGCACATACACTTTAGCGCTAGTTAACTGTGGTAAAGTGCTTAGAACCCTAAGGCCAACAAAAAGGAAACAGCATAAAGTAAAGGTAAGTAGGCAAAAAGGTGTGTGGAAAACCACTCTAGGGCTGTCAGGTCTAACACATATCACCCCAGCTGAAAGTGGAGCGAGCTACCCAGCCTTTAGGGAGTTCTCATAAATAAGGCAGAAGAACCTGGAAAGACCATGAGCATTGGTGTGATCTACTGCAGGTCCATTTCATGTAGGGAGATGGACCACCTCAATAATTTTGGATTCTCACCCATGATTTGCATTAGCCACCTAAGGGGCCTGTGGTCTGTTTTCACTATTAAATTAGTCCAAAACAGGTGTGGTATCGACTTCTTCAGTTCCCAGACCACAGCAAAGGGTTACCTTTCAATAGCACTCCACCTCTGTTCCCTGGGAAGTGACCTTAGAGATGAAAGCTACTGGTTGGTCTTGGCCCTCTTCATTAAGTTGTGAAGGTACTTACCCTATGCCATGCTTTGAGGCATCTGCCTAAACAATGAATTCCCTGGAAAGGTCAAGGGCCTTGAGCACAGAGGCTATGCACATGGCCTGCTTTAGGGAGTCAAATGCTTTTTGGCATGCCTCTGTCTAAATCACATTCCTGGGCTGCTTCTTTGAAGTCAGCTCTGTCAAGGGGGCAACAATATTGCCATGTCCCTCGACAAACCTGCAGTACCCTCTGAGGCTTAAGAAGTCAGGCCTGCTGTTGTAGGGCCTGAAGCGCTTCCAGCAGGTAAAAAGGTGATCTTTCCAGCAGCTACTGAACACAGCTATGTCATCCAAATAAGCAGCACTGAATGCCTCCATACCAGCCAAGACCTGGTTAACCAGTCTCTGGAAGGTGGCAAGGACATATTTTAATCCAAATGGGATCACACAAAATTGGTTGTGGCCCTCAGGAGTGGGGAAGGCTTACCTCTCCTTGGCTACTTCAGTTCGGAGTAATCTGCCAGTACCCTGAAGTAAGAACATAGCTACTCAGGAACTGGACAGCCCCATATCTGGGATCAGCTCATCAGCCCAGGGGATGGAGTGAGCATCAGTCTTGGTGACTGAATTAAGCCCCCGATAATCAGCATGGAACCTGAGTTCTGGTGTAGTGCCTGGTGGGGAAGCTTTTGGTACTACTAGCACAGGGCTGGACCAGGTGCTACTGGAGGATTCAATCACCCACACTTTATGGCCAGGTTGTAATTCCACAGGGTACTTGTTTGATCATATCACTTCTTCATTACTTCCTGGATGGCTTCTATGTTGTCAGAAGTTTGCTTCCACAACTTGGCCATCTGGCTCCTGAAGGCCAGCATGTAGCTAACTACATCCTGTGGAGCTTTCCTGGGAGGTTGCTCCCAACCTTCCTTCACCAGACTGAGAGACCCCCTTACAGGATGATCATACAGAAGTTCAAAGAGGCTAAAGCCAACCCCCTTCTGTGAAACCTCTCTGTGAGCAAAGATAAATCATGGCACGAGGACGCCCCACTTATGCCTCAAAGCCTCAGGCTGGCCTTTGATCATGTCTTTCAGGGTCTTGTTGAATCTTTCAACAAGTCCATTGGTTTGTAGATGGTAGGGGGTAGAGAACTTATAAGTAACTCCATACTCCTTCTACATTAGCTGCATATAAGCAGACATAAAGTTGGCGCCACTGTCAGAAACCACTTCCTTGGGGAAACCCACTCTGGTAAAAATCACCATTATGGCCTTAGCCACTGCAAGTGCAGTTGCAGTCCTCGCACGAATGGCCTCTGGGCATCGCGTGGCATGGCTCACCAGTACGAGGATTAACCTGTTGCCAGAGGCTGTCTGGGGATACATAGGCCCTACAATGTTGATGCCCACCATTTTAAAGAGGGTGCCAATGGCAGGCAATAAATTAAGGGGGGCATTCAGTCTCTGTTCGGTCTTTAGGAAATCTTCATCTGGGGCCAATAAACATTGGGGGCAAGCCTGGAAAAGGTCTTGTCCTGCCCCAGATATTCTGCCAGAGGTATCTCATGAGCCAGCTCCAGTAGGAAGGCCCTGTAGTATTGGGAAACTCTCAGTGCCCTTGTGGTCTCATGCGCAGATGCCTTAGCCTCACTATCCAGGAGGTCTCCCTCTCAATAAATGTGGTGATTCCCAGTGGCATCAATGACTGCCTCGGCTTTGGCCTGTTGCCTCATGCCCTCCAGAGTTGAACACCCTTTCTGTGCCTTGCATAACTCCTCCTTGGTGGGTCCCCACTCTACTTGCCATCCAGCAAGTTAAGGCAGGTCACCAAGAGAGGCAATGTCCTCCTCGGTGGGCTCCGTGGTGGTCTCCTCTGGCGCCCCATCCACCTCAGCAGGAAAACGTTCAGGGGCTGGTTTGCCATGCCCTTCTCTCTTTTTTTAGCTGGCTGGGCCATTCTTCTAGGTTCCAGCTTCCTTGAATCCCTTCCTGGGCAGCCATGGACCTGTGGATAGCACACATCCACTCAGGCAACCCTAACATTTCCAGGTTCCTTAAGCGTCACTTCCTTCAAGGTAGTATATTCAAGGTCATTTCCTAACAAACAGCCCACAGGCATGGCAGGGATCACTGCAATTTTCAGAAGACTTGAGACCCCTCCCCCCTCACTAAAATGGAACAAGGACCACTGGGTAGTGACCCTCCCAGTTGTCAGTCACCACAACTTGGTGGAATGCATTGGGTTTAACTTGGTCTGGGGCCACCAGCTGACTCCCTACCATAATCATGCAGGCACCTGTGTTCTTCAGAGTCTCAAAACCTTGCCTATTGATGGCAACCCATTGCCTGTACTTTGCAGAATTTTGAGGGCACATGCATTTTAGAAACCACCTTCCCCTCACCCAGGGACACTCCCTAAACTCCCCCCACTTACTGTGACAAACTCCTCTCCACACACTATACTTGCCACCCCTGGTGTCTTCCCTCCAGGGGGTGGCTGTATTATTTTTGGGCAGTTGGGATCCCCCTTGGAGTGCCGTACTCAAAACACCATATTGAGAATGAGACCCTTTCCACAGTGAATTTGTTTGGGGGCCTAGAAATAACTCTTTCTTTTTCTCCCCCCTTCTTCTTCTGATGGAAACCCTGACCACCCTTTTGGGAGTCCCCCTCAGATGCCTTCTTGGAAGCTCTGGTGCTGGCCCCGATGCCTGCCTCCTCAGTAAGCTTCCTGGGGTCAGTCAGCATGCTATCTACTAGGTGTTGGAGCAGTTCTGGAAAACAAATGTCTAGCATGTGCTCCTTCAAAATTAACCTGTACAGCCCAGAATAATCATCAATCATGCCGCCCCTCACCTAGTCCTTCAAGGCCTTGCTAGCATAGTCAAGAAAATCCACCCAGGTCTGTGAAAAGATTTTGTAGCTAGCCCTGAATATCTGTCTGTGCCTCTCAGGGATCAGCCCAAACTTACTGACTAAAATATCCTTCATGGGGGTGTACAGGGTCTGTTCCTCTACCTCCAGTGTAAGGGGTGTGTCCCTCCCCACCATGAACATGTATCTCCACAAACTACACTCTACCCCACAGGACTCGTTGGTAACCTTGTGCACCCTTAGAGACTTAGATCCACCTCATAGGTAGAGAACAATTTGTCTATGTCATCCCCCACAACAAAAACTGGTACCGAATATTTTGGGATGCAAAATTTCCCTTGTCAAGCGGACACTAAATGTGTGCTGCCACCACTACTTCTGGACTCTATTTGCAAGGCTCTGATGTCCAGCTCTCTAAGGTGTAGCTCATGGGCCATCCTCCTCTCCTACATGGCCAGCCTTTTCTCCTCTAGAGCTTGCTCCTTCTCCAACTAGGCAGTCTTTTGCTCTCCCTCAATTGGCAAGCTATAGTATGAGTTTCCTCTCCTCCCCCATGTCCTCCAGCTCCTCTGGAGACAGGTTTCTAAAAGACACACTGCTGCTTGCTCTTGGATGGGCTTCCAGTCCTGGGAGGATGTTACCCCCCACCTCAACAGGTCGCATGTCAAGACCTCCAAAACAGGTCCTGCTTCAACACCTCCTTAGATTCGGACACTTCCTCCTCATCATCTAGACTTTGGGAACAACTTCTTCTCCTGGCAGAATCACTTGAGCTGGGCCATTGTGTAGCTCTCCAGGTCAGCCAGCTCAAATCCGTCTTGTCTGTGGTATTAATGGCGATGCACTGGTTCCAAGTGCGATGCACCCGTTCTATTCCCGCAAGAGTGGCAATGAGTCAATTTTGTTTCACGTTGCAGAGGATGCATCAGTTCCACTGGAGCAAGCACCTAGATCCAATTCCAATGGACCAGGCACAGGAGTAGGAGGTGAAACTTTGATATCGCGGAGTCTCAAAACAGGAGGCAAGCCTGCACGTCCTTGGAGGTCATTCTGGGTTCAAGCAAGAGTCCAGTTCTTTATCAGCAGGGGCAGAGGGTAGCAGGCAGCAGGGAAGCACAACAGAAAATTATTTTTACCAGAGCAGCAGTCAAGAAGTGTGGGAGTCATTTTAGCAGCACAGCAGTCCTTCCTGGCAGAGTTTCTTTACAGGTCCAGAAGTGTCCGATTTTCTGGGGTCACAAGCCTAGTACTTAGACCCAGTTGTGCCTTTGAAGTGGAGGTGACTTCAAAGAGGCCTTTGAAGTACACATTAGTCCTCCCTTCCCTTCCCTGGCTCCAGACTCACTACAGGGGGGTATGCAACCGTTTGTGTAAGTATCAGCTCCTCCTTCCCATCCTTCACAGAATGACCCATCAGGATGCAGATGGCCACTCAGTCAAACCTAACCTTCCTTTGTGTGTGGTTGTCTAGAGGGAAGGCACAAAGTCCAGCTGTCACCCACCTCAGATGTGTATTGGAGAAAGGCTGCAGGCACACCGAGCTAAGAGCAGAGAAATGCCATCTTTCTAAAAGTGTAATTTCTAAAATAGTAATGTAAAATCCAACTTTGCCAGCAAAGAGGATTAATCATTACAATTCCAATGATACTAAAGATAATAGAGCTACTCCTTCTTCTCCCAAATTACAGCTTATAAGTGCAATAAGGAATTCCCAATGTAAACCTATGAGAGAGGTAGACCTCATAGTAGTGAAAAATTAATTTAGGTGTTTTTCACAACATGCAAAACTTAAAAGTACATGTCCTGCCTTTTACTTACACAGCACCCTGCCCTATGGGCTACCTAAGGTCTCCCTTAGAAATGACTTATATGTAATAAAATGGAAGTATAAGGCTTGACAAGGAGTTTTAAATACCAAGCCAACATGGCAGTGTAAACTGCACACACAGGCTCTTCAGTGGCAGGCCTGAGACATGTTTAAAGGGCTACTTGTGCTGCTAGCCCACTAGTAGCATTTAATTTACAGGCCCTGTGCACATGTAGTGCACTGTACTAGGAACTTACAGATAAATTAAATATACCAATTGTGGATAAGTCAACCAAGCCATGTTTAGGGAGATGCACATGCACTTTAGCACTAGTTAACTGTGGTAAAGTGCTTAGAACCCTAAGGCCAACAAAAAGAAAACAGCATAAAGTAAAGGTAAGTAGGCAAAAAGGTGTGTGGAAAACAACTCTAAGGCTGTCAGGTCTAACACATATCACCCCAGCTGAAAGTGGAGCGAGCTACCCAGCCTTTAGGGAGTTCTCATAACTAAGGCAGAAGAACCTGGAAAGACCATGAGCATTGGTGTGATCTACTGCAGGTCCATTTCATGTAGGGAGATGGACCACCTCAATAATTTTGGATTCTCACCCCTCATTTGCATTAGCCACCTAAGGGGCCTGTGGTCTGTTTTCACTATTAAATTAGTCCCAAACAGGTATGGTATCGACTTCTTCAGTTCCCAGACCACAGCAAAGGGTTCCCTTTCAATAGCACTCCACCTCTGTTCCCTGGGAAGTGACCTTAGAGATGAAAGCTACTGGTTGGTCTAGGCCCTCTTCATTAAGTTGTGAAGGTACTTACCCTATGCCATGCTTTGAGGCATCTGCCTGAACAATGAATTCCCTGGAAAGGTCAAGGGCCTTGAGCACAGGGGCTATGCACATGGCCTGCTTAAGGGAGTCAAATGCTTTTTGGCATGCCTCGGTCTAAATCACATTCCTGGGCTGCTTCTTTGAAGTCAGCTCTGTCAAGGGGGCAACAATATTGCCATGTCCCTCGACAAACCTGCAGTACTCTCTGAGGCTTAAGAAGTCAGGCCTGCTGTTGCAGGGCCTGAAGCGCTTCCAGCAGGTAAAAAGGTGATCTTTCCAGCAGCTACTGAACACAGCTATGTCATTCAAATAAGCAGCACTGAATGCCTCCATACCAGCCAAGACCTAGTTAACCAGTCTCTGGAAGGTGGCAAGGACATATTTTAATCCAAATGGGATCACACAAAATAGGTTGTGGCCCTCAGGAGTGGAGAAGGCTTACCTCTCCTAGGCTACTTCAGTTCGGAGTAATCTGCCAGTACCCTGAAGTAAGAACAAAGGTACTCAGGAACTGGACAGCCCCATATCTGTGAATCAGCTCATCAGCCCAGGGGATGGAGTGAGCATCAGTCTTGGTGACTGAATTAAGCCCCCAATCATCAGCATGGAACCTGAGTTCTGGTGTAGTGCCTGGTGGGGTAGCTTTTGGTACTACTAGCACAGGGCTGGACCAGGTGCTACTGGAGGATTCAATCACCCACACTTTATGGCCAGGTTGTAATTCTACAGGGTAGTTGTTTGATCATATCACTTCTTCATTACTTCCTGGATGGCTTCTATGTTGTCAGAAGTTTGCTTCCACAACTTGGCCATCTGGCTCCTGAAGGCCAGCATGTAGCTAACTACATCCTGTGGAGCTTTCCTGGGAGGTTGCTCCCAACCTTCCTTCACCAGACTGAGTGACCCCCTTACAGGATGATCATACAGAAGTTCAAAGAGGCTAAAGCCAACCCCCTTTTGTGATACCTCTCTGTGAGCAAAGAGAAATCATGGCAAGAGGATGCCCCATTTACGCATCAAAGCCTCAGGCTGGCCTTTGATCATGTCTTTCAGGGTCTTGTTGAATCTTTCAACAAGCCCATTGGTTTGTAGATGGTAGGGGGTAGAGAACTTATAAGTAACTCCATACTCCTTCTACATTGGCTGCATATAAGCAGACATAAAGTTGGCGCCACTGTCAGAAACCACTTCCTTGGGGAAACCCACTCTGATAAAAATCACCATTATGGCCTTAGCCACTGCAAGTGCAGTTGCAGTCCTCGCACGAATGGCCTCTGGGCATCGCGTGGCATGGCTCACCAGTACGAGGATAAACCTGTTGCCAGAGGCTGTCTGGGGATACATAGGCCCTACAATGTTGATGGCCACCATTTTAAAGAGGGTGCCAATGGCAGGCAATAAATTAAGGGGGGCATTCAGTCTCTGTTCGGTCTTTAGGAAATCTTCATCTGGGGCCAATAAACGTTGGGGGCAAGCCTGGAAAAGGTCTTGTCCTGCCCCAGATATTCTGCCAGAGGTATCTCATGAGCCAGCTCCAGTAGGAAGGCCCTGTAGTATTGGGAAACTCTCAGTGCCCTTGTGGCCCCATGCACAGATGCCTTAGCCTCACTATACAGGAGGTCTCCCTCTCAATAAATGTGGTGATTACCAGTGGAATCAATGACTGCCTCGGCTTTGACCTGTTGCCTCATGCACTCCAGAGTTGGACACCCTTTCTGTGCCTTGCATAACTCCTCCTTGGTGGGTCCCCACTCTACTTGCCATCCAGCAAGTTAAGGCAGGTCACCAAGAGAGGCAATGTCCTCCTCGGTGGGCTCCGTGGTGGTCTCCTCTGGCACCCCATCCACCTCAGCAGGAAAACGTTCAGGGGCTGGTTTGCCATGCCCTTTGCCCTTCTCTGTTTTTTTTAGCTGGCTGGGCCATTCTTCTAGGTTCCAGCTCTCCTTGAATCCCTTCCTGGGCAGCCATGGACCTGTGGATAGCACACATCCAATCAGGCAACCCTAACATTTCCAGGTTCCTTAAGCTTCACTTCCTTCAAGGTAGTATGTTCAAGGTCATATCCTAACAAACAGCCCACAGGAATGGCAGGGATCACTGCAATTTTCAGAAGACCTGAGACCCCTCCCCCTCACTAAAATGGAACAAGGGCCACTGGGTAGTGACCCTCCCAGTTGTCAGTCACCACAACTTGGTGGAATGCATTGGGTTTAACTTGCTCTGGGGCCAATTGTTCACACGCAAATCGGACAGTGGACCACTGAGCAATAGGCACCAATTCAAATTATTAAACCAAAAAGTATTTCTTAACCAGAACAGGAAATCCTTCCGTGTGTAGAAATCATAAAGATACCTTCTGTCCAAAGGGACCACCCCGATACACAGGGTCAATAGAACAAATGAACTAATATCGTGATTGCACCACTATCATTCAATATAGTCGAATAGTCCACATTGAGTCCATTGAATGATTAAATATCCATCTTTATTAGTGATTCATGTTCTTCTTTCTCTTGTTATAAAACAGTACAGACAGCCAACGCGTTTCGTTCTCCACCGAGAACTTCTTCAGGGCTGTAAAGTTAAAACACATATAAAAAGTCCAAAATATGTAAGACAAGACAAATATGTATATATATACAAACATTTAAAAGCACAATAACATATTAAGATGAGACACACATGACATGGTGTCATATAGAAAAAGCGACGTGTGACATATTCAGTTGTATCAAAAATCCATAGCGTTATACTGATAACCATATGCTTATTGCTCCAAAGGAATTGAAATATGTATGACCACTTGACAGACAAAAATATATGAATCCATAGAACCATTTTTAATATCGCATTTGTCCAAATGAACCTCAACATGAAAAATACCAGCAAGTATACAAGGACTAGAAATGTAAAGACAAAAATGCACGAAATTTTAAGATTGCTTAAAACAGAACATAAACAATCATATCCGCCGAATTATCAACAATAATGTGACTAAGGCGATTGATGATTTTTTGGGGGGCATTTATCACTATACAAACGAACAAAGATAAATGTATGCCATTGTTACTTGTAGAGCAAAAGGAGAGGAAGAGAGGGGAAAAGGGAGAGAGAAGGAAGCAACTGCAAAGGAAAAATTAAATATATAAACATACCATTTTAGATTTCCACAAACAAACAGATAAAGTATTTGTGACCATGTTGTCCTGGTATGAATAGATCAGTCCGCCCAATAATTGTAAATCAACTGTAAAAAAACACATACAAAAACAAAAACAAAAGATGTGTGTACTCAATACAATTGCCAATATGAACATCACTAGAAAATATATGTACAAATTGTGTATGGATACCATCAGCCTACCTTATAGGTTGAAATGAACGCTGTTACTTTATTTCAATATTCTATTAGTATCTTCAAATGGTGATATGATAGTCACCGGGCATTCCTTGGTTCATAATTTGAACGGAAACCTTACGGCATTGCCTAATTGGATTCAACCATCACGGAGCAATATATTAATATCTGTCACTTTAAGGTCAATGGCCATTAGCAACAAATCACAAAGTTATACTATTATAATGTAGTATTTTATAATATAATAGTGATATGTTCCTAACAAGTACCTTGGTAGAATTTCCCAATTATCTATTGAAACAATAACATTGAGCTATTTTCGAAGGTTGTATAAGGGAAAGTGCTACCACTCCAAGTCAAAGAAAAATATTTATTTTTTCATTCTTAAAAACCAAAAGAATAAATTTGAAAAAGGATATAAGCAACACAATCAACTGTGTCGCACTGGTCGAATCAACTTAAGTCCCTAATGGAGGTAATCACCCAGACACGGAAGCAGCCGATTTAAAATCCGTCACGGTAACGAAACGTATCTACTTGAAATTTTGCACGTTCTAGGCATCAGCCTTGAATGTAATATTTGTTGTGCATAGTAAGCAACAACTTCACCGAAAACAAAGCGATTCGAGAAACGTCAGAGTCACTAAACATTTCTACTTAGGGTTATGTACATGCTGCGCATCAACACTTAATATGGCATTTATTGTGAATGATAGACGACATTTTATCGTAATTGGTACAGCGCGCCACAAGTTGCGCATCAAAAGCACAAGACTATATATAAAAAAGGCAGTGAATCAAAATAATGACTATGAGGAAATAATTAAATATAGTGCTCGTTCTTACCTTTTATGAGAGTGGCATAGTGGCCATCGATCTCCTAAAACGCGAAATCCCGCTGTAGATTCGAAAGTGCAGGCGCGGAATTAGTCGTCATTAAACATCGCACCAAACGTGCGTCTTACGTCAATGATGCGTCCCGACATTCGTTATATCTAATCCCCATCGCTAGTGTTGAACATGTCAGCCATATTGGAGTATACACCGTGTTTAGAAAGCATGAATATATGATAACAAGCCACATTTAGTTGATACTTCTTACGGGAACACACACGATATAAAAAACATGAAACGGTAATTTTCCATAATCAAAAGTGATAGGCGCCCAATTATTGGTGTTAAAGGAAAGAAATGAAAATAAACTAAAATAAAAAATCTAAATAGCTAGCAAATCCCCAACATTCCGAAACGTACCCAACATGCGTCTGATACTATATATCCGTCTCAACAGCTTGTCAATTCAAAATACATAATGTGTGGCGGGTACGACCGTAAATATCGACCATACCCGCCATATTGGAATGGTGGCTTGTATTTACAGTATGCCAGTAAATAGTAACAGCAGGTCACATGTTGTTCATAAAGACCTGAAAGATATGAATAATACGGGACAATAATTGTCCAATTAGTACATACCCAATAGTCGCCATTATGGAGCTCACCAAGTATGCGGCAGACGTAATAAGTGCATCTTGGTAACCCGTCAGAACTAATATTCATAGAATGTGACGACTAAGAGCGCCATGCTAGAATATAGGTTGAGTAACATATTCTGTCTATTGTGAGGACATGGAGGTGCAAATATATCTCCCTGACACTCGGGTAACATCATTCATCCATAAATTGCATTTAAGGAGCAATATGTGCCAATCGTCATGTAACCACAAGATCCTACCTTGGTATGAGTGTGCAAAGGTCTGTAAGGGAATACAAAGAATGAAATGGGACAGTGTTCATTCACAGATGGTAATGCATTTCATCTTCCGTATTATGGCCCATCTCAATGCATCTAAGACGACAAATCCATATGGCCTCTTTCTTACGGAGGGTAAGTTCTCTATTCCCACCCCGAGGGTGGGGAGGGATATGTTCGATACAATGGAACCATATTCGATAATTGGCACCATGATGTTCTCTCATGTGGTAAGTCATGGGATATTTTAAGTCATAATTCTTTAGGGCTCTTACGTGCTCTTGAATGCGCAATTTGAGCAGTCGCACAGTACTGCCTACATAGACCTTGTTACAGTCACAACCCAAGATATATGCAACATGACTTGTCTTACAGTTAATAAACTGTTTTATGTCGTATTCTTTTGTTGTATTGTAATTGAATTTTTTGGTCTTATTTTTGCCAAATGGACAAACATTACAGCCAGAACATGTATAGAAACCATTTGGTGTGGTGGGCATCCAGGTTTTGAGGCTTGTATGTTTAGGGTAACTGGGGCATAGTAAGTTACGAAGTGTTTTGCCTCTCCGAAATGTGACTCTGGGTGTAGCCGTAACATGTTCTCTCAAGTTTGGTATCTCATAAAGTAGTCCCCAATGTCGCTTGAGTATATTAAACAGTCTAGCACTATTGTTTGTGTATTGTGTAATGAAGGCTAAATGGGACCCTTCTACTCCTGAATGTTTGGTTCTTGTGTGTTTTTGTAAAGTACTTGCTCTAGTCACATTTTTGATTCTTGAATCAGCCTTTGTCAGGATGTCTTCTGCATACCCCCTTTGTCTGAACCTATCTTTTACGTCCTTGATGTTATCCCGAAATGACTCATCCGAGCTACAATTACGACGCACACGTACCATTTCTCCAAATGGTATGTTCTTAATGACTGATTTGGGATGGGAACTGGTTGCATGTAGTGTGCTATTGCATGAGGTACTTTTGCGAAAAATGTTGCTATGTATCCTATTTTGGTTGATATAAAAAAGAATATCCAAAAATTCAATGCTGCTTTGACTGTACTTTAGGGTAAGATGTACATTATGGGGATTGCTGTTCAAGAAAGCATGGTGCTTTCTTGAACAGCAATCCCCATAATGTACATCTTACCCTAAAGTACAGTCAAAGCAGCATTGAATTTTTGGATATTCTTTTTTATATCAACCAAAATAGGATACATAGCAACATTTTTCGCAAAAGTACCTCATGCAATAGCACACTACATGCAACCAGTTCCCATCCCAAATCAGTCATTAAGAACATACCATTTGGAGAAATGGTACGTGTGCGTCGTAATTGTAGCTCGGATGAGTCATTTCGGGATAACATCAAGGACGTAAAAGATAGGTTCAGACAAAGGGGGTATGCAGAAGACATCCTGACAAAGGCTGATTCAAGAATCAAAAATGTGACTAGAGCAAGTACTTTACAAAAACACACAAGAACCAAACATTCAGGAGTAGAAGGGTCCCATTTAGCCTTCATTACACAATACACAAACAATAGTGCTAGACTGTTTAATATACTCAAGCGACATTGGGGACTACTTTATGAGATACCAAACTTGAGAGAACATGTTACGGCTACACCCAGAGTCACATTTCGGAGAGGCAAAACACTTCGTAACTTACTATGCCCCAGTTACCCTAAACATACAAGCCTCAAAACCTGGATGCCCACCACACCAAATGGTTTCTATACATGTTCTGGCTGTAATGTTTGTCCATTTGGCAAAAATAAGACCACAAAATTCAATTACAATACAACAAAAGAATACGACATAAAACAGTTTATTAACTGTAAGACAAGTCATGTTGTATATATCTTGGGTTGTTACTGTAACAAGGTCTATGTAGGCAGTAGTGTGCGACCGCTCAAATTGCGCATTCAAGAGCACGTAAGAGCCCTAAAGAATTATGACTTAAAATATCCCATGACTTACCACATGAGAGAACATCATGGTGCCAATTATCGAATATGGTTCCATGGTATCGAACATATCCCTCCCCACCCTCGGGGTGGGAATAGAGAACTTATCCTCCGTAAGAAAGAGGCCATGTGGATTTGTCGTCTTAGATGCATTGAGATGGGCCATAATACGGAAGATGAAATGCATTACCATCTGTGAATGAACACTGTCCCATTTCAATCTTTGTATTCCCTTACAGACCTTTGCACACTCATACCAAGGTAGGATCTTGCGGTTACATGAGGATTGGCACATATTGCTCCTTAAATGCAATTTATGGATGAATGATGTTACCCGAGTGTCAGGGAGATATATATGCACCTCCATGTCCTCACAATAGACAGAATATGTTACTCAACCTATATTCTAGCATGGCACTCTTAGTCGTCACATTCTATGAATATTAGTTCTAGTGGGTTACTAAGATGCACTTATTACGTCTGGCGCATACTTGGTGAGCTCCATAATGGCGACTATTAGGTATGTACTAATTGGACAATTATTGTCCCGTATTATTCATATCTTTCAGGTCTTTATGAACAACATGTGACCTGCTGTTACTATTTACTTATAAAACTAAAGAGAATGCCAATGCTGACAAATATTTATACTGTTTGACTGTAGAAGAAAGGTGAAACAACTACGTCCGTACTAATTAATAGTATTTTATTAAGACTTGATCTGTTTTTATCATACAAAATGAATTATTTTATGGAGATATTCTGATCTGGATCCACAATCATGATTAAGCAAGATGAACAAAGGGAGAAAAAGAATTATATTCACAAACAGCAATTGATATACTCACGACAAAGACAAAAAATGAACACTAGGACTCTACTGCCCAAATGGCAGAGAAGCAAATCTAATAGTCAATCATACACCACTCCTCATTCAAACAGAACACTCACACAACCTACTAAACTAAATATGCCTTTGGTTATGATTGGAAACAACCAAAGGGGGTCTCCGCACACGTACACTTTGAACAGTAGTGCCGAAATGGGGGTATACAGAAAATGTATTCAATTTGTCATCAACTTGTAACAAAATTACACAAAAAGCCCCAACGGACTAAAGATAAACATGGCTGGAGAGAACAGAAAGAAGGTCTACGCGTTTCGAACCCCGTTGATTTTAGATACTGGGGTTCTCTTCAGGACTAAAACACTGCAAGGAGAAGAAAAACAAGGGTAGATATAAATCTGGAAAATGTAAGAGTGCAAACCATACAAGTCGCCTACTCAATGTGACTAGACTTACCAAGAGGGAAGTGCTTGGCAAATGCCCTTTTAGTATTTCAAAGAAGGGTACACTAAAAAGAACAAACAAGAGTCTGACATTAGTCGAGGGTACTCCGGGCAGGGGCATAAATACTGAAAGATCAAAAGCGGCTAAACGAGCCGCAGGAGCCCGATAGCGGCCATTACCTTGTACGTAAATGAGGCCCAGAGGCAGCGCAGGGAAATTCGGCTGAAAACGAGGAATCAATCCGTCGTAATGAAATCCAGTCAGAGCGGGACAGTCCGCGCTGAAAAGGAGGGAAAAAATTAAATTCAGAATAGTGTTAGAGTAGAAAAAGAAACTAGGTTTTTTGTCGTCAACTAATGCAATCCGTATTAGTGAAACTGAGGGCGGAGTATACCTCAATGCAAAGTAGGATGGTCTTTCACACGCAGTATACGGGAAGGGCGTGCAGCAATCTATGTAGCAAGCCTCGAGCGACGAAACTGAACGAATGGATAAAGATCGGCATTAGTCAAAAGGGTTTTGCAAACCCCTTGATCTGACAACGCGGTAGAAGTTAAAGGGGGAAGGGAGGAGAACAGTTACCTAATTCGTGGCTGTGAACCGGCGTCTTCGAACCCATCCAGAAAAGGAAGCTTCAGTATCCGCTCTTCCTGTTTGGTACTAAATCGCTTTCTGACATGCAGCTGGGTTTCTGGGAACTGTAGTCCCTTATTGTCACGGTTACGCAAAAGCTTGGGAATAGTCCAGCTAAATATGCCCGCCGAGTGGAATCAAAATAGAATTGTCCATAGCTGTGACTGTGTCATAAAATTGCTGAAAAAGCCAAGTGACTTTAAGAGGAATTAGCACTTACACCAGGTCCTATGTGTCATACAGGAAATGTAGGTGGTAAGTCCTCATAGTCTAAAGATTTCTGATAGTTCATTAAGACCCGAGATTGCAGTGTCAAACTTGACAATTAGCATTGCTTCGCATTGAGCCAGCCTGAGTTCCATGTCTCCACCTCTCGAGTCACGTTCTATTTTGGAAATTACTGTCCAACAGAGATCTTGTTCTCCATGCGACATTTGCCGCCAATGATTGACCAGAGGTGCGGCTTCTACATTTTTTCTAATCCGAGATTTATGTTGTATTATTCTTTGTCTAATCTCTTGATTGGTTTTTCCAATGTACAATAGTGAGCACGGGCACAGAATTCCGTAAATAACGTATTTAGTTTTACAGTTAGAGAACGTGTCATGTTTCCAGAAAATCCCTTTATGTGAGAACAATGAACCCTCAACCATTTGGTCGCAGCATGAGCAAGTTCCACATTTATGATGGCCTTTTATGGGTGTCAAACCCATCATTTCTCTTAGTGATGGTTTAATTGCGGTTTTCAGTGATGTCCTGACTATATGATTGGCCACGTTTCTTTCTCTTTTAAATGCGAACATAGGAGAAATTTCTAGAGATGGGTCAAGATTTTGAATGAGATGCCAATTTTGATTAACTGCTTTTTTTAGTTGGTTGGAATTTGGACAGAAGGTGGTGACGAAAACTTGGCGTTTCATTGGTAATTTCTCTTTCTTCATTAGTAATGTTTCTCTCGGTGTCCACCATGCTCTCTTCATGGCAGTCTTAACCAATTTTTTTGGGTAACCCCTATCTCTGAGTTTTGAAATGAGATTATTAGCATGGGCATTGTAATCCTCTTTAAAGAAGCAATTCCTTCTTATTCTGAGAAATTGTCCGTACGGAAGATTTTCTTTGAGACTTCTAGGATGGTTGCTTGAAAATAGCAAAGCTTTATTCCTGTCCGTCGGCTTGGTGTACAAAGAGGTCACTACGACCCTCGGCAGGAAACACTTCAACGTCTAAAAATGGTATTTTCAGTTTAGAAGAATTGATGCTGAATTTAATGTCCGGGGATCTCTGATTGAGCCATTCAAAGAACTGTCTCAACTGGTTAGAATTGCCAGACCATGTCATAAAGACATCGTCTATAAACCGTAGCCAAGATGTTATCCAATGTTTAAATGGATTATCATTGTAAATAAATTTTTGTTCGTACATTGACATGTAAAGGACTGCCAATTCGGGTGCGAAGGGACAACCCATCGCTACACCTTTGATCTGAAAAAATAATTTGCTGCCAAATGAAAAGAAATTCTTTTTGAGGGCAAAACTTGCCAACTCAACTATGAATTCCGTAGGTACCCTAAACGGTCTAGGTCTTTTGTCCAAGAAGTGTGAAAGGACAGCTATGGCATCACCCTGTGGGATTTGAGTATATAACGAACAAACATCTAATGTGACCATAAGATCTTTGTCTGCTGTAAAGCTGACTTCCTGTAATTTATTTATGAAGTCCGTGGTATCTTGAAGGTAAGACTGCACCTCGACCATAAAAGGTTTTAAAAAATGGTCGACATACTTAGCAATGGGTTCATTGAGTGAACCACATCCTGAGACTATCGGCCTCCCTGGCGGCGAGGTCTCATTTTTTTGAACTTTTGGAAGAATATAGAACACTGGAGTTCTAGGGTGTTTATTTTGAAGATAGTTGTATTCTTTGGGGCCCAGGAATCCCTGGGCATAGCCTTTTTCAAGTATCTCAAAAAGATGACCTTGGAGTTCAAAAGTAGGGTCCTTAGCGATACGCTTATAGCAAACTGGGTCATTTAGTTGTTTCAGGGCTTCTGTTGTGTAGTCTGTGGTTGCCCGCACCACAATCGAGCCGCCCTTGTCAGCCTGTTTAATGGTTACAGATGAATCGTTTTTTAATGTAACTAAGGCTTCCCGTTGTGCTTTTGTGATATTATGTTTGATGTATTTCGACTTCTTTTCCATATTTGAGATTACAGATAATAAACTACGTTCAAACGTTAACATCTCCTTCGGGATCTTGCTGTTTGGAGGACAAAAGTTAGACTTTTCTTCAAACCTGTCACTTCATTGTGAGGGGAGTACTCTGTCTCGGCAAAAAACATTTTTAATCTGATCTTTCTACAGAATTCAATTGCTTCTGTTTTCATTTTGATGAAATCTGTAGACCTTGAAGGGACAAATGTCAAGCCTTTTTTCAAGATACTTTCCTCTTCTCTAGTTAATATGCGTGTGGACAAATTGAAAATAGGGGAAGGAGTTAACTTTTGTAGGGCTGTCTGCGCGTGGTCATTTCCCAAGGTTGGTTGTTGTATCTTGTCCTTCCACGTGACCTTTGCTGGCCTCTCCCTAAAAAAGACGGTCCTTGTTGTAGTTGAGAGTTCCATCTTTTGTTTGCGGAAGAACGACCTTCACTACTGTCTGTATCTCCACCTGAGGAGGATGAAGTTTCCGAAAAAGTGATAAAACGTTTTTTGGAACGTCCTTGGTAATCTGGAAGGAATCTCCGTGAATCTGATCTAGTATAGAAGTCTGCCTGTAGATAAGGATAGACAGTTTCCAATGAGAAGTTCCTTTTATCTTTTTCAAATGTATTGCCTTTTTGAGAAATGATGGGTTTGACACCCATAAAAGGCCATCATAAATGTGGAACTTGCTCATGCTGCGACCAAATGGTTGAGGGTTCATTGTTCTCACATAAAGGGATTTTCTGGAAACATGACACGTTCTCTAACTGTAAAACTAAATACGTTATTTACGGAATTCTATTGTACATTGGAAAAACCAATCAAGAGATTAGACAAAGAATAATACAGCATAAATCTCGGATTAGAAAAAATGTAGAAGCCGCACCTCTGGTCAATCATTGGCGGCAAATGTCGCATGGAGAACAAGATCTCCGTTGGACAGTAATTTCCAAAATAGAACGTGACTCGAGAGGTGGAGACATGGAACTTAGGCTGGCTCAATGCGAAGCAATGCTAATTGTCAAGTTTGACACTGCAATCTCGGGTCTTAATGAACTATCAGAAATCTTTAGACTATGAGGACTTACCACCTACATTTCCTGTATGACACATAGGACCTGGTGTAAGCGCTAATTCCTCTTAAAGTCACTTGGCTTTTTCAGCAATTTTATGACACAGTCACAGCTATGGACAATTCTATTTCGATTCCACTCGGCGGGCATATTTAGCTGGACTATTCCCAAGCTTTTGCGTAACGTGACAGTAAGGGACTACAGTTCCCAGAAACCCAGCTGCATGTCAGAAAGCGATTTAGTACCAAACAGGAAGAGCGGATACTGAAGCTTCCTTTTCCGGATGGGTTCGAAGACGCCGGTTCACAGCCACAAATTAGGTAACTGTTCTCCTCCCGTCCCCCTTTAACTTCTACCGCGTTGTCAGATCAAGCGGTTTGCAAAACCCTTTTGACTAATGCAGATCTTTATCCATTCGTTCAGTTTCGTCGTTCGAGGCTTGCTACATAGATTGCTGCACGCCCTTCCCGTATACTGCGTGTGAAAGACCATCCTACTTTGTATTGAGGTATGCTCCACCCTCAGTTTCACTAATATGGATTGCATTAGTTGACGACAAAAAACCTTGTTTCTTTTTCTACTCTAACACTATTCTGAATTTAATTTTTTCCCTCCTTTTCAGCGCGGACTGTCCCGCTCTGACTGGATTTCATTACGACGGATTGATTCCTCGTTTTCATCCGAATTTCCCTGCGCTGCCTCTGGGCCTCATTTACGTACAAGGTAATGGCCGCTATCGGGCTCTTGCAGCTCATTTAGCCGCTTTTGATCTTTCAGTATTTATGCCCCTGCCCGGAGTACCCTCGACTAATGTCAGACTCTTGTTTGTTCTTTTTAGTGTACCCTTCTTTGAAATACTAAAAGGGCATTTGCCAAGCACTTCCCTCTTGGTAAGTCTAGTCACATTGAGTAGGCAACTTGTATGGTTTGCACTCTTACATTTTCCAGATTTATATCTACCCTTGTTTTTCTTCTCCTTGCAGTGTTATGGTCCTGAAGAGAACCCCAGTATCTAAAATCAACGGGGTTCGAAACGCGTGGACCTTCTTTCTGTTGACTATCAGATTTGCTTCTCTGCCATTTGGGCAGTAGAGTCCTAGTGTTCATTTTTTGTCTTTGTCGTGAGTATATCAATTGCTGTTTGTGAATATAATTCTTTTTCTCCCTTTGTTCATCTTGCTTAATCATGATTGTGTATCCAGATCAGAATATCTTCATAAAATAATTCATTTTGTATGATAAAAACAGATCAAGTCTTAATAAAAATACTATTAATTAGTACGGACGTAGTTGTTTCACCTTTCTTCTACAGTCAAACAGTATAAATATTTGTCAGCATTGGCATTCTCTTTAGTTTTATATGTCTATTGGCTCAGCCTTGCTGACAGGAGCCACACCCATTTTTGTTCCTAGTTACTATTTACTGGCATACTGTAAATACAAGCCACCATTCCAATATGGCGGGTATGGTCGATATTTACGGTCTTACCCGCCACACATTATGTATTTTGAATTGACAAGCTGTTGAGACGGATATATAGTATCAGACACATGTTGGGTACGTTTCGGAATGTTGGGGATTTGCTGGCTATTTAGATTTTTTATTTTAGTTTATTTTCATTTCTTTCCTTTAACACCAATAATTGGGCGCCTATCACTTTTGATTATGGAAAATTACAGTTTCATGTTTTTTATATCGTGTGTGTTCCCGTAAGAAGTATCAACTAAATGTGGCTTGTTATCATATATTCATGCTTTCTAAATACGGTGTATACTCCAATATGGCTGACATGTCCGACACTAGCGATGGGGATTAGATATAACGAATGTCGGGACGCATCATTGACCTAAGACGCACGTTTGGTGCGATGTTTAATGACGACTAATTCCGCGCCTGCACTTTCGAATCTACAGCGGGATTTCGCGTGGTAGGAGATCGATGGCCACTATGCCACTCTCATAAAAGGTAAGAACGAGCACTATATTTAATTATTTCCTCATAGTCATTATTTTGATTCACTGCCTTTTTTATATATAGTCTTGTGCTTTTGATGCGCAACTTGTGGCGCGCCGTACCAATTTACGATAAAATGTCGTCTATCATTCACAATAAATGCCATATTAAGTGTTGATTCCCAGCATGTACATAACCCTAAGTAGAAATGTTTAGTGACTCTGACGTTTCTCGAATCGCTTTGTTTTCGGTGAAGTTGTTGCTTACTATGCACAACAAATATTACATTCAAGGCTGATGCCTAGAACGTGCAAAATTTCAAGTAGATACGTTTCGTTACCGTGACGGATTTTAAATCGGCTGCTTCTCGTGTCTGGGTGATTACCTCCATTAGGGACTTAAGTTGATTGGACCAGTGCAACACAGTTGATTGTTTTGCTTATATCCGTTTCAAATTTATTCTTTTGGTTTTTAAGAATGAAAAAATAAATATTTTTCTTTGACTTGGAGTGGTAGCACTTTCCCTTATACAACCTTCGAAAATAGCTCAATGTTATTGTTTCAATAGATAATTGGGAAATTCTACCAAGGTACTTGTTAGGAACATATCACTATTATATTATAAAATACTACATTATAATAGTATAACTTTGTGATTTGTTGCTAATGGCCATTGACCATAAAGTGACAGATATTAATATCTTGCTCCGTGATGGTTGAATCCAATTAGGCAATGCCGTGAGGTTTCCGTTCAAATTATGAACCAAGGAATGCCCGGTGACTATCATATCACCATTTGAAGATACTAATAGAATATTGAAATAAAGTAACAGCGTTCATTTCAACCTATAAGGTAGGCTGATGGTATTCATACACAATTTGTATATATATTTTCTAGTGATGTTCATATTGGCAATTGTATTGAGCACACACATCTTTTGGTTTTGTTTTTGTATGTGTTTTTTACAGTTGATTTACAATTATTGGGCGGACTGATCTATTCATACCAGGACAACATGGTCACAAATACTTTATCTGTTCGTTTGTGGAAATCTAAAATGGTATGTTTATATATTTAATTTTTTCCTTTGCAGTTGCTTCCTTCTCTCTCCCTTTTCCCCTCTTTTCCTCTCCTTTTGCTCTACAAGTAACAATGGCATACATTTATCTTAGTTAGTTTGTATAGTGATAAATGCCCCCCAAAAAATCATCAATCGCCTTAGTCACATTATTGTTGATAATTCGGCGGATATGATTGTTTATGTTCTGTTTTAAGCAATCTTAAAATTTCATGCATTTTTGTCTTTACATTTCTAGTCCTTGTATACTTGCTGGTATTTGATGTTGGGGTTCATTTGGACAAATGCGATATCAAAAATGGTTCTAGGATGGTTATATTTTGTGGATTCATATATTTTTCTCTGTCAAGTGGTCATACATATTTCAATTCCTTTGGAGCAATAAGCATATGGTTATCAGTATAACGCTATGGATTTTTGATACAACTGAATATGTCACACGTCGCTTTTTCTATATGACACCATGTCATGTGTGTCTCGTCTTAATATGTTATTGTGCTTTTAAATGTTTGTATATATATACATATTTGTCTTGTCTTACATATTTTGGACTTTTTATATGTGTTTTAACTTTACAGCCCTGAAGAAGTTCTCGGTGGAGAACGAAACGCGTTGGCTGTCTGTACTGTTTTATAACAAGAGAAAGAAGAACATGAATCACTAATAAAGATGGATATTTAATCATTCAATGGACTCAATGTGGACTATTCGACTATATTGAATGATAGTGGTGCAATCACGATATTAGTTCATTTGCTCTGGGGCCACCAGCTGACTCCCTACCATAATCATGCAGGCACCTGTGCTCTTCAGAGCCTCAAAACCTTGCCTATTGATGGCAACCCATTGCCTGTACTTTGCAGAATTTGAGGGCACATGGATTTTAGAAACCACCTTACCCTCACCCAGGGACACTCCCTAAACTCCCCCCACTTACTGTGACAAACTCCTCTCCACGCACTACACTTGCCACCCCTGGTGTCTTCCCTCCAGTGGGTGGCTGTATTCTTTTTGGGCAGTTGGGATCCCCCTTGGAGTGCTGTACTCAAAACACCATATTGAGAATGAGACCCTTTTCGCAGTGAATTTGTTTGGGGGCCTAGAAATAACTCTTTCTTTTTCTCCCCCCTTCTTCTTCTGATGGAAACCCTGACCACCCTTTTGGGAGTCCCCCTCAGATGCCTTCTTGGAAGCTCTGGTGCTGGCCCCGATGCCTGCCTCCTCAGTAAGCTTCCTGGGGTCAGTCAGCATGCTATCTACTAGGTGTTGGAGCAGTTCTGGAAAACAAATTTCTAGCATGTGCTCCTTCAAAATTAACCTGTACAGCCCAGAATAATCATCAACCATGCTGCCCCTCACCTAGTCCTTCAAGGCCTTGCTAGCATAGTCAAGAAAATCCACCCAGGTCTGTGAAAAGATTTTGTAGCTAGCCCTGAATATCTGTCTGTACCTCTCAGGGATCAGCCCAAACTTACTGACTAAAATAGCCTTCATGGGGGTGTACAGGGTCTGATCCTCTACCTCCAGGGTAAGGGGTGTGTCCCTCCTCACCATGAACATGTATCTCCACAAACTACACCCTACCCCCCAGGACTCCTTGGTAACCTTGTGCACCCTTAGAGACTTAGATCCACCTCATAGGTAGAGAACAATTTGTCTATGTCATCCCCCACAACAAAAACTGGTACCGAATATTTTGGGATGCAAAATTTCCCTTGTCAAGCGGACACTAAATGTGTGCTGCCACCACTACTGCTGGACTCTATTTGCAAGGTTCTGATGTCCAGCTCTCTAAGGTGTAGCTCATGGGCCATCCTCCTCTCCTCCATGGCCAGCCTTTTCTCCTCTAGAGCTTGCTCCTTCTCCAACTAGGCAGGCTTTTGCTCTCCCTCAATTGGCAAGCTATAGTATGAGTTTCCTCTCCTCCCCCATGTCCTCCAGCTCCTCTGGAGACAGGTTTCTAAAAGACACACTGCTGCCTGCTCTTGGATGGGCTTCCAGTCCTGGGAGGATGTTACCCCCCACCTCAACAGGTCGCATGTCGAGACCTCCAAAACAGGTCCTGCTCCAACACCTCCTTAGATTCTGACACTTCCTCCTCATCATCTAGACTTTGGGAACAACTTCTTCTCCTGGCAGAATCACTTGAGCTGGGCCACTGTGTAGCTCTCCAGGTCAGCCAGCTCAAATCCGTCTTGTCAGGCTGTCAGGTCTAGCAAGGGGCCCGTTTACTGCTTGGGAATAGGGCCCCTCCCCTAAAAAATCAATGTGTCCCAGGGGATGGGGTACCCAGGCCTGTAAAAGGCTGAAGGAGGTAGGCCGCGCACCTCCTCCTCTTCATATTAACAAACCATCCCCAGGGATGGGGCTCCAGGGGCCTATTCAAGAATCTGGTGGGGATGGCCGCATTCCCTTATTTATTAATATGAGCAGGCCCCGGGCCCTGGCCCATTCTAAGAGGTTATTTATTTACAGCACAGGAGCCTGTGCTTTTAAAACAAACATTTTACTGCAGATTTGCACCGCAAATTTGTGTAAAATGTTTCTAAAAATTGTTTTTGGCCACGGAAGGAGGATCCTTCTTGGACACCCTCCCCCAGACCTTGGAGGGAAGGTTATCCTTGCCCTGCCCTTCCCCCTATGTTTTTTATAATACTTTGTTTTAGGAGAAAAGGATGAGTCCTGAGTCCTAAAATGACTGCTGCCAGATCTTTGTTGATATGGTGGCAGCCAATCAGATTTGATCATGAGATCTGTCGGCCTTGCAGATTTTCCACAGCGTGAAATATAAATTTTGGAGCCTTAATTTCCCCAAAACTACTGAACAGATACCCAATAAATAACATAAAGCATGCTTTCTGGACCACGATTAAGCTTAATGCCAAATTTGGTGAAAATCCGTTCAGCCATTTGGGCTGTAACTGTGTCTAAATTTCCTATATGGAAAATGTGTTTTGGAACCGAAACCCACACCTTTTCTCGTCTCCTGCTTGGCAGATTAACCCAAAACTTTCCAAGAAGAAGCTGAGGTGGATGGGACTTTAAAAAAAAAGTTTTGTGAATATTCAACAAACGGTGCCAATGTTATTAGCAAAACAAAGCGTGGTCCTAACTATAACTATAACACCCCAAAATCAGTCCCAGGATGCTTGTTTCAGGTCCAGGGAGGACCAGACCTGGCAGTTCAGGCTGGACTCCCCCATGGGGAGCAGGGTCAAGACTGATTTGCGTATGGCTGGGTCCAAACTGGGGTGGCATGGTGAGCAAAAGATTGATGGATTTAACCCAGATCTCTTGACTGGGGGTGAGTGTTTGAAAAGTTTCAGCACTCCGTCCATCATCTAGTTGTGTTTCCTAATTATAACTAGCAAGTGGTGAGCCCCTGCCTGTGTGTGGATAGATAGATAGATAGATAGATAGATAGATAGATAGATAGATAGATAGATAGATAGATAGATAGATAGATAGATAGATAGATAGATAGATAGATAGATAGATAGATAGATAGATAGATAGATAGATAGATAGATAGATAGATAGATAGATAGAGACTTGAAAAGGCGTTTTGTGGTTTTCTAATAATTTTGGCATTGTTTGACTGTGCTACGTGATAGAGAAAGGGCAGGTATGTGCCGTACCTAACATAATATGGGTCATTGCTTACATTTCCCAGCACTGATGCACAAGGTGCTGCTTTGCCCCAACGCAGACATCCTTGAACCATGGTGGAAGGGTGCACGGGATGTTGTGTGCAGGAAGGGACATATTCCTGCACAAAAATAATCCCCAGAGGCATTTTCCTTCTTCCATGTGTGCTGCAAAATGCAGCACATATAGAAAGAGGAAACAAAGAATGAGAAATAAGGATATTTCTCTTCCTTATGACTCCTCTGGGGATGTGTAGCATTTTGACGCATTCCCAGGTCTACTAGTAATGGAAATTCTGGCAAAGTGCCAAAATCCCTGGGTGGTGCATGGGAACAACTGTGCTCCACCCATGGAACACTTCCCTGGGGCAGAGTAAAGCAAAGCAGCAATTGATACTGCGTTGCGTTATTATAGATTTATCAAGCCACGCAGGGCCACTTAAGAGCGGTGTCACTCTTGCGCCCCGTTGCGTGTCACAAGGGTGACGCATCCCTATGATAAATTTGCCCCTGAACCTTTAGTCAAAATAGCCCTATTTGTGGTTCACTGGTCAGCAAATAAATTTGGCTGGGCAAGCAAAGACATTTTGCATCCAGATTACCTGCTGACATCCTTTAGACGAGTCTCACTACATTCCACCTCTTTGATCCAATGATGGCAGCGTCGGGCTCAATAACCTCTGGTTGCTTTACTGATATACTGATGGTTTGCCTGAAGGCCTGCTTGAAACGATCGATAACTTGCTTGTCACAAATAAGTTATTAATATTTGATTTTTCTCTAGTGCTGACAGAGCAGGTTTTGATGTATGGGCTGAGACGCACATGCATTAGCACATAGACTGCATAAATTATGCAGACAGACCGGTGCTGCAGAGCAGATGGAAGGAAGTTCGGTGTTTTAGAGGTTTACAATCTACGTGATAGGAAATGATGACGCATAAGGAGAGAGACAGACCATGGCTCGGCGAGAGAACAATGCGTGGTATTCAGCAGGGCCGGACTAGAGATACTGCCACTCTGGCATTTTCCCGGTGGGCTGCGGGCTAAGGGTTTCGTTTCAGAACTAGATGGGCTCCCAGGAGGGCGTGGTCTTCTGCAGTGTGTGGCTAATTTGAATATTTTTGCCAGGGCTGATTTTGATTTCTGGTCCAGCCTTGGGTGGCAGGCAGAACACCAAAGCCTAGTGAAAATGGCACACAATATGTGTTGATGACCAGATATCATCAGGAAGCCTGGAAAAGGAAGGAATACATGGTACTAAGCTTCGTTCTTTTTTTCCTTTTGTTTTGTTTTTTGTTATTTGAGATGTTTGCAAGATGACATGTCTATCTAATATGTTCACAAATAATGGTATGGCCTTGATTGTCCGCTGTCTTGTTAAATCCTTGATTGGTTGTAATGTCACTTGGAGGAAAATAATCAATAAAAGCAAAGTTTAAAAAAAATTGTACTAAGTTTGAGAGGAAGTTAAAGAAAGATTTTTGAATATATATACAATTTATATTGGAAAGTGTAAGTATAGTGCCTAGGACGGCCTGATTTTGACTCCTGGAGCTTTTAATAAAAGTATTACGTATAATTATTACCGTACTCCCCGGCTATCGTCAATTATGCAGTGACAAGATGGACTTCGGCGTCATTAATCATTTTCCGAATGTCTTTGGATGGTTTGGGTAGAGTAGTGCAGGACACGGTTCATCGCCATGAGACGCTTGAAAGTCTTGAAATGTGTAGAAAACAAAAAAAATTGTTCATAACTATCTTAAAATGTATTTGGGAGGGAACACTCGTGTAAAGCGCTCTGCCCTATCGGGATCTGTAAAAATTCATAGCCATCTGCCCTTTTCAGTAAATGTTGTACAATCGTCTTTCAGAATTGCACTCTCTGTTAAATGCCCCATCAATGGCCACAGGTCCCCAATGCCAGCAGCAGGAAGAGACGCTTGCCCTGTAACATTACCTCAGCATATTCTCCACATGCCAGTCCATGCATCCTACATGTTGATACAGGATGACAGTAGCATAAGTAAACCAGGCCTTTATTACGTGTCCCTCCTCTCAAGGGCAAACGTCATCAACTCCTCCACCCTCTCCAATCGTGCCTTCTGTTTGGATGACTGTGCTGGTTCTCCTAAATGTGCCTTTTTTCCAAAGGTTGATTTCATAATGTAGTTGATCACAGATTTATTTCAGCCTACTCTTACCACTGTAGAGGGGTACCCCTTTGGCATGAAGTCCGCAAGGATCCTAGTGGAGGGCTTTTTCCTAGTCCTGGGCATTGATCCATGACAAATGGTGGAACCATAGCTACTTAGTGGCAGTTCCTCCACAGTGGGAGAGGAGTGTCACCCCCCCCGCCTGGCGCAGAGCCAGCAAAGGAAAAATAAAACGATGCTCTAGTTCGTTTGCCAGCTTGTACATGGAGGGGCCGGGCATGTGAGGGGAAGGAGGAGAGCTTCTGCACTCCCTAGTCCCTAAGTGCTCGTGTGTGTTTGGCTGGCTGTCTCCCCCCTCACTCGCTCTCCCCCTCCCGCGCTCCTCCCACCCGCCCCATCACCCTTTGGTACTGGCGGCCGCCACTGTCAGAATGATCATACATCCGGTTCTGCTGGCCTTGGCCTGTAAGTGGGCTGATTCAGAAGCCCATGAGGGTAATACCCTCAAACCCCCATCATGTTGCTGAGGAGAGTCAGGGACCTTGCATCAACCCTTAAATGCACACTAGGTTCCAAGGAGGGTGTACTACTACATAGCTGCCAAGATTTCAGATTGCTTATGTGTGACATTTCCATGGTTTAACTGCACTTATGTGTGACATTTCATGCTTTATGTGTGACACTGCAATTGATACTTAATTTTCTTTCAAATGTACGTGCTTGCACTGAGACAGTGCTGCTCCCTGGCGGTAGACTGTCATTGAAATTACTATTGTCATTCGGCTTGTAAAACAGTGCATGCTGTCCTGAGGTTTAACCATGATAACTGCATACCTTTACTCATCCCTTTATTTTCTGATCAGGTTGCAGACACTGGTACCAGGTAATGATAAGTGTAAAGCCACTCAGTGCACTGACAAATAGTTACACTGTCCAGCACAAAAAGAACAACTGCTGGTAATCTCATAGGAACTGTTTAATTTTGTGACAAAATGTTAAATTGCGTGACAAAATGTTCCAGTGCATGAATGGTAAACAATTTGTGTTAATCTGACCTATGATGCTTGGCACTTGGCAGGGCTGTTACCATTATATCACAGGGAGTATATTAGGAGTCACTACATGGCTTTGGACATTACTTTGGAGGTATGTAAGAGTACTAAAAATAGAATGTATATTTTTTTATGTAATTATTAAACACATGAATCATGTGTGCGTGTGTGTGTAAATCTATACAGATTCTGCCAAGAAAACAAATATTAAAGTGACCCTGTAGGTGCGTTTTGAAACGAGAAAAGAACAAAGGTTATAAAACAAACAAAAGATTGAAATACACCAGTTACAGTTTAGTCAATTAACTATAACTTGCGCCCCCATTATGCGCTGCTTATGGCCTTACATATTGCCTATGGGAATGTGGTACTCACCAATAATTTGAACAATATTGTTCTTCAAATCTAATGAGTGATGTCATCAATGATATCATTTAACTTGTCACAAGTTAAGTAATATGTGAGGTCATAAGCAGTGCATGATGTGGGGCACAAGTTATAATTAATTAACGGTACTTTAACTGGAGTATTTCAGTTGTTTCAGGGTTTTTAACATTATTTCTTGTCCTAATACATAACTATAAAATCACTTTAACCCTTGTTGTTTTCAGTGAATTCCAGTTTGTTTCATCTGATTCTAAATTGGATCCACATCCAACCCTACTCGAGTACCCAATCCATGCTGTTCAAAGCATTAGGCTGTGCAATAGTGGGGGTGGGGGGGTTATTGCATGGCCTGGCTTCAAGACCCAACCCTGCACCCACCCCTCAGCAGGTGGCCATTCCCAGCTACACACAGCCTCTGGTCGTGAACAGAGGGAGCTGGCCAATGGATCTGTTACCAATCCTCCATCGGTGTCCTTCTACGCTTGCCCCAAACCACTTCTGCTCACCAAGTTTTTGTACTAATAGTTTTACTATTTTAAAATAAGGGAGCTTCTAAGCGACTAAAAAAATGGGTAGGGTGAATAAACAGATGTAGAAATTGTGAATGCTGTACTTTGCAGTCAATCTCCCTCTTTAACTATTTGTAGCCACTTTAAATTTGCATTATGCCTCAAATTACTAAAAACCTATACCTTCCCACACATTTTTAACCTGTTGATTTCATACCTACATTAACATTTCAATATTCATTTACTTCAGCCTGCTCCTAAGGAAAGGCTGTATATTCAACAGTCCATATTCCAGCAAAATGGCGTTAAGGAGTGTCTCACTTTTGCCTTGGTAGCAAAATGTTAGTGCTCTAGTTGTTCTTTAGAACTCTGTGGTGAAGCTGCAGCTGATCACTAGGCAGTTAACTGACAGAGTACTGCTGGAAGTATATATCATTCAAAATACCAGACTTTTTTTCTGACATAAATGCGGAAGATATTTGAGATTTTATAGAAAATGTGTCCTGATTTTATCATTCTAGAGTACTAGCCACAATTTCTATGACAAAATGGACCTCCTCGTTTTGTTAATTTCTGCAGGCAATGCTTTTAGTTTTACAGCTGTGGCTCAATTATGATGGTGTTTAGGATTGGAACATTTGCATCATGAATACAGAATTTTAACGCTAAAGTTGTTCATTAGAACACTGTGGTGAAGCTGCAGTAGAACAATGTGGATTCAACTGCTGCTGGTGTTGGAAGTACATGCACTCAGCATACCAGATTTTATTTCTGACACTGATCATAAAGATATTTTAAAATTTATAGAAATGTGTCCTCTAGATTTGGGGAATGCTTTAACTTTTATAGCTTTGATCACATCAAGATGGCATTCAGGTGTGCCACACTTTTGGCATAAATATAGAAGGTTAGCACTCTAGTTGTTCATTAGAACACTGTGGTGAAGCTGCAGTAGAACACAGGGGCATCAACTGCTGCTGTTGGAAGTACATCCTTTAACTAGAATTAAACAATTTCTAGCTTACGCGTCAAGAATTTTCAATTCTATTAAGAACACGGAGGCGAGGATTATGCTTCTCTTTTCTATACTGACATTTACAGTAGCCAATAAAACTTTGTACTACATAACCCATCAGGCATAGCATGTCTTGACTCCACCAATCATCACACCTCATAAGGTATATAACTCAGTTCCAAGCGACATTGTCCTCTTTCTTTGCAAACAGTCCAACATGAACATCAACTTCAGAACTTTGAGTCCTTCAACTGCCCATCTTCACTAGGACCTTGAACGGAAGAATCCTTTGATTTCCTTGCAGTCAGATCTCTAGCTTTAACAAAATCCTAGAGGTCGCCTTGCTCTCCGCACCTGAAAAGAAAACCAAAGCTATAATATCTCTTGTCTCAAATATTTCATCCACAATGGGCGGGTATCTGTACCATCTCACAATCACAAGCGATAAAAGTCATTAACCATAATACAACCATTATTCAATATTTAAATATAACACTGCTCAGGGTGGGATAATCCTCGCCTCCATGTCCTTAATAGAATTGAAAATTCTTGACGCGTAAGCTAGAATTTTTTTTATTCTATGTCATGAAACGGAGGCTTCTGATTATGCTAGTTTAAAGTTTTTCCACACATTTGATGCCACATCCACAATAGGTTTATGATAAAATGTTTTAAACGTTGAATCAGATGACCAATCCGCCGCAGTAATGTCCTCTAAACGAGAGCCAGTCATAAAGGCTTTAGATGTCATAGCCCCTCTCACAAAATGAGCTCCAAAAACGGAGACGTCAATACCAGCTTCGCTCATCAGCCATTTGACCCATCTGGCCAAAGTCACTGAAGAGACTGGGCGAAAAGGTTTCTGAAGGAAAATTAACAATTGACCTGATACCTCATTCCTAAATTCACGAGTACAATCCTCGTAACATTTCAAACATTGGACTACACATAGTTTACTATGATGTAGAAAAGCAGGGTAACTCACATATTTTGAATTTGTGTTAGTTCGTTTAGAAATTGTGAAAGAAACTCCTGAGGGAGTAAATACTCTACCTGCCAAATCCAAGCCGCGTACATCCGAGACTCGTCTACAGGAAATGAGGCATAATTAGAAAGTGAGTTTTGCTGACAACTGTTCCCGTGAGAGTCCCTCATTCGCCAGCCAACTTCTGTAAAATGAAGCACAACATCTACACCCCAAAGGGTCGAATATCTTGGCTTTGGTGGTTTCACCAATCTAATGCCTCTTAACAGCTTACAAATCAAGTGTTGTTCCCCAACCGGTTTCCGTTCAATATGGGGATGACCCGCCGAAACTGCAGAACGAAAATTATTGACTGTCCTATATGCCATTCCTTGACAAGCCATATCTGAAGGAACATTTACAACCATATGTATCATATGTACACTGGATCCCACGAGAAACCAACAAACCCATCTACACCAAGCTGACTCATAGTGTTTGTGTGTCGCGGGAGCCCAAGATTGCTACAGAAACACCAGTTTGTCCTGCAAAACTCCTGGCACTTGCCAACATCTCCGGAAAGTGTCCACGGCATGAGGGACTACTGAGCCTGCAACACTAACGGATGCGGATGACCCAACGGATCTTGTCGTATTCCTGGGAATTAGAGCAGACGTACTGGGGGAGCGGAGGCCAGGGCTAACATCACCGGGAAGCAAGACTGGGCCTTCCAATAAGGAGCAATCAATCTTAACTCCACTCTCTGGATCATTGCATATGGGGGAAAGGCATAGAGCGTGCCCGTCGTCCAAGATTGAAGGACTGCATCCAAATCGTGTGCCTGAGGCTCCGGCCTCCAACTGTAAAACTGAGGCAACTGAGTGTTCAATTGGGATGCAAACAGATCTATAGTGCATGGAGCCCACTTCTGAATCAGTTTCTGAAACACTCTGGGGTGCAGTCTCCAGTCGCTGGAGTCCCGAAGAAATCAGGATTTCCAATCTGCTACTACATTGGAGCTGCAAGGAATATATTCCGCCGTGACCGAGATCTGATGTTGAAGGCAGTAGTGCCAGAAATCTTTGGTTATTTCCACCAATAGGCGAGACCTTGTGCCCCCCAATCGGTTGATGTACCTTACTGCAGAGATATTGTCCATTCGCAGAAGGAAACAACATGTTTTCTGTGGGAAAAGAGTCTGGATCGCGAACGACCCCGCCAAAAGCTCTAGACAACTTATGTGCAATTTCAGTTCCTCCAGGGACCATCTACCCTCATCTTCACTGGCCCTCATCGGGCTCCCCAACCACACTGACTGGCGTCTGATTCTATCACTACCTCTGGAATCGAAGCAAAAATGGCCTTGCCATTCCAGGCATCCATGTGCTCCAACCACCAGGATATTTCCGTCCTGGCTTCCGAGGAAAGGAGGATTTGCTCCTAATAACTCAAAACCTTGCGCAAGTGCATGATCGTCAGTCGTAATACAGTGGGTCCGGAAAAATCACCTGAATGGACGAGGCTAACAGACCTACAAGGCAAGCTAGTATCCTCAAGAATATAGTCGGAGAGGCAAGCGCTCTCCTCAATTCCTCCTTGATTGAAATCCTCTTTTTCAGAGGTCGTAACAGTTGCCTCAACACCTAGTCCACTTGGAACACCAAGAACTCCATATATTGAAAAGGAATCAGGACCGACTTGTCCGAGTTGATGATGAATCGCAAGTGCTGAAAGAGTTGCATCGTCCAGGATAAATGGAGTAGGATTATCTCCGTGGTTTGCGCCATGAACAGGACATCATCCAGATAAATAATCAACCTCACCCCTCTCTCTCACAGATAATATACTACTGTTTTGAGCACCAAGGGGTGGAAGAAAGGTCGAAGGGCACGCCTATAAATTCTAACCATCGATGAAGCCATTGAAACTGGAGGAACCTCCGATGAAGTGGAAAGATTGGAACTGCCAAGTGCGCGTCTTTCAGATCTAGACATATCATCCAGTCTTTTTCTAACAACAAGTCCCTCAATACCTTTATGCCTTCCATTTTGAAATGGTAATACACCATCCATGAGCTGAATTCCTTGAGATTTAACACTAGGCGGAATCCCAGATCTTTCTGTGGTACTAGAACTGCTGACAAAACTATGAGGGTGAGGTGAAGACTCTATGGTCGCCCCTTTTTTCAATAGGGATACTATCTCCTCGTCTATGAAAGAGCTTTCTGTCAGGGAAAAATGAAGAGGTTGAGGCCTCCACAGTTGCTCTGGGGAGGAATAGAATTCCAGTTGAAAACCCTGTACAGTCTGAAGTACCCAAGGGCCTTGTGTTAGTGCCTTCCAATTGTGAAGGACCAATCCAAATCTTCTTCCCACTGACACCTCCCGGGTCTGTGCCAAGATTACCTGCATAGGTATCACCATCCTTGTTGTTGTTGTTACCACCTCTGTAGCCACCTCGATTTTGTCTGCCTCTCCCACCTCTATTGCAGGTGGGGTAGAAGTTCGATCGGGTGGCGCTGCCCCGACCTCTGTTGTTGAAACCTCTGGAGGTCTGGAAATTTCCTCGGCCAGTCGCTCGACCCCTGGTAAAAAGGCCATTGGAAATACTTTTTTGATAGAAACCTGGGCCTTGTCCAGGGCCGTAAAGGTGGTTACGTACTTTCCTAATTCTTTGACGAACTTGTCTCCAAACAAAAGGCCATTAGCCAGCGTTCCCGCTTCCTTATTGGCCATATCCGCCAATTGGGAATCCATTCACATCAAGAATGATTTTCTGCACTCGGTGGACAGCGCACAATTGGCATTCCCTAGAAAGCACAAAGCTCTCTGAGCACACTCTAGTATCTCTGTTGGATCAAAGAATGTGTTTGAATTCTTAGCCCTGACTGCTATGTCTAGAATCTTGGTGAGGGGCCCTGATACATCTAGTAATTTATCTTGGCATCCCTTCAATGCCCTGTCTAACCCTTTCTTTGGATCCTTAGCGAATGTTTTAAAGAAGGTCGCTATGTTGGGGTCTAGTTCCGGGGTGTCCGTCACTTTACCTAGTAAGGAAGGTCTTGGACACTCTGACCTTAAAATACTGCGCACCTCATGCTCAATCTCCTGCCGCATGTTCTCTTGCTCATAGTGTGCCACCTCTGCACAAGGCACTCATTCCATAGACCTCGGGTGAATGATTTTTTTTGGGTCGAATAAGAGATTTTTATTCACTGTCTCTGCTGCCACATAGTGTGATTTACGCTTGCGTTTTGCCATCTTATGCAGCTTATCAATGTCCTTGCATGAATTTGAAGTCTCATGCGCGGAAGGAGATAACTCCTCTGCCTCCCATGGGGAAGAAAGTAAGGAATTACCAAGGGAACTAGCAGGGAGGGGACTGCCATAGCCATGGTCTTTAAGGACAGATGATGCCACCTGGGACAACACCTCAACCGAGGCATTAAATGAGGGTCTCCCCTGTGCGAAGGTTCGCTCCCCCGAGAGTGCAGATTTTGTTGACAATTCTCCTAAGGAGGCCCTCAATGCTCTCTTCCCATAGTTTTTTAAGGGTTTAGTGAAAGGCTGTAACGCCCTGATTAACGCCCTGTTAACCGAATACTGCACATGAGAATCCAGGGCCTCTTCAAGCTGCTCCTCCATTTGGTGCTCGTAAGGCACCTCTTCAAACTCAGCATAGTCATTGTAATCTGCATATTCATCTGCCTCCTCAGCGTAGTACGCCATCATTCACTAAAGGAGGTGTGGAGGAGTCTCCAGGGGAGAGTAACCCAGGGGTGATATTTTTCAAATAATCCCAGACTATCTCAGGCCTAGAGCCTCCAGTCAGCAGGCCTACAGTGGTCTAATACCCTTCAAACTACCCAAACTTGCCTGCACTACCTATTTTAACTGTGTTAAAATGTGGAGGGAGCACCCCTTAACATTATCCTATGGCAGTGCCCTACCACATTTTTGCTCCCCGTCGGGTGTTCAGGGACTGAGGATCGGTGGCAGTTGGTTGCACTGGCGCGAAGAGCCAATCGGAGAGTGATGAGCTCCAATCAGCTGTCGGCGCATGCACGCCGTTATCAGCAGTGAAAACAGGATGGCCTCCTCATGCAGCAGGAGTCGCACGTCTGTCCCACTCCCGCTCCACCGTTTCACCCTAGCCTAACAAGATACCTTGTCTGTGGCTCTGCTCCCACCTAACTCACTCCTCTAATTGCGGCGCTTCAATTGTAGACAATAAACCATGCATACCATATATAGCATAAAAACAAATTGCACTTATCTCGCTGCTGCAGCAGCAAAGAAAGAGGACGATGTCTCTTGGAACTGAGTTATATACCTTAAGGGGTGTGATGATTGAAGGAGACAGGCCATGCTATGCCTGATGGGTTATGTAGCTTGATTCCTGAAAATTCTCTTGTAAATACGTTCTCGGTAAGTTGAACGTAAGTTGTGTCTATATAAATATATAGAGACAAACCTGGGGTGGGGCGATATACAGGTAGCCTTACTCAACTTACGGAGAACGTATTTACAATATTATAGTATAGTATTTACTATATTATATATATATATTTATATATAGACACACCTATAGATGGATAGATATATTACCTACTGGCGGTCACCAGTAGGTAGTTATAGTTAGGACCTAGTGTCCATAGGAAAAGCGATATTTGTTTTCCCAATAACTTTGTGCCAGTTGACGAATCTTCATGAAAGTTTCAAAACTTATGGCCCGCTCTGGTCAGCTCCTATGCTGAAAGTTTCGGGATGATTCGCCAAGCGGGGGCTGAGAAAAAAGGGGTTCCCAAAACGTGTTTTCTCCATGTTATTTCCCATGGGAAACTTTAGACACGACTACAGCCCGAACTGCTGAACGGAATTACACCAAATTTGGCAAAAAGACAGCCCCTGGTTCAAAAAGAGTCCTTTTTGTTAAATGGTGTAAATCAGTTCAGTAGTTCATGAGAAATTCAAAATTCAGAGGTCAAAAAATGCATTTCCCACAGGAAACTTTAGACACTGCTACAGCTCCAACTGCTAAACGGAATTACACCAAATTTGGCAAAAAGGTAGTGTTTGGTTCAGAAAGCGCCCTTTTTTCTAAATGGTGTAAATCCGTTCAGTAGTTGCTGAGAAAATCAAAAAATAAAGGTTTCGATATCTATGGCCGCGGTGGATCCGCGCTCCCTCCTGATCACGAGCTGCATTCCAATTGGCTGTCAACACTCCAAACCAGGAAGTGTTGGCAGCCATCTTGTGCCTCGGTAACCGAGGCACAAGAAAACAGGGAAACTGGTGCAAAAAACAAGAAAAGGGGGCAGGGTAGAAACACCCTGACCCCCTAGGTCTGCTCAGGGGGTCCCACAAAGACCCCCAGGGCCAAATAAATCATATATTTTTTTAAATCGGTGAGATGCGCTGCCCCGGGGACCGCCACCTCCCCGGGGCACAAATTATGTTAATTCGGGGGTCCGTAACGGACCACCGAGCCCAGGGGACCATCACCTCCCCGGGGCTGTGGACATATTGGGAGGGGGGCCGCGCAGCCCCCCTCCTGGAGCCCTCAATGGCCCTGGGGATCGCCACCCCCCAGGGCCGGCTCCTGCAGTGTCCCCGGGTGCCCACCCCAGGACACTGCTGTTTGCAATGACAGGGCAGGAGCCGCGCGGCTCCCGCCCTGTCATTGTAAACTGCTTTGCTTCATTGAAGCGAGAGCAGGGAAACCTGCTCTCGCTTCAATGAAGCAAAGCAGATTGCTTTTCCACATGGTGAGCTGCATGTTAGCAGCTCCCCATGTGGAAAAGCAATGCTGGCTCTCGCAGGACGCAGGGAGCCAGCAGGGACTGTGGGGGCATAGGGCTCCCCCCATGGTCACCATCGAAGAGGCCAGGCCCCGGGGGATGGGGTCCCCGGGCCATATTTGGCATGAGGAGGGGGCCACGCGGCACCCCTCCCGAAAATAATTTAAAAAGGATGGCCAGGCCCCAGGGGATGGGGTCACCGGGGCCAGAAGTGGCCCGGGAGGGAGGCCACACAGCCCACCTCCCCAAAATAAAAAATAAAATATATAAATAAATAAATCAAGGCAGGCCCCGGCGGATGGGGTCCCCGGGGCCAATAGAGGACTCAGGAGGGGGGCCACGCAGAGTCCCCTCCATAAAAAATAGAAAAATAATGTGGCCATGCCCCGAGGGATGGGATCCCCGGGGCCGGAATTGGCCACGGGAGGGGGGCCCACGCTGCCCCCTTCCCGTTCATTTTTTTTTTTTTAACGAGGTCAGGCCCTGGGGGATGGGGTCCCCAGGGCCCAAAAAAAGGAAAAAGAAGGGGAACCACACAGCCCCCCTTCTGAAAGAAAAAGAAAAAAAACACGCGATAGTGCCAGAGGCCCCGCCCCCTCCCATCAACACTCTGCAAACGTGCCCTGTGGCGCGTATTAAGTTAGGGGATTAAGTCCCATTGAATCCTGAGGGTCCCTGGGGGCCAACTAGCTGTAGGGCTGCGTTGCAGAGTGGTGGTCCAGGCCACGCCCCTTTGTACACCTCTCTGCAACGCAGCTCTGTAGCACTTACTGGAGGTACATGGTGGGCTAGTTGGACACCAGGGACTCTCATGATTCAAGGGGACTTTATCCCCCAACTTAAAATGAGCCACGGGGCGCGTTTGCACACATGGCACCTCAGGCCTCGCCCCCTGGGGTCTAACGAGCCCACCAGGTACCTCCAGTAAGCACCACAGCGCTGCGTTGCAGAGAGGTGTAAAAAGGGACGTGGCCTCTGAACACCTCTCTGCAAGGCAGCTCCCTGGCGCATGTTGGAGGTACCTGGTGGGCTAATTGGACCCCAGGGACCCTCAGGATTCAAGGGGACTTTATCCCCCAACTTAAAACGCGCCACGAGGTGCATTTGCACAGTGGTGAAGGGAGGGGGCGGGGTCTGAGGTGACATGTGTGCAAACACGCACTGTGGCACATTTTAAATAGGGTGATTAAGTCCCCTTGAATCCTGAGGGTCTCTGGGGTCCAACAAGCCCACCAGGTACCTCCAGTAAGCGCCACAGAGCTGCGCTGCCGAGAGGTGTAAAAAGGGTCGTGGCCTCTGAGCACCTCTCTGCAAGGCTTGCACAGTGGTAAAGGGAGGGGGCGGGGTCTGAGGTGATGTGTACAAAGACGCCCTGTGGCGCATTTTAAGTTGGGGAATTAATTCCTCTTCAATCCTGAGGGTCCCTGGAGGCCAACTAGCCCACCAGGAACCTCCAGTAAGTGCCACTGTGCTGCGTTGCAGAGAGGTGGCCCAGGCCACGCCCCTTTTTACACCTCTCTGCAATGCAGCTCTGTGGGGCTTACTGGAGGTACCTGATGGGCTAGTTGGACCCCAGGGACCCTGAAGATTCAAGAGGACTTAATCCCCCAACTTAAAATGCGCCACAGTGCGCCTTTGCACAGTGGTGAAGGGAGGGGCGGGGCCTGAGGTGATGTGTGCAAACACGCCCTGTGGCATGTTTTAAGTTGGAGAATTAATTCCCCTTCAATCCTGAGGGGCCATGGGGGCCAACTAGCCCACCAGGTACCTCCAGTAAGCGCCACAGGTCTGCGTTGCAGAGAGGTGGCCCAGGCCAGGCCCCTTTTTACCCCTCTCTGCAATGTTGCTCTGTGGCGCTTACTGGAGGCACCTGGAGGGCTAGTTGGACCCCAGGGACCCTCAGGACTCAAGGGGACTTAATCCCCCAATTTACAACGTGCCAGGGGGCGTGTTTGCAGAGTGGTGAAGAAAGGGGCCATGGCCTTTGTCTACCTCTCACCAATCCCACTGCGTGGGGCTTACTGGAGGTAAAAAGTAGGCTAGTTGGCCCCTAAAGGACCCCCAGCAGGGAATGGGACTTCAATCCCCATCCAAGAGCGTGCCAGGGAGTGCGTTTGTAGAGTGGTGGGCAAAGTGGGCATGGCCTGGTACGAGTACTTAAGAATGCTGCTGTGTGGGACAGACTGGAGGTAATAGTTTGGGAAGTTGGCCCCCAAGGATGTCCTTGGGGGTCAACTACCCCTCTTGTTACCTACAGTAAGTCCCACACAGTGGGTTTGCTAAGACATCTTCGGAGGCCATGGCACCCTTTCTCTACCACTCTGAAAACGTGCCTCGTGGCAGACTACGGGATGGGGGATGAAGTCCAATTTAGTCCTGAGGGAGTTTGGGGACCAAGAATCCCTCCTAGTACCTCCTGTAAGTCCTACGCAGCGGAATTCCTGAGCGTTGGTTGGACGCCCAGCACCCTTTCTCCACCACTTTGCAAACGCAACTACTAGTTAAAGTAGCATATTTCTGCTCCTCTGACTTAGAGGTAATTTAATCCTCCTGCCCTATTGTGTACTAGGGGCTTACAGAGAAGGTCATGCTAATCACAGGGGTACCCCAATGTATAGTGTTCCCTAGTGTATGCAGGTGTTTTCACTGTATTCTAAAGTGTCTTTTAGCATAGCACTGGCTCTAGGATTGGTTAGTCAGAGTCAGTTACCACAAGTACCCATCAGAAAAAGTTGTGGGCACAGGATGATTTTGCCACAAGGCCTCTTTCTGCATCTCCGTTAGTTTTTACTGCACATGTCTTGCTTCTTCCTGCACTTTTCTTCGTCTTTGTTGACTTCAGTTGCTTCTTTGTGCATGTCTTTTGCTTCTTTCTGTATGTTCTTTCTTCTTTCTTCACATGTCCTACCTCTGTAGGCATAGTTAGAAACTAGCATTTAAAAAACCTTTAAAATTCACTTAAAAACCATAGGTTTTAGACACGTTATAGTTAGAAATTAGCATTTAAAAAACCTTAGAAATTCACTGAAAAAAACATAGGTTTCAGGGGCGTTATAGTTGTTGGACATTTCACTCGTACAAAACCATAGAAATTCCCCCGTTATAGTTAGTTCAGCTAACTATAACTCGCGCCCCCGCAATGCACTGCTGATGACGTCACATATTACATCACTCATGACATGGTCAGTGACATCACTCATGACATCACTGATGACATCTCAAATGATGTGATGTCACTGACCATGTCATGAGTGATAGATAGATAGATAGATAGATAGATAGATAGATAGATAGATAGATAGATAGATAGATAGATAGATAGATAGATAGATAGATAGATAGAGAAAGAGGGTGGGGAGATATACAGGTAGCCTTACTCAACTTACAGAGAACGTATTTACAAGTGAATTACATATACATATATATATATATATTATCTACTGTCAGTCGCCAGTAGATAGTTATAGTTAGGACCTATTTTTCATAGGAAATCCGCAACATTCTATTTGGAATAACGTTGGCGCCGGTTTGACGAATCCTCGCGAAATTTTCAAAACTTTTGGCCAGCTCCGCTCCGCTCCTACCCTGAAAGTTTTGCGGTGATCCGTCAAGCGGGGGCCGAGAAAAAAGGGGGGTCCCAAAACGCGTTTTCCCCATGCAATTTCCCATAGGATCTGTTGTCGCAGCTACAGCCCAAGCCGCTGAACGGAATGACACCAAATTTGGCAAAGAGGTAGTCCTCAGTTCAGACTCGTGCCTTTTGCATATATGGTGTGAATTTGTTCAGTAGTTCCTGAGAAAATGAGGGTAAAAAAGTTAGTGATATCTATGGCCGGGGAGGATCCGCGGACCCTACCCGCACCGTATGCGCACCCTCCCCGAACCGAGCGCGAACCCTCCTGATCGCGCGCTGAATGCTAATTGGCTGTCGAGTGTCTCTCTACATTCGAAACCAGGAACTGTTGGCGGCCATTTTCTGCCTCGGTAGAAGCGAGGCTGAAGATGCAAGGGGAATAAGTGTGTAAAACATATAAAGGGGGCAGAGTGGAAATACTCTGACCCTCTAGAGGTGCTTAGAGGTGCTTAGGGTTTCTGCTTTTTAAAGGTATGATTGTTATTGGTTAACAAAAACAGATTGTAAGGAACATTATATATGATAAGCTGATATGTTGAAAAGTCAAGCACACTTCCTGTCTTGTGTAGGAACATTGTGTGATGAACTTGTGACCTGTGAGCTCAGTGCAGTGTTCCATGACCTGTTTCTATGGTAACAGGCAGAAGGCAGATTGGGGGAAGGGTTGAAATGTATTTCAGTTGGAAAGGGTTGAAATGTTTAACCAATAGAAATGCGTGTTTGCTTTTGAGTTTATGTGCGAAGGATTGTGATTTGATGTTTACATGTATATGTGTGGAAAATGAAAGGGAAACTTTTCCATTCTTTGCTTTTGCTGAGAGGTGCACAGTGCAGAGATTCTGTAAAAGAAAATATGGTGAGTGATTGATATACTTCTTAATCTACAAAAGAACTTGAAAGAGGAGTTATTTAATTGTAAGGGGATGTATGTAGACTATTTTGATTTTAATCAGACTAATGTATTTTTCCTGCTAAAGTGTAGGGAGTACCTTTTTTCTCTACAATGTGTGTGCATGTAGAAACCATTCTGTGATAAGCATTTGTGTTTTTCATGTGTTTGTAGACCGATAACTGTGCTGTTTTTATATTTTGGTAGAATTAGAAACCAGTCATTGTTTATGAATTTGTGATATAAGTTATGTTATGTTTCTATACTAAAATGTAGTACTACTTCTAGATGAAGAAATGTGTTTTGGTATAGTGCAAGGGATAGTGTTGTTTGTCTAGACTCACACAGTGAGTCTGTGTGCATTTGGGAACCACTGTGAGAGAAGCATTTGGTAACATTGTGTATTTGCTGACAGATAACTGTTTTAACTTGTCATGTTGTGAAGTTTTAGTAGCATTAGAAGACAGTTATGGCTTATGATTTGATTAAATGAGTCAGGCTTTGACAGAAAAGTTCAGTCCTGAAATATATAGATTGTGTGCAGTTCCCTTACCAGTTGCACTGTAGGGAATGAGTTTTGGTAAACTCCTAGGGATAGTGGTGCATGTCTAGAATCACAGTGTGAGTTAATGTGTATTTGGGATCAGTGTGAGAGAAGCATTTGGTGATATCATGTATTTGCTTACAGATAACTTTTTTAAAACCTGTCATGTTGTGAAGTTTTAGTAGCATTAGAATCCAGTATTTGCTTATGCGTTGATTAAATGAATCATGCTTTGACACTGATGTGCTGTACTTAAATATGTAGATTGTGTGCAGTCCCCTTACCCCTTCCACAGTAGTGAATGAGTTTTGGTAAAGTTCTAGGATAGAGTTGATTGTCTAAAATCACACTGTGAGTCTGTGTGCATTTGGGTAAGGATTGTGAGAGAAGCATTTGGTAACATCATGTATTTACTGACAGATAACTGTTTTAAAACCTGTCATGTTGTCAAGTTTTAGTAGCATTAGAAGCCAGTCTTTGCTTATGCGTTGATTAAATTAGTCAGGCATTGACATTAAAGTGTAGTCGGGAAATATGTAGATTGTGTGTAGTTAATTTACCACTTCCACTGTAGTGAATGAGTTTTGGTAAACTCCTAGGGATAGTGTTGTTTGTCTAGAATCACACTGTGAGTCTGTCTGCATTTGGGAACCACTGTGACAGAAGTGTTTGGTAACATTGTATATTTGCTGACAGATAAGTGTTGTAAAACATGTCATGTTGTCAAGTTTTAGTAGCATTAGAAGACAGTTATGGCTTATGCTTTGATTATATGAGTCAGGCATTGACAGTAAATTGCAGTTGTGAAATATGTAGATTGTGTGCAGTTCCCTTACCACTTGCACTGTAGTGAATGAGTTTTGGTAAACTCATAGGGATAGTGGTGCTTGTCTAGAATCACACTGCGAGTTAGTGTGCATTTGGGATCACTGTGAAAGAAGCATTTGGTAACATCATGTATTTGCTGACAGATAACTGTTACCTGTCATGTTGTGAAGTTTTAGTAGGATTAGAATCCAGTCTTTGCTTATGCGTTGATTTAATGAGTCATGCTTTGACACTGATGTGGTGTACTTAAATATGTAGATTGTGTGCAGTACCATTAACTCTTCCAGAGTAGTGAATGAGTTTTGGTAAACTCCTAGGATAGTGTTGCTTGTCTAAAATCACACTGTGAGTCTGTGTGCATTTGGGTAAGGATTGTGAGAGAAGCATTTGGTAACATCGTGTAGTTGCTGACAGATATCTGTTTTAAAACCGGCCATGTTGTGAAGTTTTAGTAGCATTAGAAGCCAGTCTTTGCTTATGCTTTGATTATATGAGTCAGGCTTTGACATAAAAGTGCAGTCCTGAAATATGAAGATTGTGTGCAGTTCCCTTACCACTTCCACAGTAGTGAATGATTTTTGGTAAACTCCTAGGTATAGTGGTTGTTGTCTAGAATCACACTGTGAGTCTGTGTGCATTTGAGAACCACTTTGAGAGAAGCATTTGGTAACATCGTGTATTTGCTGACAGATAACTAATTTAAAACCTCTCATGTTGTCAAGTTTTAGTAGCATTAGAAGCTAGTCTTTGCTTATGCATTGATAAAATGAGTCAGGGTTTGACACTAAGGTGCAATACCATGTACTATTCTGTTCACTGTGGCAGAACTGAAAATTTAAAGGTTTTACCTAAGCACTGTCCTAGAAGTAGTCTGATTATTTAGTCAGTTTCTAAGTACCAAATAGACTGCTTCAAATGTCTATGCAGTATGCATGTAGTGTTCTAACATACTATACACTTGTCTTTTACACCTTCAATTCCCTAGTCAGTATCCATACACTTCCAGGAAACATCCTGTCACTTCCTTTGCAGTCCTCTAGAGACCCATTCAACAGCATGTACTAATCCATTCACTGTGCCAAAACCCAAACACTTATAAATTCACCAAGACACTCTCCTTGCAGTACTGTAATCATTCAGTCAGTACCCAAGTACTCATCCAGTGACCCAGGCCTTAGTATATGGACTGCTTCAAACCCTTATCCACTATGCATGCAGTCCTCTAACCACCTACACAATTGTCTTTCTCATCTTCAATTCCCTAGTCAGTATCCATACACTTCCAGGAAATACCCTGTCACTCCCTTTGCAGTCCTCTAGTGACCCATTCAGCACCATGTACTAATCCCTTCACTGTGCTAAAACCCAAACACTTATAAATTCACCAAGATACTATCTTTGCAGTACTCTAATCATTCAGTCAGTGTCTAAGTATGCATACACTGAGCCAGGCCTTAGCACATGGACTGCTTCAAACCCCTATGCACTATGCATGCAGTCTTCTAACCACCTAGACACTTGTCTTTCACACTTTCAATTTCCTAGTCAGTATCCATACAGTCCAGCACTTGTCACTGCCTTTGTACTCCTCTAGTGACCCATTTAGTACTAAGTACTAATCCATTCCCTGTGCGAAAAGCCTAGCACTTATAAATTCACCTAGGCACTCTCCTTGCTGTACTCTAATCATTCAGTCAGTACCCAAGTAGTCATGCAGTGAGCCAGGACTGCTTTAAATGCCTATGCAGTATGGATGCAGTCCTCTAATCACCTACACAGTTGTGTTTCACACCTTCAATTCCCTAGTTAGTATTCATACTCTTCTAGCAAACACCCTGTCTTTCACCCAGTGTGTCTCCTTATAGTACTGTAATCATTTAGTCAGTTAGCATGTAGTATTTTAGTGAGGTAGGCTTTAGGGCATGAACTGCTTCAAAGTAGTATGCACTATGCATGTAGTGTTTTAACGATCGTCACACTTGTGGTTCAGGGCTATAGTTTCTTAGTCAGTTTTTATATAAAATGTGTTTGTACAGTAATGGAATAGTATAAATTTGAAAGTTATTAATATACATATTCTTTTTTACAGATACAGAACAGGAGTGTTTCTCATCTGTTTGCACTCTCCTCATGCAAGATTGTTTGGATGAAGGGTCCTTAGGTGTTTCATCATACTTGCTGTGCCGCACGAGTATTTTTTGTTAGGATCCCCTCGCAACAGAACTCTTTGGCAAATCTTGCGAGTGACGAAGGTGGCATTGGTCTTTGTTTGCCCCTTGGAAAAAGTTAAATATTTCTTCACCACTGAAGAAAAACGTTGTATGCGTGGTGCCTTCTACAAAAAAAAATCCTCAGATTCAGTAAATATTTTAAAGCGGCAACATTTACAGTTTTTGTAAGTTAAACTTATAAAATTTTGTTAGCTGTATGCATTTTATATATCTGTGATTTGTTTCTTGTGGTATTTTGTTGAGAATACCATGTTGTTGTTTTTTTAACAATCTTTCTGATTTTCCAGGTCTGACGTCGACATCCGTGGTTCCCACAGGAGTGTTCCGCCTTGTTGTTTTGTATTATTGTTGTTACATTTTGTTTATTAGTTTATTGTTTATATTTATGTTAATAAAAAAATAAAGTTTGAAAATAGTTTATCGTTTAAATATATATATTATTATAACCAAATAAAGTTGCAAAAAAAATTAATAATGTTTTGGGTTGTTCTCTTAACTGCTGTGTGACTCTTTCTTGTTCTTATTACTGTTATTTGATGGAGTCCACCATGGTGTTAAATTTTGGGGCACTTATCGCTGGAATACTGGTGATATCTGCAGTTTGCACCAACTTCTGAATAGTGTGTTAGATTTATCTCAACTTTACTTCCGTTACTGTGCTGATAATGAAATGGAGAGTAGCCGTTCCCATGCAAAAAGACACAAGGTGCACCTTTGCGATTTATTCTAAATACTAAAATCCTGTATTGTATTGCACTGAGGTATTGGCTGCACTTACAGTGTACACACAAAATCTATTAAGAAATCTCATTGTATTTATATTGATTGGGAATAGTGCGTCAGGTGCTGGATCTTGATGAGATACACTGCTCAGTTTGTATATTGTTGTGCAACGAAAAAAATCACATCACAACTTTCACACCAATTGCAATGCAAAACAAATTCCGGCGATAAGACACGTTAGCACCAGGGATTTTACACCTGCTTTCTGCTGGTGTTAAGCAGGACAACTACCTGCACCATGAAAGGGAACACAGCCAAGAGCCACACCAGAACACCCACAGCACCCACAGGTGCCATAGAGTCAATGAGCATGATACAGGGATACCCATGAGGGCCAGAAGACTCATCTCAACAACTCCAAGACCGCCAATGCCAACCCAAACCCACATCTTAGTAAGTGTGTCCCTGTGGTCATTGTCTTAGCATGATAGGCACGAGCCCTGCAACATCACAGTGTGCTGTCACCTCAGCGTTGGCAGTGAGCCTGGATGTTTAGCTACGTACGCATCCTCCTGCATGCACAACTGGCGTGTGCTGGTCTGTCGTTCACAGGTCAGTGCAGGGGTGTGCCTATCCGGCAAGGGGAACGGGGTGTCTCGGACATGTCCGTGTACAGGAAGTGCGGTAAGTGTGTCTCTGTGTTCTGGTGTGGCCTGTTACAAGAGCCGCAGCAGTCGATGTTGTAAAGTGGCATGCACCACCTCCAAACGGCACTGTGATGTTGTAGTTGGAATGTAGCAGGACATGCGCAAATAGGCATTACAATGGTGTGCCGTACGAGTGCACGAGATACAACGGCTCACCGTACAAAAGTGTGGGGGCTCGTGGGAGGGAGGAGCAGCCGTTTGGCAACATAACACACAGTGAACTCGACCATGTGCCACATGCTGGGCATCTCATCAATGATGACCATGGTCGCAGACATCCCACAACACCAACGACTGGCCTTTGTACACATCCTGTATGAATGCAGCGTGGTTTTCACTTCTATGCTCGTTCAGTGGTGTGATGTTGGCGGGTTGTGTGACTTGTGCTCCTTGTTGGTGTGTTTCATTTTGGCCATTGTTAGTCTATATGTGTGTTGTACTTAATTGCGCATGTGTGTCATTCTGCCCATCTCCCCCCCTCCCCCCACTCCCTGCTTCTTCCACTTCCTAGTGCTGTTGTGTCTATAATTTTGTTGCTGCACACATAAATACATGTAAAGAATAAATTAGAATAGTTCCTTGATTCTTTTAGGTTTCAAAACTTCTCTATTGGTTTCTTTTTAATTTTCCATATGAACCGTTTTTTTTAATATTCAACAACACATAGAAGTCAGAAGTGCAACGTATTCTATCAACACACTTTCTAGAACATTCTACAATACGTGCAGGTTAAAAGTTCATCAATTTTTTAAAACTTTACGGTATTTTTTTGTAACATTTTCTTGAACATTTAACGACACGTGCAGGTTAAAAGTTGACGATTGTTTTAAGTTCGAACAGTGCCTTCCAAATGCAAGTAGCAGGTGTGGTTGAGCTGAGCAAATTTTATCCTATGATATGTACTCCACGTTGAAACTGCTTTTTCTTAACCAATCACAAAGATGCTTTTCCACAAAACTAATGTGCACCCTACTTTTAAAAAAGAATGCTTTTCATGATATCTTCAGAGATAAGTTATAGATAGGAATTAGCATTTAAAAAACCTTTGAAATTCACTGAAAAACCATAGGTTTCATGCACGTTATAGTTAAGAATTGGCATTTAAAAAACCTTTGAAATTCACTGAAAAAAACCAAAGGTTTCAGGGGCGTTATAGTTAGGAATTGGCATTTAAAAAACCTTAGAAATTCACTGAAAAAAACATAGGTTTCAGGGGTGTTATAGTTAGCTGGACATTTCCCTCGTACAAAACCCTAGAAATTCCCCTGTTATAGTTAGTTCAGCTAACTATAACTCGCGCCCCCGCAATGCACTGCTGATGACGTCACACATTACATCACTCATGACATGGTCAGTGACATCACTGATGACATCACTGATGACATCTCAAATGACATCACTGATGACGTCATCCATGTGATAAATTAGTACATCTTCTCACACCCTAATATAACCTTTGATACACCGACTCAAAATTTCAGGCGGCCATTTTGACAACCATAGATACTCCAATACCAATAACTACTCACCCACTCATTGACTTTTAGGTCTACATACATATCCACTCACTCACCTGTACAGTCACTCATACATACAGTCACTCTGTGCATTTATACACCTATATAGACACTCACACACCGCCAATCATCCATTGAGGTGCTGACACATCTAGTCAGTCATGCAAATAATTAATCACAGTCCAATTTACTCACCTATACAGTTAAACACACTCAAATTCACTTACTCATAAAAAGACTTACAATTTTTGTGTCTTCCTGCAGAAAAACAAACAGCACATGACACAGATATCCTTGCACTATGGCGCATACAGCCACTCCCAAAATCACACTCTCTCACATATAGATAGTTATATACCCTTACACACATATACACTGCGTTTCACATATGTAGTTACTGATACATGTACAACTGAGATATACATTCAATCACTAACACACCCATATATACACTCACCCAACCATACAGTCCATCACAGATGCACTCTTAAAACCATGCACCCACTGAATCACCCACTCACACATCTTGTCACAGAGTCACACACACCCTACCCACACAAACACTCAGGCACCCATAAAGATACTCAGACAACCAATCAATAACCCATATAGACACTCATATAGCTTTTCACAAAACCATGCAGCCACTTATACACCAACACACAGACACATACAGACATTCACACAGTTTAGTCACTAGTCGGCAGTAAGATACATTTAATGACTCACTTATAGACTCAGTTACGCACCTAGAAAATCATCCATTCACACACTTGTACACCCACTTATTTTTCAACAGGCCTTTCCCTATATATATATATTAAACATATTAAAACTGTTCAGAAACACATACTCAATGGATGATGTCATCAGTGATGTCAACAGTGATGTCATTTGAGATGTCATCAGTGATGTCATCAGTGATGTCACTGACCATGTCATGAGTGATGTAATATGTGACGTCATCAGCAGTGCATTGCGGGGGCGCGAGTTATAGTTTGCTGAACTAACTATAACAGGGGAATTTCTAGGGTTTTGTACGAGGGAAATGTCCAGCTAACTATAACACCCCTGAAACCTATGGTTTTTATATGTGAAGAAGCCCTCCTGTCACTCAACAGCAAGGTAAGAGTCGCACTCAGGTTGCAGGTAGAGAAAAAATGTTTATTGACTGACGTGTTTCAACCTCACGGTCTTTGTCAAAGTCACTTCTAAGGCAGGGAGTGGATACTAATATATACATTTACAAACAGGCATGAGCCAGCAAATTTAAAAAAAAACATAGAAAAAAGAGTCATTAACATATAAGAAAAAAGACTCTCTCAACATTCAAGCCAGCATTAGTAAAAGGTAATTTTCACACATATGACCCTCTTGTAGTCGCTTGATGTGGAAAGTGCTAGAAATTAAAAAACCATAAAATGACAAGGGAAAGCACAGCCCATTATTGTAGCGCAAACTGAACCCGCTGTATGCTGTATGCTGAGAAAAGTCCCACTCAAGGTGTGCCAAGATTTAAATTAAAAGCACATCTCACATTAGTGACACTGCCAAGATAGATAGATAGATAGATAGATAGACAGACAGACAGACAGACAGACAGACAGACAGAAAGACAGACAGACAGACAGACAGACAGACAGACAGACAGACAGACAGACAGACAGACAGATAGATAGATAGATAGATAGATAGATAGATAGATAGATAGATAGATAGATAGATAGATAGATAGACAGACAGATAATAGATAGATAGATAGATAGATAGATAGATAGATAGATAGATAGATAGATAGATAGATAGATAGATAGATAGATAGATAGATAGATAGATAGATAGGGTGTGAGAGAAAGAGGGTGGGGAGATATACAGGTAGCCTTACTCAACTTATGGAGAACGTATTTACAAGTGAATTACATATACATATATATATATATGTGACTGTGTGTTTCAAGGTATTGAATTCCCCCAGGACCACCTCAAGAACGGGCCTGGCAAGTGGCCGCTGTCAATGCAGCCTGTGACAGCACGGGGAAGAGAGATGATTACACTCTCTTCACGACCCGGCTTGTTTCGTGTATTGAGGTTGAGGCGTTGGGGACTCAAGGGACGCCTTAACACTGTATTTTAAAGGGGACACCAGCTGCTACACGGCCCCACTTTTTGCGAGGCAATTTTTCAGCGCCCACTGTAGCGAAAGAGATCCTGCTGCTGTATTTACCACCAACATGCATTCTGGGAACTGTATTCGTGGCATGGACTGCAGTGGCCCTGAGCAACAGGGTCAGCTGATCTCCCTCCAATGGGAGTGCCACAGCAAATTTAAAAGTGGGAGAAGGTGGAACCTAGGTAAACGAGCGGCATCTGAGGAAGGCGATATGCCGAAATGCATTATGCCTAGCTGTTACCTGTGAATAAAGGCTTCCCGACGAGTACCCCGCTGTGTCCTTGGATTGCTTTGAAAGGGTGATCGTTTTTGGATATACATATATATATATATATATATATATATATATATATATATATATATATATACACACTTACAGATAGATAGATAGGTAGTTATAATTAGGACCTAGTTTCATAGGAAAAGCGTTTTTTGATTTGCCCATAACTTTGGCGCCGTTTGACGAATCTTCACGAAATTTTCAAAACTAGTGGGGCAGTCACATCAACTGCTATCTTAAAAATTTCGGAGTGATCCGTAAAGCGGGGGCTGAGAAAAAGGGAGGTTCCAAAACATTTTTTCTTCATGTTAAGTTCTACAGGAAACTTTAGACATGGTTACAGCCCGAACTGCTGAACGGAATGACACCAAATTTGGCAAAAAGGTAGCTCTTGGTTCAGAAAGTTCTCTTTGTGTTAAATGGTGTAAATCCATTCAGTAGTTCCTGAGAAATGTAAAGATTTCTCAAATATACAGCTGTGGCCACAGTGGATCCGCGAACCCTCCTGATCTCTTGCTTGAGCACTGATTGTTTTTAGTTTTTATTTATTAAAATTTTATTACAGAACACAATATAAAAAATAAAACCCATCAGAGACACTTCGTGATAAGATCTTAAGCTTAACAATCCTTATGACATTAAGTATTCAGAATGCAACACAGTGCAATATTACATGATGACATTAAACATCACGGGGCCTAGACCCCTATGGAGCTTATTAGAGATTTACATCATGAAAAGAATACCCCAGTGGCGTGTAGCCTTGCATCCCGCCACCCCAGCAAGACCAAAACCTGTGTAGTAACGAGCCCATGTAAGTATCTCACAGCCCTACGCAGCAATATCTGTTCATCTGTCAGCCCCATCAGCACCTGCTCGTGCGTAGTGGTAGGCGCTAACACGGCATCTTCCTCTTTGGTAGCCAGGTAAGTTCTGTATAGATCCCAAAATATTTTAGGGCGATTACGTGGGGGAAGGAACTCACTATAGTTCTCAGTTTGTGTGCAGCAGTAGATCATGTCCCTTCGACCAGCAGGCCATAGTGGGGATTGGGCCACGGGACCAACAGCTCACGACCCTGCGTCGAGCTATGAGCAGCCCCATGTCGACTAGCCTCCTGATAGATTTTGGGATGTGTAGGGAGTATCACAGCAGAGCCAGCATAGGGTCCGGAGTCAGTGTTTCAGCAGTGATATCCCCTAGGGCCTTAAAAATCAGAACCCAGAAGTTGGCAATCCCCAGGCACACCCAGGCCAAGTGGAAGAAATCGGCCTGGCCAGCACAGCAGCACTTGCAATCAGAGGAATCTCTCAACCCTTATCTATGCAATCTCTCATGGGTGTAGTTGTCAGCTGGAAGTCTTCAGCAAAGGCCTTTTGTAGCTTGTTGTGGTCCTTGTAGTTTGAATAGGCTGTCCGCCTAATGATCCTTGAAGTCCACTTCTTTGTCCTGGGTACAAGAGGGAAGAGCTCCATTCCTTCAGGGCTCCTCTCATGTCTCTGAAAACAGATTCACTCCACTTCTCATCATCCTCCAGTGCAGTTAAATTTGTATGCCCGGCACCAGCCTGTGGGTGGGTGTAACTCCTGGCTCCTCCCAAATCAATGGGCTAGAAGTTCCTCCGGGTTACCCTGCCCACTTTCTGCATGTATTTCCTGTTTGCCCTACTGCAAACAGTCCTAATGTGTCCCTCTATACCTAAATCCAAGATGGTGAAATCCTTCTGCCCTTGTGCAGAGCGTACATGCCCACCCTGGAGATGTGGCTAGGGAAAAGAGCACCCTCTCCTCTGTTGTCACTCCAAATCAGGTCTGAGGGCACCACTCTCCTTAATGGGATTGGTGCCAGCCTGATGAGGGAACAAAGGAAGGAGCCTGTCCTGTTGTCAGCTTATATCTGGCTGTGACAAGGGATGCCCCTAAGAAGTAAAATAGGTTCATCTGCACAAATGCTCATCCTGTCAGAGGAACAGAAACACCCTCCACACACCCAGACCTTTGTCTCAGATCTAGGAGCAGTTTTCACACCTCATTCAGAGCTTTAGCACTCAAAGAGCAGGAGCTGGAGTCTAATGTGAATTAGCTTGCAGAGGATTTAGGCAGGCAAAAGTTAACTTTCCAAAAGTATTAAATCTGACTTCACCATTTAATTAGGTGTTTAATAAATATTACAAAGAGTACTTGAATGAAATGTCTATCTCTTTCCTAGCCAAAGTCAATTAATTGTAAAAGTGCATTCCAGCGTTTTTCTATGGAACAGCAAGCCTTGCTAAGGGTAGAATAGCTTTTGGGTGATAGTCATAAGGACACATTTATCATGACATTTCTATATGTCCTATTTTAAAATACCATGCACCCTGCGGTATTGCAGTAAGGCCTAAATAGGAGAGACTTAAAAGGAAGATTTAGACCACTCAAAAGGGTTTATTGTGACAGGTCAAATTGCAGTTTTTTTAACTGCTCCAGTCAGGCTGCAATTGTAGGCCTGAAGCTATGTTTGCACTGCTACTGTAGTGGATGGCATAATAGGTGCTGAAATCCACTAGTGTTATTTACCTTACAGGCCCTGAGTATACCTTGACCAGAAACTAGTGGCTTACAGGAATGTTAAATATGCCAATTGGGGCTATGCAACTCCAACAATGTTAAAAGGAGGAGCACAGGCACTAAGGGTCCACCACACAAAATATGGTAATTTCCTGCATAAATCTTCTTTTTAGGCAATACCTATTCTGTTATTTATGACAGCCAGGTCAAACTCTGTGTACATTAACACCACAGGAAGTTTAAAACAGGTTGGAGATTTCCATAAATAATGCATTATGGCATTACACTTGACCATTTATTGTTCTAAAATTCAGCTGATATGAATATATAGTGATTGGTTCAATAATTGTGGAATATACTAGACGAAATGTCACTGTTTCACATAACACTTTGGGGGTGATTAGGATGGCGGGCAGATCGCCACCACCGGCCTGGCTGTGGCGATCTGCCTGTAATCTCAACCTGATGTACCCCCCGCCATATTACAATGGCGGGGGGTATCGCTGCAGATGCAAAGTGCGTCCACCGCTTTTCCGCCGGTCGGCAATCATTCCGATTCCCAGCCGGGCGGACTTGATGCTGGGTTTCACAGGTCTTTCCATGGCGGCTTCACCGCCATGGAAAGGCTGGGGAGAAATTGCTTTGGGGTCCGTTGTGGGAGGTTGGGGGGTGGGGGGCTGCACTTCAGGGGTACTTATGGTACCCCCCTACATTGCCATGCACAAGGTGGCAGGCACCGCGCAGTGCCTGCCACGTTGTGCATGGCAATGCACAACATGGCACTTTGGCATTGCAGCGGGTGCTGTTTACAGCAGAACCCTCCACAATGTCAAAAATGAAGAATGCGGAGGAGCCTAGCACGCAACCAAGATGGCCGCGTAGGCTTGTGGCTCCCGAGGGCCTCCTTAACCTCCCACGTCTATCCTGTCATAATCCTGATTTTCTCGACGGGCTTTTGTTTATGATCTTGCGCTAAGGTGCCACTCGTTTTCCGAATCGAAATTGGACTCCGGGAACGGGTTTTTTGGCGATCTGAAGTTTGCGGCCTTCTCCGGCCTTGGTCCCGGACTCGGGTTGGTGAGGTGCCCGGCTGCGAAGTGAACAACAGCGGCATGCCAGGCTGGGCCTGCCCCGGACCCCGCACTTTCACTTTCGGTTTCGAGTTGGTCTACTGACACTGATGAGGAGACATTGGGAGAGCTGCGCCGAGTACGGAGTGCAAAGCCTAGTCTTGACCTGTACACGGGCCTACTTCAGCTAGCGGCCCGGATCTCCTAGCCTTCCTCTGGGTGCTGGAGGGTGCTGACCTTGCTGATCGCTGACGATGACGATGACGACAAGAGTGGATGGCGACAAACTGAAACCCAAATCTACCCGGAGGGGAGCCTATTCCCAGGCCAACAATATGGACCGCTATGCGCAGCCAAAGGGATCCCCTAGTGGATCACGTAAATCGCCTGAGCCGCCCAAGGAGGCCTCGGGCGCATCACCCGAATTGACTCTGCTGGATGTCATGGGGGCCATTGAGGAGATGAAGGTGACTGTGAACCAACAACTGGATACTCTGGCCAACAAATTGGACTCGGTGCTGATTGATGTCACCTTGGTCAGAGCGGACCTGTCGAAAACCAATGACCGGGTCGACTCGTTGGCTCAAGCGTCGTCGAGCCTAACGGTAGATGTGGCCTCTTTGCAGACGACGGTGCGGAGGTTACAGCTCACTAGTGACCTGACTGAGCGTCGCCTCGAGGACTCTGAAGGCAGGGCCAGGCGGAACAACGTCCGCATTATCGGCGTGCCCGAACGATCAGAGGAGTCTGCTGTGGATCTCTTTGTGGAGGATCTAGTGGTGACTCATCTAGCACCCAAAGGGCTGAGCAAGTTCTTCGCTGTTGAACGGGCCCACAGGGTTCCAGGGGGTGCGCCTAAGGTGGGGGCCCCCCGCGGCCGATCATTGCCCGACTTTTTAATTTTCGGGATAGAGACGCTATCCTGCAGGCGTCGAGGGTGGCTGGGCCATTACGATTTGAGAACTCTAATGTTAGCTTCTACCCAGACTTTAAGCAAGCGGTTCAAAAGCAACGAATGGGTTTCTCGGCCATCAAACGGCGCTTGAGAGACATGGACTTCAAGTATGCGATGCTATTCCCGGCTAGGCTGCGGGTCGAGCTAGATGGTCGCTCACACTTCTTCGACCGGCCGGAGGCGGTGGGAGAGTGGCTGGACGCCCTGCCCAAGAGTCGGGAGCCGGAGGGTCGGATGACGGAGAGCGGAGAGGGTCTGACGGAGTAGGAATGGAACAGTGATTTTGGCGCTGGACTGCACTGGTAACGTTTTGCACCTGTGGCTGCACTGGACTCCAGTTTGTGACACTTTGCCCCGTGGTGTTTGGAGGTTGCGGGGGGCTTGCTGGGGCCCTTTCCTCCTTCTGGGGGCCCTTTTTTTGTCCTTTTTGTAGTGAATTTTATATTGGGGCGACAGGCACACTGCAGGTTGGGGGGCTGTTCGGGCTCACGCAGGGGTGCAGGGAGGGGGGAGTTTTGTTGGGGTTGATGGGGTGGGGTTGGGGGTTGTTTGTTTGTTTCACAAGGCGGGGTAATATTTCATGTTGTGCTACTATGATTGTGCTCCCCGGGAGAGGGATGTTTTGTGTTGGGAGGGATGGGGGGTAGGGGGCTGAAACTTCTTTCCTGGAATGTGAATGGGCTGGGGGACAGGATAAAGCGGGGGGTAGTCCTGCAGTTCTTGAAACGTATTTCGCCTGACATTGTGTTCCTGCAGGAAACGCACCTCATAGGGAACTCTTTCCATGCCATGAACAGACGAGGGTATCGCCTTCTGGCCCATTCTGGTTTCACCTCTGGCTCGAGGGGAGTGGGCATTTTAGTCAGGACCTCTCTTCCGTTGGTGGTGGATGAGGTGCTCCACGACGACAGAGGGCGCTACACTGCGCTGGTGGGGAGGTGGGAAGGTAGGTTGATTACGCTGGTCACGGTCTATGTGCCGCCGGGCCTGCAGACGGCCACCTATGCCGATTTGGGACGCCTGCTGCTTGGGCTTCCGGGGGGGGTGTTGGTCCTGGGGGGGGACTTTAACGCTGTGGTTTCCGGAGTTGAGGATCGATACCCCCCTAGGGACCTCCCTCGGGCCCAGAACTGGCTGGGGGGCTTTCTGGATACCCTGGGACTGATAGATTGCTGGCGGTTGAAACACCCTGGACAGGCGCAGTATACCTTCCATTCCGGGGCCCGTGGTAGTCTTTCGAGGCTTGACTATATGCTAGTGCCTGCGGCCCAAGCTGGGATGATCGGGGAGGTGCGACATTTGGCACGTGGTATATCAGATCACTCCCCCCTCTTGTTACACCTAGATATCGCCCTGGGGGCGGAGGGGAGGGTGGCGCCGATCAACCCCTGGTACCTACGAAACCCCATGATTCGTGCAGATCTGGTTAAGTCTCTGGAACACTATTTTAATGACAACGTGGGGTCGGTGTCTTCCGCCGTCTCCCTTTGGGAGGCCTTTAAGACGGTGCTCCGGGGCCAGGCCCTATCTCTCATTTCCTACACCAAAAAATGCGCTGCGCAGGAGGTTGTTCGGCTAGAAGATGAGATCACTGAGTTGGAGAGTGAGTTGGAGCAAGGTGTTACGGATGATAGATTGCATGTGTTGGAGCTTAAGCAGGCCGACTATAAGGCGCTGGTTACTGAATCTGCTAGGAGTATGAGCAGGGAGCAACAGGGGCGTTTGTATGATATGGGTGATAAGGCCGGGAAGTTGATTGCTTGGTTGGATAAGAAGGAGAGAGCGAGTCGAGTGGTACCGGAGGTTGAGAGGGTGGACGGTGTGTGTGTGACGGACCCCGGTGATATAGTTGATTGCTTCGCGGAGTATTTTCACGGGGTCTACTCTCCGGTCTCAGAGCGCTCGGAGGAAGACTCTCGACTGCTGCTTCGAGACATTACTCTGCCTTCCCTATCTGATGAGGATAAAGTATTGATGGATGCGGCCCTGTTGCCAGATGAGATTGCTTTGGCCATTCGCTCTATTGCCTCGGGAAAGGCCATGGGTCCTAACGGACTTCCCATCGAATTATACAAGTTGCGCCCAGACGTGATTGCGCCTTATCTCCGCGACATGTTCCTTGAGGCTAAGGCGGCGGCCTCCCTCCCCCCTGACCAACGTCTTGCTACTATTGTGGTTATCCATAAGGAGGGGAAGCCGCGGGACCGGTGTACTTCTTACAGGCCCATCTCCTTGTTAAACGCGGAGCCCAAAATCCTCGCCAAGGTACTGGCCAATCGTCTGATCCGGGTTGTGAGCGACCTGATTCATCAGGATCAATCCGGCTTTATACCCCATCGCAATACCGCTTTGAACCTGCGGCGATTGCATGGCGTCCTTGCTCGCGTTCCATTCATTCGTGAGCCGGCCATTTTGGCGTCCTTGGACGCTACTATGGCGTTTGATACCTTGGAATGGCCGTACATATGGGCAGCATTGGCGAAGTTTGGTTTTGGCCCGGGTTTTATCGGTTGGGTGAAATTGCTTTATGACAATCCACTGGCACAGGTGGTGGTCAACGGACGCGTGTCGGCTCCCTTTGTTTTGGGTAGGGGCACCCGACAGGGATGTCCACTGTCGCCTCTTCTTTTTGCGCTTTGTCTGGAGCCCCTTGCAGTGTGGTTGCGGTGGGAACCCTCGATGCGTGGCCTTAGATGGACGCCGGAATACGAGGATCGGGTCTCCCTATACGCGGACGATATCCTTTTGTATCTTGTATCACCGCGCAAATCGCTCATTGTGTTGGTGGATGTTTTGAGCTCCTTCGGTCGCAATTCCGGATTGGTCATCAACTGGGCTAAGTCCTGTGTATACGTTCTTTCCAGGGAGGCCCCCCCCCTTCCGCGGGGGTGCCCTATCCAGATTGCGCCGTCGGGATTTACGTATTTGGGAATTTTTATAACGCTGGACCCGGTGGCCCGCTACGAACGGAATCTTCTCCCCCCCCTTCAGCGCCTAAGGGCGGATGTGGCGGGTTGGCGGCGGTTGCCGCTCTCGCCACTTGGCCGGGCAGCACTGTTCAAAATGATGTCGCTGCCACGCTTTTTGTACGCCCTGCAGAACACCATGGACGTAGTGCCGGCCCGTTATTTTCGGGAGGTGGAGTGTCTCCAGCGTCGATTGTTTTGGGATGGGCGGCCGCGGATTGCTCTTGCCAAACTAACTCTACCGTGGTATGATGGGGGGTCGCCCTCCCTGACATTAAGCGATACTACTGGGCCTCCCAGTTGGCTGCCGTCAATCACGGGATGTATGGCCCTGCTTTGAACCCGGCGTTTGAGATGGACAAATTGTTATTGCCGGGCGGAGACTATAATCGAGCGCTATACTCGGGGTCCCTTGATGCGCGGTTGACGGGCCCGACGCGGGTCGCGGTACAGGTGTGGCATGCAGCAAATGCGGCGATGGGGTGGAGGGATCGTTTGACTCGGGCTACGCCATTGTATGCGTCCCAGCGTTTGAGTTATCTGTATACTACGAAAGGCTTTGATAAGTGGGATACGATTGGTATCAGCAGGGTAGGGGATCTCTGGACGAAAGGGAAATTTAAGACGTTCGACATGCTGAAAACTGAATACCAGTTGAATGATAGGGAATACTATCGGTATGCTCAGATCCATCATGCCTTGTGTTCCGTGTTTTCGGACGTGGCGGCTATTCCGGAGCATTCCCCGTTGGAGGACAGGATATTGGATGGCTATGTGCCGGATAGCACCATATCGCTGATTTATAAGAAGCTTATTAATGATCGGATGGGTTTGCTGGCTTCATTGCGGGAGACATGGATTGCCGACGGTTTAGAACTGGACGACGAGGATTGGGTGTCTGCGGTGGCCTCCCCGAAAGAGGTGGCTATCCCGACCCGGTTGCGGTTCGTCCAGCTTAAAATACTCCATAGAGTGTACGTCACGGGGCCTGCTCTGATGCGTATGGGGTATTCGGTGGATGGTTTGTGTAAGCGAGGCTGTTGACTCCTGGGGAGTTTCCTCCATATCCTGTGGGAGTGTCCGGAGGTGACTCGGTTTTGGGGCAGAGTGCATGCGGTGCTAGAAGAAGTCACGCATGTTGCCTTGTTGCCAGAGGCACGAAGATGTTTGCTGAATGTCTGGGAGCCGACTGATTACAATGTGACGCAGACGCAATGGGTGACTCTGGGCTATATGGTAGCTAAGCGTGACATTGCACAATTGTGGGGCTCCCAGAGGCCACCCACGGTCTCCGAGTGGAAAGAACACATGGACTGGTGTATGTTCAAAGAGAAAACGGTGTATGTGGCGAGAGGCAAGCCTGGGAAGTGGATTAAGGTGTGGGGTCCCTGGAACTCCTATCGTGGAGGTATATGCGCCCCGCCTCAGATGCATGAGATAGATGCCGCTCTGTCTCCCTAGCCCGCGCATTCCTGTATGCTCCTGCGACATGCGAATTTGGTTTCTTCGGCCTTGCCCCCCCCCCCCTCTGTCTACCCGGGTTGGATTACTCCCTCGATACGAGGGGCACATGCTACTGCTCTTAATTTCCTCTGCCTTGTGTGTTTGCTGTTTTTCGTTTCCTAAAAATATGAAACCTTTCTTGTTTGTTTACGGACTGCGGCTGCGGCCGACTGCGATGATTAACTCTCCAGTGAACCCCTTTTTGTTGCTTCATCGATGTGAGTGTTCAGCTGTGCCTAGGGTTACACTGCATTTTAGCGGCCGGCCTGTTGGTTGTAGGCCCATACTTGTATTTCTCTGAAATTGTAATAAAGGTTTTTAAAAAAAAATTAAAAAAAAATGAAGAATGCGACCGCTAGGGTGGCGGTCGCATCCTAATTGGTGGTGCGGGACAGCCGCACGCCTGGCGGCCGGTCCCAGCACCGCTAGGGTGACGGGCAGACTAAAGTGCGCCCTCCATCCCATTAAACCCCTTAGTAAATCTGAATAAATACTGATAAGATGAGAACAAAAATAAATAGGGTAAATACAGATGGATATGATAAAAAAAAATGCATGCCAATATTCTAACAGTCCACTCTAAGGAAAAGCGCTGTCATACCAAAGTATGAATTCACCCAAGTTTCATCAAAAAGATGTGCTTCGACATGTCTGCCTCTGTCAGAATAAATTGCGCTATCGCCAACTGATGCTTTGGAAGAAACTAAGCATATAATGAGGAGGCAAACCTATCCAGTCTTTGTGACATAGTCTGTTTTCTCCACATGAAAGTGACAATATAATTCCCCCAAAATCAGCTTGTCATGGTATTTCCCCTCAAATTCATTCTAGTACTTCCTCGCAGTTTTTCAATTCATAGACATAGAAAGCACAAGTATTGGCATAACAAAAATCGACAAAAGACTTCCACCTATAATATGTTGTTTTAAAATCCGATGACAGTGCGAATTAATCTAATGCAATGTCTCTCAGTCAAAGTGCGAGTGCTAATTATATGATCAATTAGACCCATTAAATCCAGTTCACCAGCCAATAGGGCATGTTATTTAAATATGCTAGAACTATTTCATGCAGGTGCAGATTGTGTCTAGGAGCATTTGACTCAAGTTCTGATGGTCCGACACACTGCTTGAGGCATATCCCTTGCACACTATGTTTTACAGCAGACCATGGTAGCTCATAATCCTTTGTTTAGCACACAAACTTATTTCAAATTGAATGTCCAGGTGGGCTAGTGGCCTCATTATAAAACATGTCATGCAGATATTTTATCACTGCGTTGACGTAGTGAGACATAAACCAAAATTCATAACCCCAAAAGGATGGGAAAAGGTAAGCAATTTACTAAAGATAAATGAAGACAGTGCCTGTAATTGTGACAGTAACAACATAATAATTACAATCATCATGATAATTCATGATAACTCAATTTCACAGTAATCTCTTATATGAGTGGCTAGTTTTTCTTCTTTGTTTAACCCCAAGGGTGTTTTGTCCCCGCTTCAATTATGAGACGTGGCTCCAATCTTCTTAAATGTTCCTCTGTACCTCCCTTGTTTCTGTGATTCAGTTCTGTCAGTAAAAAAAATAAGCTTATCAGTCACAGTTGTGTGTCTTTGAGACATGCCTGGCCACAGGATAGGTTGTGTCGGTAACTTTTATGGTTCTGCAGTTCTCCGCAACTCTAAATAAGTACCATAAAATCAGTAGCCCTAGTCATAAGCGCAAGAGACCAAAACTACAAAACAATGAGCTTGATTTTACCTTGCATCACAGGACCAACAAAGTCTCAGTACACATCTTTTGTGACCATGTCTTGCAGCAAGCATGCATCATTATTCTGGGCCTCTCTCTATGTTGCCATTTATTTGGTACTGTAATAAGGCAGCCGGTAAATAATGATAGTATAAGGTGCATAATTTGCTGAGGTAGTTGCACAACCATATTCTCAGATCTTCACCTATGAATGGGGCATAACACTGTCATTCTGCGTGTATTTGTCACTCTCCAAGTTGCTAAGCGCATAACATTACTTATGTATCATTATTTAATATTTTGCATATTTAATACCTGATTAAACAGATGCACAGAATAAAAATGTGAAATGTGTGCACTACTTGCAATCCTGATTCAAGTGCAAACTCCTCTCTACACCCAAATAAAAATTAGCACACAACTGTGACCCCGTTTGTGATGCATTTCCCATCTGCCAATCAACATGAAGATATGTGGGGCTGGCCACGAGCGCTTTTTTCACGCACTCGTCAGTTTCTGCACAGAGAGCATTTGTCAGAGCCGGATGCTGCTTATTTTACAGTTACCAAACGATTATCCGCGCCCCTTGCCTTTCTCTCGGCAGCCTTTCCTGATTCATGACTCTCTTGCCGTTAAGGAGTCAGGATCAATTTGCGATGACTCAACGCTCTTTGATCTACTGGTTTCCCATCAGTGCTAACTCACGGGCTAATGGAAAGTGAACTCCCCTCTGCAGAGGCCCTGACCACAATAATAGAATAGCCGTCCTCAGGTGACTCTGGCACTGGAGGAGAGTAAATTACACCAGCCCTGATAATGGAAAGGGGTAAGTGGATTGACCTGCTACAGCATCGTCTTTCAATAACTTGGAAAGTATTCATCTTCAGTGTCCCTAATACGTTTTAAGCTTCAGAGGGTAATAATGACAAATTCTGTCAAACTCAGTTTCGCAGTGAATTCCCTGGACCAGATTCACCAGGCCATTGGGGCACCTAACTATGCAAACTCATGTAATCTCACTAATTTATGGTATAAAAATACAAGGTGTAAATTCCATCGGCAGGGGGTGTTTGTTCTAAGGCTGGACTTCTCTGCTAGTTGCTAAATACTTTATTCACAGCTTTCTCACTTCTCATTTCCACCCTGAATATGATTGGAGATTCCCTACTGTCAAGGACAGGACGAAAGCTCCATTTTATGTGATAGAGGAGGGATGGGTGCATAGGAAAAGGGATTTCTCATGGGGTGGGGGATATTTAAAGCACAGAGAAAAAAAATGGCATGTACTTTTACACATGTTTAATGCTAAGGGATGTGAGTGCTGCAGCTTCACATGAGTACTCCTGTGATTCTATGGGAATTAAAACAAATAAACATACTCCAAATGCAGGCGTAAACCCTTATGGATTGTTTTTTTTAAATCGGTTATTAGATATATTTTCCGGCTCAAGCATGCCTTTCCCTTGGAAAGGGAAGAGCTCCAATTTTTTGTGCATGCACAACTATCAACCCGAATACCAGTTTTCATCTTATCTTGAATTACTGTGTTACACCAAATCTACATGGATAAAGAATGCAAAATATATCCGAATCTTGAAATTCCGGCTGGTGCTGTGTACCTTCTTTAGCTAGTAGCTATTGGAGATTGTTTAGCTGTTAACCACTTCTTAAGTTGCCAAACTTGTTTTTTCGCAGTGACAGCACTCGTTTTTCAAGCTTTCGTTTTCTGTGACGTTCTACTGCATGGATAGGGCATAGATTTTTTTTAATGCCTGTCAGAAATTAAAACTACACTGCCGAACTCGAGCAATCCTTTGCTGAAAAGTCTTTTTAGGAGGGGCTATTTTAAGACGTGTTTTTAAGGTGGAAGCATCTTAGGCGAGAGTGGGACTCGACTGAGAGTTATGTTTAGCTGTGGCCTTCTGCAGGCTTGGCTTCAGCAGTGCTATTTTGGACTTTGTCTTCACATGACAGATACGAGCCAGACTGCAGTAAAGAGGGCAGCACTTGGCGTCCTGCCAAGTCAAGTACTAAGGGCACCACCAGTCAGCCTGCCAGTGCGGATAGGCAGAACACCAGAACACAGAAAACAGACTTCTGCAACTGGATAGGTTGTCCAAGTTTACTGACCTCCCTCCAGTGTGTGCAAAGTCAGTTCCGAAGAAAGTTGAATATTATCTGTATTTTTTTCTTGTGTTTTTTACTGTCTGTGAACAACACACAAATCCCTTACAAAAACTTGGAATAGTTTTCTTACATGTTCACAATAAAATAGATTTTTAATTGTCACAGTGCCATATGTACATTAATTATTTTTAATCAAATTACATAAATCATATGGTCGTAGATGTGGATTCCCTGATAATTGTTAACATATCTTGACTGTGTTGTCTACTGTTCGTTTTCTTCACTTTTGTTTAGGACTATTGTATTTTTATATTTAAATCTATATGGTTTATTGGTTATGTGGCATATGATATTTAGTATAGAGTAGTAGTTTTTTAGTTTGCCGCCAAAAAGCTTGCTTTTCTACATATTCTATTCGATTGACCTTATAAATAACAAAAATAAACAACCATCAAACCTATGCTGTGTGGAGGCATATAAACGAACACTGCAGTCAGTACCAACACATTACTTTGAAAGACGTTGTCAGGCGTCAACCTGAAAGGGTATAATTTAGAATCTGAATGACAATGTTTTCAATACTGTTATGCGCGCCTTCACAGCAACTCTCAAATTGCATGTGAAATGCATTTCTCACAGACCAATAATTTGTCCCACTAACAAATACCAAAGTTATGCACTAACGCCGTATGTGACCATGGTTGCAGTGCAGTTCTGTCATATCCATACAAATCTCACAGCTCACCCTGCCTACTCTTACTACAGGTGTACGTTTTTAAGCCCCTTCTACGAACAATAAGGACCTCATCCTGAGTGCTGGCTAATTCTGAAATTGAGTGAAAATGTTTTTATGACCAATTTGAGATTATGAGTTGAGAACAGATTGCTCCCAATCTGCGTATATTCCTGCAGGAGTCCTCTGGCGAAATAAGGAAGGCCAAAACAGTGCAGGAAGAGGAATGCAGTTGGCCTATTCACAAATTGCATTTGCAATGACTACAGTAGTACTTCTCATGTACTAAAAATACTATACACAAACCCACTTGGCAAGATTTCTGCTTCCTTTTCTATGCAGAGATCTATGTTCATGTAGGCAGGGCCGGACTGGCCGTAGCGGGCACTGGGCAATCCCCCGGTGCGCCGCACAGGTGGGGGCCGGTTTTGGACCCCTGGGGGCCGGTTTTATTACAGGGCCGTTTTTGCAGCATAGCTGCAAAATCGGTCCTGTAACGAAATCGGACAAAAACCAGCCCTGGCAAAGAGTTCGGCGGCACCTCCAAGCCCCAGCGGGGGGCGGGGGGGAGGGGGGAGGGGTCGGCCGAGCACTTTGCCAGGGCCGGTTTTGGTTCCCAGTCCGGCCCTGCATGTAGGTATGCATTTTTGTCAAAAAAATGTGTGTGCGAGAGTCAGGAGGACTGGCCAGAAAATAAGGAAAACTTCCTGCTAAATGGAAGGGGATTAGGGACATTTAAGGAGGGCTTAGGGAGGGTTAAGGAGAGGTTTGGGGAAGGTCATTCTAATATATATATACCCACCTACCCACAGAAGAGTAAAACCAATGGTATATATAGACTACACTTCTAAAGTTGCTACAAATCTAAAGTTCACAAAAGCAGTAGAAAATATAAACCACTCCATTCTATGCCACTCCACTCTACACTATTCTACTGTGTGACACTATACTCAACGCCACTTCACTCTATCCCACTCCACTTCATGGTATTTCACTGTATGCCACTCCACCCTTTGCCCCTCCTCTCTACGCCATTACACTGTACACAACTCCACTCTACGCTATTCTACTCTATGTCACTCCACTCCACTCTACTTTATTCCACTCTATGGCACTCCTCCCTAAGCCACTCCACTCTACGCCACTCCACTCTCTGCCAGTCCACTGTATACCTCTCCACTCTATGCCACTCCAGTCTATACGACTCTACATCACTCCACTTCACACTATTACACTGAAGCCACTCCACTCAACACCACTCCACTCTACTGTGCAACACTCTAAGTTACTCCGGTGTATGCCGCTCCACTCTACACTATTCCACTCTATACCACTCCAGTCTACGCCACTCCACTCTATGCTATTCTACTGTATGTCCCTCCACTCTATTGAAAGAAAAAGCCTAGATGAGGCGATAAACAACACAAGTGTGGGCAAGAAAACCCTAGTATGGACATGGTATAGTAAATTACCTAATAGAGAAACATAACAATGGTGCTTATATTATCAAATTTATTTATTAAATTTTTTTTTCTTATTTTTTTAAAACACATACATTTTTTATAAATCTCAATGGTTTTATGAAAAAACATATATGTAAAACAGATATGACCAAGTATACACAAAAGGTTATTACTGTTGTCACAAAATGTCAGTGAATACAGATATAATACATCAGTTCTGGATTACTTCTAGTAATTTGTTTTATCCTGGGAGTCACGTCAAAAGATCAGACAGCCATTTGTTACATGATGTACATTCAAAATAACGTGGTGCAATAGAACAATTGGGGGTAAGTTGACACTACGCGCACTTCCGCGAAGCCTTTGTCAGGGTTCCGTCATAGTAAGCACTGCAAAAACATAAAGCAACAACCGACCTAGACTTTAATGCCCACTGCCTGTAAATGATTAATGTATTTCAATATAATTTGATAAGGTGAATTGATGCAATAATGATCCATGCGTTGTGTACCACTCGTCATTGCGCGTGCTAGATAGCTGAAAACTTCCACCATCTCAAAAAGTGATCTACACCCAAGTGCACGTGAAAATGTGCACTATTAAAAATACTCTACAGAAAATGAAACTAAGATTAAAATCACATGCTAAAGAGCATAGAATAAAGGATGCAATACCAATCTAGTGATGAGTCCTCTGAATTAACCTCTAATTGTGATAACTGCGATGTCTGCACACAAGAAGACTTAATCCTGTAAAGATATATAAATGAAATGATATCATGCGCCTGAAGGAGCAATTGGATATATATCTATAGATGCTCATAAGGAGTCTACACTAGATGAGAAGACTAAGGTGGTAGTATTATCTTAAGGCAATGGCTATTTTGTTCCACTACTTATTAATTTAGTTTAGTGTGCGTTGCTGTAGATTATCTTTAGATACCAGGCAGTGTGAGATCCAACGGACACAATCCAACCCAAAAGAGTTCTAATGGACTACCTTGAATGGAGATGAGAAACAAGAAAAGGAAAAAATGATCTGAACCTAGGTTTAACTTTAATCCTCATTTAAATAATACCCATATAAAATGTAACACCTACCCTCTACAGATGAAAGACTCGTAAGTTCGACATTTGGAATGCCATAATGGGGCAGAAAGTTAACAATCATGGTTTTAGCCTGCAACAATATAATATATACTGATTCGGGGATTCTGCACCTACACAGAACTATTTGCAGGTAAACAGGACCTCAGTGTCTAGGGGTGTACCAACCTATCACCTTAGTACCCAAAATCCCTAAACCGACTAGCTATAGTGTCTCTTTCGTTCTCCTCCAAAAATCACGAAGCTACAAATGATTAGAGAACCCAGAACACAACACTCCCGACTCTCTCAGAAATCGTGGTAGCAAGATCTTGCTAGATTTCTTAGCCACCTGTAACTCGAAGGTCTCTCGAGCCGAAGTGAGAGCCACTTCTTGTTGGAATAATAGCGCTTTGAGCCTGCTCAATTTATTGAAATCTGTTTTCAAAGTGGGAATGGAAGGCCAAATGGAACTATCTTCACTCCCATGCGGAGGTGGAAAAAGCACATTGCTACAGCAAGTTACGTGCTGTGAAACTGTTACTAAATAGGGGATACCTGCCCGTAAACCACAGCAGTCTTGGTTGTTCAAAATAAGATAACTGCCGTTAGGAAGCAAAGTAAACACAGGAATTATTGACGGCACGGGAGTTCCTTTAAAAAAACAAGCTAGATTAGGCGCCGATATGTTACAAGCACCGTGCAATTTAACTTGTTTGCAAACCAGGGAATGTCCTACTGTGGAATCACAGTCCTCCCCTGTTAGAAAAACGTCCTTATCCTCCCGCTGACATCTGTAAGTGAAAGGTAGGGACAATTAATTTGTGGAGAAACGCGCTACCCAGTGGTTCAAAACGGCCAATCGGAAAATGTTGCATGCATGATTTAAATTGAAACAGCGAAAATGGGAGAGAGATAACGCCATTAATTAAGAAGAGTCTGTTTCTGCTACAAAGAGCGGTAAAGGCTCCAATTGTTCAATTTGCAACAGTGTATAAGCAGCATCTTTCATGGACATAAATCTCTGTTTATCAGTTAGATTAAACGGTTGAAACAAAGCAGGAGCATTCAAATAAGCCCAAGGGACTTTACCCATTTTGAGAGTTTGCAACGTCCATGCAAACTGCATAACAGATCTTAATTGATACTGACCATGATATAACACAGATACATCACTCTGAACAATATCAATGACAGCGGAACAATATTATTCAATGTATAAATGAGCAATGAAGGTGTATTAATGCTATTGTCGACCACGGCAAGGACTTTTTCTAAATTTGCTTGATCAATTTGGGCAGACGAAATGCTGTTTCCATCTGCAAAAGTTTCCAAATTTTGTAGTAAGTGGCATAAATAAATCTCTTAGATCTAGGATTCCTAGGCCCTAAGATGAAATCAGCCAAATTGATGTCTTTCGACAAAGGTTTAAGGTGTTGTTTCACAGATGCTGAGGTGAAATGTTCCAACCATTGTTGGCACAATTTACCCACTGAGTTTGTGGTGACTGAATATGTAAGTGGATAACGAGGATCCGGTCTAGTCGGTGTGAAACCATGTGTTACATTATAAAAACGCAATTGACATGTGTTAGAATTTGTTTGCCATACCAACCATCCGGAAGAATTAAGTTCAGAGACATTGAAAGTGCCATTTCGAAACAATGCCTGTGAAGCACAGATATTATAATTCGTCTTAGCACTCCAAATGTCGTATTCCGTTAAGGACGGAATGGACGGGTTATTTACATTTTTAACAGTGGCCAAGCCAAAACAAGTGGTTTGGTACACTGTGTCATTCAAAAACAATATTTGAGTTGGGATCAGGTAGGCACGATGTAATGCTTCAGTTCCCTGAACCTGCCATTGTTTAGAGCCCCAAATTGATTTTTACTCGATGATCTCTTTCCAGTGATCATAACCCTGTGTAGCTAATTTAGTTCTAAATGAATTAGCATATATTAATTTAGTGTGGGTCAACATAAATTTTGATTTAGATGACAAATGTAGCTTAAAGAAATAGGATTCTGGATTAGACGTGTCATAATCAGTAAAATAAGTGAATTTATCTCTAAGCGTTTTAGAACTCCCTTGTACAGGAGTAGGACAATGTTCCATTTGAGTGTAATTAAGAATAGGTCTTAATGTGTTTGTTTTGTGCAAAAAATGATGCTCATAACGTTGATAACAAAATAGATCAGCATAATTGGCAGAATTGAAATACAAATCTTCAGCATAAAAAGCAGCATAATATTTTAAATCTGAAAACAATGAATGTACCGCTTTCACATCCCAATCGTCAGAATGTGTGTCCCGTGTTACCACATCTCATAATGATATGCAAAACAAGTATGGCACCCTGACCACCTCGGTCGGACCGTGGATTTCGAAAGCAACTTTGTCCCAAACGATGCCATCTGCAACCGGGAATGCTGAAATGTTCACAAGTGTTTGATCACGTTTCATTATATGGGACGATGTGTGAGGGGCCAGAATTCTATCGACCAAGTTCACAGCAGAGCGGTCTGGCAAATAATGACCATTGATGAGTAAAAAGAACACTGTCACAAATCCAATTGACATGAAGAAGAAAATCATGATAAGCACCAACCAAATGTAGGTCCATGGAGGGACCAGGTAAGTCTTTTTGAACCAGGAAAAGAAAATACTCAATTTAGTCGGGGGACGTCGAAACTGGATGTCAAGGAGGATGAGTCAGAAGAGAAGGTGGCATGATCTCCGAAGTAACCACTTGTAGTTCTATTAATCAGAGGTGGCAGCGCCGGGTCCGCCTGATGTTGTTGAGGACTGGTTGGCACCTCACTAATGGGCTTATCTGTAGGATATGTATACACGACATCCGTATTGGAGAATAGAGGTCAGACGGGTGAAAGGTCAATTACAGAGTCCATCACTTCCTTAGCCCCACGAGGAATGGTGGAAGATGATGAAGTCAGCAGATCCATTGAAATTGCGTTACATGAAACAGCAGGTGTGACGCTATTCAGAATTGGCCACACGGTGTAACTTGACATTGTCCACTGAGATGTATCTGTTGTCTTTGAAACCCGTTAAAGGTGGTAAAATGATTGTACGAGTACCCTTCAGTCCAAGCACTGGAACGGGTGCACGATAAGAGGGACCAAATTCTTTTTTGTTCTACAACTTTTCTTGTACCAGATCTCCAATTTTAGGAAGCCAGCCGGTGACTGGAATAAAGGTAAATGTTCCGTTGCATAGTTGTCACGGGTCTGTTGTAGATCCTGTAACACAGTAGAATGATAATCTACATCAGGCGTGCGGCAGCCGCCACAACTTCTAGACCATCAAGGTCTGGCACAAATATTTTAATGCCAAAGAGCATTTTGCGTGGGGTCCGCCCACCCAGAGATTTTCTGAGGAGATTATTAAGAAGAACTCCATACAACTTCATACAACTCCATACAAAAGGGCCAGCCATTTACTGCCAGTACCTAAGTCTCTAGCTGTCAAAGATTGCTTTAAGTCACGGTTCATTTGCTCCTCTATAGAATTGCCCTAGGCCTGTATGGAGACGAAAACTGCACCAGTACCCCCATAGACTTAATCGTGTCCCTGTACGCCTTAGAGGCGAACGCTGGACCTTGGTCCGAATGAAAGGTACCACAGGCAAACATCCAGACAAACACACGCAAATCCCTGATGACATTTTGAGCCTCAGCACTGCGTTGTGGCCAAACCCAAAGGAATCTAGTGCACGAATCAACTGCAACAAATATATATTTATATGAAGTATCTGAAGAAAATGGAACGCAGTGATCAAGATATACACAGCCAAATGGTTGATTAGAGATACATAGCTGTGTTTGAGATGGGCTTGTGACCAGAGACGGCATAATTTGCTGACAAATGTCACAAGAAAGTACATAATTACGGGTCTGTTTATATAAACCACGCCACCAGTAATGTTGCTGTAAAATAGACACTGTCGCTGACACACCGGCTTGTGCAGAAGCCATGCCTTCGTGTGCAGGTTTGATCAAAGCAGGTCTGCGGTCCAAGTTGGGAATCAGCCGATCACCAACCGAAGGAATCTTAGCATAAGGAACCTGTTTGGGAGTTATATGATAAGAGTATTTAGAGGGGGAACCCTGAGGATAAACAGTTCCCTCCCTCGTTGCAGCTACTGCTGCCAAAATCTCATTATCAATTTTAGTCATGGATCTTGTAACTGCTGCTACTACAGATTTGGCAACTTCATCAGCCAAAGAATTACCAAGAGCAAGTGCTCCCACACGCTGATGGCCAACAGTATGTATAACATATGTTAAGGTCAGACGTTGTTTAAGGTCTGCCACTCGAACCCAACGCCTTATATGCTTAATTGCGCTGCCTTTAGAATCCCGATAGTCATTTTGAGACCAAAAGAATAAGTTGTCATTAAAAGACTGAACACAGTTGTAAGAATTGCATACAATAAGAGTATTCACATTAGGATCTGCAAACTCGAGAGCAAGAAGAAGAGCACGAAGCTCAGCCAATTGTGCCGTAGTCTCCAAGTGCCTGAGTATGCACTACAGAAGACTTAAACTCTCCATTCAAAATTGAGTCAGCAACAATTGCGCAAAATGCAGAATAAGCATGATTAGAACCGACGGCCGGTTGAGCCGATCCATCGGTATAGATGATACATTTGTTTTCATCCAGCGGTAGCAAGGACAAAGGAGGAGGATGAACCTGTTCATACTGGAAGAACTCCTGTGTCTGAAGAGAAGGATAAAAAATAAACGTGACATCAGCCGATGTCAATGATGCAGCCCATTGCATCCAACGAGGATGTAAAGCCATACAGTTTATTAACTCGCTTAGTCACTGCTTCTACAGCAGGGAGAGGCGTGACCATAAGAATGCATTTACCTTGCGCCAGAGAGCGTTCTTTCAGAATCGCCATCTGCACCGCTGTCAAAACTTTTTCAGTATTGGAAAATCGAATTTCAGCCAACGTGTACAAATGTGATTTGTATTCAGTAGGTACTGTGTCTCCCTCATTGAACGTCAAATAGGTGAAACCCACTGTCTCTGGAACTATACGTATCACCAGGTTCGTGGTGTTATCACGTGTCAACAAGTAGTTAGTCACAAGCAAGTCAGTTTGCAACGAATTGAGGATAGAGGTATGTTCCGGAAGCCAGCTGGCAGATGAAAAAGTGGGGTGTATCAACACGTAAAACGGTTTGATATGCTGGGCATAATCGAGAATGTATGTCCTCCCGAAATTCAAAAATCCCAGCAAGGACTGAAGCTTCTTCAGTGTAGAAGGGGGTTGCAATTGTGCAAATTTCTCCAAAAAGTGGGGGGATAGGCCCTTTTCTTCGTATTGAGCTCGTAGCCCAGAAAGAGCACCGCCAAATGGGCGATGGGCGATTTTGCTAAATTAAACTTGTATCCTTAGTCAGCAAAGGACAAAATAATATTGTTGACTCGGACAAGATGCGGCATAAGTTCATCGCCTGTTAGATAAATATCATCAACGTACGAGAACGCATCTGGGTCTATGTAGTATAACAAAGACACAACACGTGCCGCAAATGCCCCGAGGCTATTCTTATACCTCATAGGCAAACGTGTATATTTTTTCTGATTTCCGACGGCTGTAAGTGCTGTCAAGTCACGACTCTCAGGAGCGAGATTATGACTGTAGAAACCATTGGAAATGTCTAGTCTAGTTTTGTATTTTTTACAAACAAAACTGTTCACCAGCGCAGAGCTGTGTGTATTTTGCACTGCAAAAGTGCGACAATGACTATTCAAATTTCAGTAATCCAAACCAATCTGATAAGAACCGTCAGGTTTTCATACCGTAAAGAGAGGATTATTCACCGGTGATGTTCATGATTCAAGCACTCCTTGATACTCCAACTGTGTTAGAATGTCACAAACGTGAGCCTTCGCTTTACGTCTGATTGGATATTGCAGTTGTGGCTGTGGCATAGATCGTAAAGGTATTCCATGAGCCAGTGAATCAACATCTCAACCCACCTGATTACGGTACACCGCTGGGGCAAGGGCCAACACCCACCCAGCTGCAAAAGCCTGTGCATGCTCCTCAGGGAAGTAACGTGAAAAACTCTGAAGTATCACGTCCTCCCCTCTAGACGCGGCTAACACAAAGGGTGAAGGCTAATCCGCCTCCGCTAACAGAATGTCATACGAGGAGGTTAGATTCTACCAGAAAACCACCTTGATTGGACGAGGTATATCACCTTCTATTTGGATAATAATCTCATAGAACCTATCCGGGGGGGCAACCCGGATATCTACTGTCTCTACTCTAATGAATGTATCAGTTGCTGTCGCCTCCAGACAGGGACGCAGAACCTCCTGCACTATGGTAACCTCTACTGCGCTGTCTAGCAGAGTCACTGCCCAGGTCCAATCCAGGAGTCGCGTTCTCACTGTCTGAGGCATATCTCGCTGTTAAAGTGGCAACTTTCTTCTTTTGAAATGGCGGTCAAAAACGAGGCAGATCCTCTTGTTTCCCTTTACCGTCAAACTGTCGAGGCTGATCTCGTCCCTGTGGTGCAGGTTGACCTTTGCCACGATCCTAGCGTTCCCCTCCACCGACTTGAGAGCCTGATGTGTCGTGTAAAGAACAAGGAGAGCGCTGATCAGGGACTTGAAATCTATCAGGAGACGTAATTTTCGTGCGATCGCTCAAGTCATAAGTACGCTTAGAAGACTCAGGTGTTGGTGAACCAGCACACAAGCCTTGCTTCTGCTGTTGCTGCCTCTGTTTCTTGTTGTTCTTCCAGTTCTTTTTAGGAAAGAACGGGTGCCCATCTTTATCAGGCTGGCCTTTTTGTTGAGTTTGAGATTGTGTTTGCGCTTGAGTAAAAGGCTTAACTCCAAAACTATTGCGGCCTATGGTCTTATAAGCTTTTGCAAAAATCTTTGGTAATTCGCGTGGCTTGTCTGCATCTGGGACAGCCTCCAAGCGGTTAGCCACTAGAGAGCTCACGAGTCACCCTTGACATTAGCAAGGATCATGTCAGCAACCATGTCGAACACCCCCACCAGTCTCATCCCCAGCTCTACAGCCGCCTTGGCTCCGTGTTCATCTTGAACACGCTTTATCACGGAGGGGAGTACGCTCATGGAGAGAGTGCCAAAACAATTCGGATATACCGCTGAAAACACCTTGCCTCAGGTGTTACAATCAGCCAACTCGGGAAGTAAGTCCTTAGGCAAACTTATAGTTAAGATCCTGTGTTTTTCCACAGGACTGGTATTTGGAAAAACAGCCTCTAGTTGTCCAAATTTTTCTGCTATCCAATAAGGGAACTCATCCTTCTTCTGTGGACGCTTGCCCATTACTGAATTAATCATAAGGGGACTGATGGTTATACCACCAGGACCAGCAGGTTACGCAGCAATGCCAGGTGGTCCCACCTGGAAGTTGCGCGACATGAACTGTATAACAGCTCTATGCACGCATATTAAAGACGTATGTAACATGCGGAGTTCTGCAAGCGTCCCTGTTGTCACCCGACACGGGTGAGGGCTATACCCAGCCAAAACGGGCCACGTTGCCCCATCTATTGATAAAGGGCCTAAACGGACCAGTGTTATTGGGTGAGGAAGGGCGCCATTAAACCAAATTTGGTGTTGCCAAGCTGTGAGCGGAACCGCTAGAGCCCTATTAGGCTCATAAGCTTGAGGAAGGGCCGTGGCAGTATATTCATGAAACAGATTATCCGTACCATCCACCGCCGGAAAGAATAAAACACCTGGAATCCGTAAGCACAACCCAAGCATTACAGACTCCACTTTGAGTCAAATAAGCTGTGAGCGCAGCCCGATTAGGCAGAGGAATAACCATCGCAATAACGAATGAGAAAGAACAACAACCTAAAGTGTGGCAGTGCAAAGTCGGGTTAAGAATAAAGAAAACAAACCTTTTAAAACTTCTAGCTTGAAAGAACCTATTAAACACCAATATAGGAGGCTACACCGTCACAGCTGTCTCTGGAAACAGAAGTGAGGGTTTTGTGGACAAGCACAAGCACTACTCAAGAGTCTCGCCAATAAGAACCAGACCAAACGTTGGTGGTGCCATGTTGCTGGGATTCTGTACCTACACAGAACTATGCACAGGAAAACAGGACCTCAGTGTATAGGGGTGTACTAACCTATCACCTTAGTACCCAAAATCCCAAAATCAATTAGCTATAGTGTCTCATTCGTTCTCCAAAAATCATGACGCTACAAATGATTAGACAACCCAGAACACAACACTCCCGACTCTTTCAGGAATCGCAGTAGCAGGACATACTCTTTCGCTCACTCACTCGTACTAGTCCACAATAAGGATTGGTAGAGTCACTGAAATAGTAAAAAAAAAATATTTTAACTATCGTGCTCTATATTACAGTATGCGAGCCACTACCAGCAGCAAAATGCATAAACTCAACACAGTTAGCATTGTTGCAATTCCATAGAATATAAAGGGGGAAGTCATTTTATAAAGACAGTGGAATAAGGACCTTCAGGCCTAACCACACTCCCCTTGACAGGAAGAAGTTTATTTATATAAAGGAAGATCTCTGGGCTTTGACAGCAGACCCTATACCTCAAAGCCTGGATGTAAGGTTTACATCATACGAACAGCGTAGCATAGCTCTTCTCAATGGAAAGGCTTTCTCCAAGTATGTCTTGAAACAACATGCGACCCCCGTAATATCAAAGCACGAGGCTCCAGCCTTGCAGCTGTGTTTAGCATGTTATGTCTAGGTGCTAGGGACTGACCAGAACAGAATAACAAGGGGATTGTTTATCGACCTTGTACAACGTGTTCAGACTAAACTCCAAGAATGCAGCAGAGAACGTGGAAAGCAGACAGTTCTCAAGACATAAACAGAGTCTTGCAACAATAAAGTCATGTGGTAACGTGCGCAAAAGCAGCATCATGGCAGCAAAGCTCATGCTAACTTAGCGAAGTCGACAATGTCCCCAAGGGCCATATAACAATACCGTTGAGCCAATGAAACGTATTGTTAGTGAGGATATTTGCTAAATGACAATATGAGCAATTACCTGTTCAAAGTAGTGTAGAGCTACCAATAGTTATATTCCAATGGGGGCTGTATGGTGTAGAGATGGCTTAAAATAAATACTCAATTCAGGATGCCAAGTGGGACGTCCTATCTGGAATGTGGATATGTACTGTACAAAAATAACAGAATGTATACACTGTAAATCAGGCTATATATCCTGAGATAAAAGAAACCTTAAGACGGTCTAGAGCTAATTTGCAGTTTATTAAGTTGTATAATCGTGTTGAGATATGACTGGACTGGACTGCCAACAGAATAACCACCCAAATGTGCCTCCAGGTCCGATCTTCCATGTTACTATGCAAATATTTTATAAGTTGCTCTATGGAATTACAGTAGAGGTTTTAGTGGAAGAGCACCCTTAATCGAATATGGGAGACGACCTATATGGGATGTTTTCTTTAGGCTCTACTATATCTAATTGCTAATGTGGTAGCAAACCACTATGCCACGTGCTTCCAACTATTTAAATAGAAGCCATGTTCATTCTCTTAAGCTTAATTCCTAACCCCTTTAGATACATACACCAACTCTGTGGTACAATCGCAAGGGAAGATACGGATAATATCAGCCAAGTAAACAAATTCCTCAAGAGCACCACAGCTCTCTGTGGTTTGGTGGTAGCTACCCATGTTATATCTTGATTCATTGGAAATCTATTCTACTATAGAACCATCCCCAAAAGCTTCAAGTGCCGCTGTTAAGGACATTTTGATCATGCCCACATAATATGTATCGACAGAACGTTGGAGATGCACTGTGCTGCCCTGCTCGCTCGGTGGATTGATGGAATGCAACAGAGATTCACTTCACAATTGTGGCTAAGCGCGACATAGTTGCAATATTAACTCAGTTTCGGTATGTCTGACTCACAGGCTATATAAATGTACTCAAGACTTACAGTAAGACGCGTGCGAAGGAGATCTACTTCTCACGTTATGTATGTTGAAAATGATGAATCTTTACATGACTACTCGTGCCTAACTTGTATATGGAAACAGTAGTTACCGTTCCTGAATGTTAAAGTCTACCAGTGAAATATCGTACAACAAGCCATTACTTACCTATCAGAAGGACGGCTTTGATACGCATGTTAACTTCCAGGGTACATCTCCCTCAGTGTTCGCCGCTGTTACTGACGGTTAAATGCCGAAAATGGTCCCAGATGTACTTCAATGTGCTCCGCCCACATTGAAAGGTGAAACACGTAACGTATAGTCCTCTTATGGCAGCCATCTTAGGAGTCCATACATAAATTGTAAACAAAGGAAAAGGTCCAGGTGTACTAAATGCCAACACAGCCATTCAAAATAAAGGACTCCAGCTCCATGCATGCACTAGAGACCTACAACATTCAAGCTTGTCGCTCGGGCCAGATATTGTCTACAATGTTAGAAAACGACCCAACCACAATGACTCTAGGGTCATAAAAACCACACAAGACACATAGGTACATGCAGTGATGGATAGCATCCCCACGATAAATGAAAACGTCACAACATAAAGAGCTGCATATGTATAGAGGACTGTATATGTGCAGATGGCTGACTTAGTAGCAAAGTCTCAAAAATGCCGTGTATATGCAGAGACATATAGGCCAGACAAAATCAGACTGGGTACTGTTAGAAAAGGGGGTCTCTAGTTGGTAAGGGTTTGCACCTTTGCCCAAGTAGGGACCCTTCCTTATAGTCAGGATAAGGAAGTTATACTCCTAAAATAACCCCTGCTCACCCCCTTGGTAGCTTGGCACAAGCAGTCAGGCTTATCTTAGAGGCAGTATGTAAAGCATTTTCACATGGCCAACAGTAAAACAGTGTAAGCACTACAAAAGGACACCACACCAGTTTAGAAATATAGCTAATATTTTTATATACTTCAGACAAGACCAAAAACAATAAAAAAAAACACTATACAGTACTTAGAAATCAGTAGTTATCAAAATAACCTTGAAAAACAGTTCCTTGAAGTCGAGAGCTCCCTCTGGGGCTATCACGGCCTTGTGAACAAACAAATCCAAACGGTTCTGGTTGACCGCGGCATTGCGGACCAGCTACGGTGTCAGGAAGACCCGCAAAACAGTACCTTTAGAAATGCAGGGCGTCGGCGACCTCTCGTTGAGTTTCCGAAAGCACAGCTTCCGCAGGCGTCGGTTCTGGAGGTCGGTGTAGGAGTCATCCGGCCCTTGAAGTCACACATGTTGCAGATTGAACTCCTCACGGTTGAAGTCAGAAGCGCTGGCGTCGGCAGGCATTGGGTGCTGCGGTGCGAAGTGCAGCGGCGTGCGATGCCCTAAGGTCGCGGTGCGAGCAGCGGCTTGGTGGCAGAGTCAGATGGCGTCGTTGGTGAGACCAGGGTCGCGGTGCGAAGTGATGCCGTGCTCGTCGCAGTGCTGGTAGGTCATGGTGCAAGCAGTGGCGTCATCGTTGATGAAGCACTGTCGTCGGCTGACACACTGGAGTCGATGGCGCTGGCGTCCGTAGGCTAAGGCTGCGGTGTTGGATGAGGGCGGTGCATTGTGTATCTTTACTAGCAGTGCCCTTGAACCATGGTGCCGGCAGCGGTGTAAATTTCGGCATGGAGCTGCGTCGTCTGGGATACCAAGGCGGCGTGAAGTGAGGTGGTGGGGAGTGTGGTGCCCACAGGTCGCGGTGCAAGCACCGGCTCGGTGGCGGCATCAGCAGGCGTCGTCGATGAGACCAGGGTTGCAGTGCGGCAGTGCCTTCAGGACACTGAGTCAGCAGCGGAGTCGTTGACGGCGTCGGGTTACTTTTTCTTCTGTTGCAGCACAAAACACACAGTCCCCTGTCCTGAGGGCAGAAGAACTTGAAGTCTTTGCTGTTCCTGAGACTCCTTGAATAGTGGGCAAGCTCTACCTCAAGCCCTTGGAGAAACTCACAAAAATAGATTGCAGAAAGTTCAGTCCAGTCCTTTCACTGCCCAAGACAGAAGCAGCCACTGCAGGCCAACACAGCAAAGCACCCAGCAAAGTGGTAGTTCCTCCTCACAGCTTCTCCACCTCTTCTTCTTTTTTTTTGTAAACAAAATGTATTGCCTTTTTTACATGCTACATAACATATCCACTTTTAGGATGTCAATGTACAAAACTAAAGCATGACCAAGTGAATGCATCCGTTGTTGCCCCTATTTGGTCCCATCTGCAAATGTTTGGCTGCAACGGTCACAAGGCAATCTAATATCGGTTCAGCAGACATACAGGAAAATTCCCCCACCCCCCTCCCCAACATGTAGCTAGGCCTCCCCCCTCCCCCTCCCTCCTCACACTGTTGTCTCCCTACTACCACTATTGAGCTCAATTAGTAGATTCTCTTGCGCTCGAGGTGTGTGTAATGGTGCTGCGCTGAAGCCTTCCATCGCATCTCCATCAACTCCTGTGTGTGTCGATGCCATGGAATGTTCCCATCCCTCTCGCTCTACTGTGTTGGTCCATCCTAATCCGGTCCCTGGGGGTTCTCTATTTGTGGGGGTCTCTCTGGGGTGGAAGCCTCCGATGCCCCGTCATCTCTTGTTAAGTCCGCCATCAGCCCCTCCCATGCCTTAGCTCATTCCGGCTTGCCAACTCCGAGCTGTGCATTCCTAAGCAAGACCCTGCCCTCACATACAGCCCATTTCTCCAGCTCTTGTTTCCATCTGTGCACGTTGGGGCCCTCAGGTTTCTTCCAGCTACTAGTTATTTCTCGTTTCGCGAGGTTAAATGCCAGGTCCTGAAACCTAGCTGTGATCTTGGTTTTGGCAGTGTGCGGGAACAAATGGAGCAATACGTGGGCAGGCGTGCAGGGGACCCCCCTCTCCGTCACCCTCGCCTTCTCCTGTGTGACTTCCTGCCAGTATTGCGTTAAGGAGGCGCAGCTCCACACCATATGAGTAAAGGTCGCCCCTTGCGCATTACACCTCGGGCATCGAGCGTCCGCGCCATCAAAGTAGAGTTTAATACTCCAGCTCTTTTTCTTGGCAGTCTACTTGGTCCAAAAGAGTTCTAAAGTTGTTCGGGGGTTTGGGCCCCACTTTGTATAGCCCAAAATCCTTTGTCCTCTCAGGTAGAGAGTGTCTGTGCCCAGCCAGAACCTGTTCTGTCCTCTCTGGTCTGGCTCCCTTGCAGGAGGTGGAGACAGCATTGTCAGAGGCAGACCAGGCCCATTCAGGTGAAAGGAAATCTCCTCCCCCTACTCTAAATGTAGCCCAGGTCTATTCAGCCCTTTCCTGACCCACCTTGACTATCTGGAGCCACGGCTCCTCCCCAACCCCTGCCAACAGAGGTCCTGATTTTTGGTAATATGCAGCCAAACTGGGGTAATCTGCAGTGGCCGGTGGAGATGGGAGAATCACCAAAACCAACGGTCAAGGCTAAGAACCTTGGAGTATGGTTTGATAACAAACTATCGCTTTCTCAGCAGACAAATGCAATTGCAAGGAAGATCTTTCCTTATATTCCTGGAGACACCAGAAAAACTGTGGTAACTTCGCTAATCCAGTCCAAATTGGATTACTGCAACGGGCTTTACTTGAACATACAGAAATAGTGTTTAAAAAAGCTTCAGATGGTTCAAAACTCAGCAGCACGTTTACTGGTCAACTTCCCCAGGAGCAAATCTGTATCTAAAGAGATTCGCAACCTCCACTGGCTTCCTGTGTCACAGCACATCAAATTCAAGGCTCTGTGTTTGGCGTATAAAGCACTGAACCACACAGGTCCTTCCTTTCTGCAAAACCTTTTTGTCTGGTATGAACCAACAAGACACCTCCATTCCACAGGGGCCAGACTGTTGACAGTGCCCAGAATTCGAACATCACGCTGGGGTGGCTGCAGCTTTCACTATGGCACCTCTAAAATCTGGAACACTCTTCCGAGTGAGCTCAGAAGTGTGAGCTCCCTCTCCACCTTCAGGAAAGGACTAAAAACCTGGCTGTTCCTGAATTAGAGGTCAGAGCGCGCTTACTGTGTCCTCAGCGCCAAGACACCTCCGGGTATTTGGGCACTTTATAAATCCCGTTAACATTAACATTAACATCCAAAACCCAGACAGTCAATCCACAACCCCAGCAGAGGCCTACTGGATGGCTGGATGGAGAGCAGAAAAACCTTACCTGTGAAACGCCGCCACCGCCAGGAGTCATTTTTGGGGGCTAACGAGTGGCCTGCAACAGCGGGTAGCAGAGGAGCATCAACGTCGCGTCGCCGCCCCGGGACTCCATCTCCCGGCAGCCCCAGCGGCGGCGCGCACAGCTGACGCGTTTGGAGCACCACGAGACGCCTTAAGTGGCCGTGCAGACCCGCTTCGCGGGACGCGCGCGGGACCGCGCCGGGCTAAGCCCGGGCAAAGGGCGGGCCGTCTGTGGCCGTCCTGGGCAGGAGGAGGCAGGGCTGGGCCATCCCTCTGACATCGGATTCCAGGTCCTCTGGCCCACCTCAGGTACTGCTGTTGTCTGTTACATCTACATTTTTGCCCCATGAGTGTTGCTGTGGAGGTGTTCAGCTGTAGTGTACTTTGGCTGTAATTTTGGACCTAGTTGTGGCCGATAGTTAATTTCGGCCCATGTTCTATGATGTCTGGCCCTAAGAAAAATAAGGTGGTCACGGGGGCTGGTTCCATGAACAATTTTCTTGTTAAGAGGGTGACCAAAATCAACGAAGACAGAAGAGCTTCCTTGGGTAAAGTAGACGCTCTGGATTATGTCCCCTCCCCAGCTACAGCTGCTACACTGGAGGATTCTCTAAATGGCGATAGAATCTTGGACTGTACGCCAGAAGACCATAACGCTACTGAACCTTCCAGTAATACAGTAGCTCCTATTCACCAGGAGCATGATAATGCATTAATGGACTCTGCAATGAATGATACGTTATGTCCTGACTCTGAGGAAGAGACAGCAATAGTGGAAGAAACTAGGGGAAAGAGACCTTTTAGATCTTGCAGAAGGCTACAAAGCAAGAGGGGGAGTAAGACCGTCCACAGGAGAAGAGTGGAAAATCATCGGCCGGATAGTTACATTTCCCCCATATCCAAACCAAATGCAGAGATTACGAAGGAACCCATTATCACACTGAGCCCAGAGCAGTTTGATTTTCTAATTAAACGTATTGAGGCAGCTGTAGACCTAAAACTTAAGGCTTCCATTGACTGTCTTACAGTCAAATTGGACACCGCAAATGCGGAAATTAAAAGACTAGGAGGTCTATTGGATCAACAGCTGGTTAATTTCTCTCAGGTGAATTCCTCACCCCCTCAAAATAGTTTAGTAATTCCTAAAGCGACGGGAGAAAATGCCACAAAAGCCCCCAACTCTCCTTCTTTGATCCCTCCTGTTTTTTGCCCGGTTAGCAATCCCACTGTCTCCAAAGCCATCTACCCTCCACCAGCAGATTTGGATGCTGAGCAGGTTAGGGGATTGCTGAGACCTGGCCCCTTACATAACAATAACATTGTACAAAGTAGATGCGCCAATTCTATTAATTTGCCCCCGGATTGCGCCCCTTATGTCATCGTACTTGCAAATGTTCCGCTGTTTTGCTCAGGTAATACCGAGCCGCAAGTGGAAGCGCATGATTCTCTTAAAAACAAAGTGGTGGCCTGGTTAGGCGCTAAATGCGGTTTCCCTTCCAAACATGCTGGAGATATTATTACGACGCGGAGAGTAAATTGGATTGGCCCATCAAGGAAATCTTGTAGAGGAGATTGTGTGGTTGTGAATTTTAAATACCCACAACATGTGGCTACTGTCCTCCTTCGGGCAGCATCCCTGTTGGAGGATAGTAATAGTATCCGAGTTCGTCCACTTGGGTATTTCTACAACAAGGCCAATTGTCCCTCCTTGTCCAGATCAAGACCTTATCCTTTTACCCCGGTGGGGCCCAGTCGGGCACAGCAATGTTCTTTGCAGGGCCGTGATAACTCTAGTACATTTGGTCCCCCCATTACAACGTACAACAGGTTTAATGTGCTCTCAGGCCTCGACCTCTGTGATTGACGGGGTGAGGGAGAGGGTACAGAGGACGCCGCTGTAGCGGCCCCAACATCAGTGGTCCACGTACCTTCTTCTGAGGCGGTCAAGAACAGCTCACCAGAGATTGTGGTTAGTGACAATGGGGACACGGTTAGGTTGTTATCTTGGAACATTGCTGGGTTGCGGGCTAAGAAGGGAGACCCCAATTGGGAAAACTTTGTAAAGAGTTATGACGTTATTGCCTTGCAAGAGACTTGGGATTTGGAGTGTGACTACTGGATAGATGGCTTCACATCCTTCTTTGTCCCTGCCTTGCCTTCCCCAGCTGGACGGAACAAAGGCGGCCTCATGATGCTGGTTTCGGTGAATTTAAAAGGCAAATTGATTATGTTAGACTGCGCTTCCAATAATTTTATCATTCTGGAGTTAACCTTAGAGGATGGTGGTAAATTATTGTTGGTTAACTGTTACAATGCTCCCAATAGTAATCCAGAATCCTTGCATTTTAATTGGTTATCAGATTTTTTAATTCTCTACGGAGGCAAGCAATCCACTTTATATCGATTCATTTTAATGGGTGATTTTAATGTTCATTTGTGTTTAAAATGTGTTATGGCGGAATTGGAGGGGCCAGGCAGCGTGTCTCCCCCTCATTTAGAACACACACAGAAGGGTCGAGCACTTGAACATGTACTGCAGGAAAATGAATTATTTGAACCTGAATTTTATGATAACACTACACGGGTTGCCACCTACACGGGAAGGGCTAGCGATTCAATAATTGACTTTATTTTTGTCTCGAGATATTTTCTAAATTATGTGATTACATATAATGCAATTGCTATGCCCATGAGTGATCATAATCCTGTTGGATTGGTGCTAACAATTAGTGCCTTCTTGTCAAAAGCTGTTGTTCTTCAGCAGACTATATTGCCTGTAAAGGAAAAGGACCAGGGGAGAAGACTTAAATGGGAGTCGGTTGTACCAGAAAATTTCTTTATAACTTTATCTAATTCAGTCGCGGAAGAGTTAAGGGTGTGTGCCACCCCTTCAGCTGGGCTTAATGATATCATATCTTCCTTTGAAGATATTTGTAGGTTTGTGTCTAGCAGTCTTTTAGCCAAAGGGCAGGGGGCTAAACAACACCCGGCGAAAGGCTGGTTTGATAAAAATTGCAGTAAAGCTCATAACCGCCTTAAAAAAGCCCTCAATACCCGCCCAAGGGATAAGGAGCTTGTGGCGCGATTAAGAAAGGATTATAATACGGCCACCACTCTGCGTAAAAATGAATTAAAAAGCAAAGCTTGGGAGGATTTAAGGGATAAAGCCACTCTAAAAAATAGTGCTGAGTTTTGGACAATAATAAATTCTCCATTTCTTACAGGCGCTCAAAACTCAGCACAGGAATTAAATATCTCAGAGGTCGATTGGCTATCCCACTTCGAAAAAATTTATGACAGTCACAGGGAGCCGGACCCTTTTATAATCCCCGTAAATGAGAGCCTCATGGAGCCTGTGAGTTTTGAAACCTGTGAGGTTCTTAGAGCCATAGAGGAGACAGCAGGGCGCAAGGCCCCTGGCCCCGATGGAGTGCCAGCGGACATGTACAGGGCAAATCCACTGTTTTGGGCAAACATTTTAACTAGAGTTTTTAACGCTGCCGCAATAGTGGGTTTCCCTGAGTCCTGGTCTCTTGCCACAATCGTCCCAATATTTAAAAAAGGGCAGAGAGGAGATCCAAAATGCTATCGACCTATATCGCTTCTGGACTCCTCGGTAAAAATTTTAGGCAAGGTTGTCCTGGCGAGGATCTCTGCGTGGGCCAAGGGGAATAACATCCTGTCCGAGGTACAATTTGGCTTCAGGTCAGGGAGGAGTACTGAGGACCAATGCCTTAACCTCCACCTCATACTCTCCAAATATACCAGAGCAAAAGGGGGCAGCTTATTCCTTGGTTTCATGGACCTGTCCACAGCTTTTGATCTTGTCAATAGATCTAAGCTGTGGGCCATGTTGCTGGAGATGGGCCTCGACAGTTCCTTGGTACACTTTCTGGCGGAGCTCCACAAAGATCTGAGGGCCCGTATTAGAATGACCACCGACGGAAAGTGTACCGGGAGTTTTAGATCTACTAGAGGGGTCCGCCAGGGATGCATCCTGGCGCCAATGTTGTTCACGCTTTACGTGAACTCTTTGGAGGGTCACCTAACGTCTGCTACAAAAGACTTCCCGAGCATGGGGGGTGCACCAATCCCGGTGCTCCTCTATGCCGATGACGCGGTACTCATAGCTAGGACCCCAGTTGCCCTACAAAAGTTACTTGATGCCTTTTGCGCTTTTATGACTAGTCTCGACCTGGTGATCAACAAAAGTAAATCACATACCATGTCAGTAGGATGTGGTATGCGTAAAGAAAAATCCTTTTTCTGTGACGGAGAGGTGATTACTAGTGTCAAGGTCTTTACCTACTTGGGTGTGATTTTTGATCAGAGGGGAACCTGGACACCGCAGCTAACATCTAAAATAAATGCGGTAAGAAGCTCATACGCTGCAATTCTGGGTTTTGCTAAGAGATTGGGGGGGAAACCTATGGAGGCTATTATGGCCATTTATAAAGCCAAGACAATTGCAATTGCTAGATATGGTGCAGCAGTCTGGGGTTACGTTAATTCTAAAGACATCCAGACTGAGGAAAACAAATTTTTCCGCTCACTCCTGGGTTTACCCCAGTCAACTGCTACCTACTCAGTACACCTAGAGTTGGGAATGGGTTACATCCTAGACATACTAAATCTAGCACCACTTTTGATGTGGATAAAGCTTTGGCTTAACCCAAACCTTAGCCTTAACCAAAGGATCATCAAAGACTGTCTCCAACTTGACCATAGAAGGGACATTCAGTGGCTGTCTCACATTGAAACTATGACAGCACTTTTGGTACGCCCTGAAATTTTTAGTAGACCTGAAGCCCTGTGTAGAGCTGACCTGCCGTGGGTGAAAACAAATTTTCTGAGAATTCGCATGGCCGAGCGCGAAGCCCACGATTTATGTAAACCCTCTGTGAGGGCTCATGTTCTGATATCGCCATACTGTGTGCTGGCTCCATATTTAATAACGGTAACCAACCCTTTTCATAGATGGCTTTTATCCAAATTTCGGTTTAACCAAACTTATACGGTGCTGTGGGATGAGAAAGATTGGTGCAAGCTGGAGGAATCGGCCCCATGCAAATGTGATGGTTTCTCTATTCAGGATAATGCCCACTTTTTGTTTTTTTGTTCCTTCTATCATGAACCTCGCACTAGATATTTAAAATCTATTTTGAAGGACCTGGGCTTTATCCAGTATAAGCCTGCATTGTTATATTTACAGATGTTGCTATCTCCACTAATTATGTACTGCACTGCTAGTTTTTTAGCCGCATCTGTGAGATGCAAGAGAGAAAGGCTAAGATTGGAAGAGCAATAGAAACTTGGATCCATCTATTTTGTTCATTCGTGTGCTTTTTTAATGTATTTTATGCAATCATCGCCCTTTTATCTTGTTTTTTAAATTTATCAACTGTTTAATACTGTATTAAATTTATCAATTGTTTAATAGATGAACTTTTGATATTTGCTGTAGAATGCTTTTATGATTTTAATTAATCGAATAAAGTGGAATTTGACTTGACCTACTTTCTAAAAGTGGTATTCTCAAACACAGAATGCAAAAATATCCTTCACTAAAAGATGCATCTTTAGATTCTGAGTTCAGGCATACTAAACCTAGTTCTCAGGGCCAGTTATATTTATAAGATGTTATAAACAAACTCCGCTTTCTGTCCTATGGGAACAGGTAGCCTTGCAAGAGTGAAAAACGAAATTGGCAGTAATTCACTATCAGGAAATGCCACACACACCAGGGCATGTCCTACCTTTCACATATACTGCACCCTGCCCACAGGGGTACCTTGGGCCTACCTTAAGGGTGAGTGCTATGTAAGATATGGGAAGGTTAGGGTCTGGCAAGTGGGTACACTTGCCATGTCAACATGGCAGTCTCAGACTGCACACAGGCTCTGCAATGGCAGGCCAGAGTTACATTTACAGGCCGTTTGTATGGGTGGCACAATCCAGTGCTGCAGCCCACTAACACCATTTGATTTACAGGCCCTGGCACGCTCAGTGCACTTTACTAGGGACTGACAGGTAAATCAAATATGCCAATCATGGAAACACCAATCCATAGCACAGTTTACAACAGGAGCACTTGCACTTTACCACTGATCAGCAGTGAGAAAAGCGACACTAAGCCAGCATAAACAGAGTAAAAACCGGGAGATCAGAAAGCAAAAACTCAGGGGAAACACGCCAAAAGATGCCAAGTCTAATAGGTACCAAATGGATGCTGTAGATGAATGGATAAACACTATCTATAGCTATAGATGACCTTGCTACTAAAGGGTTCTGAACAGATGGCACATAATGTGTCGATACCTTGGCGTGCCAAGTGAGACACTCCAATGATCGCATGATTAGGGCTCAGTAACTACGTGGATGCCCTGAATACCACAGTTTCTGCCTAATGCTGATAATGTTATGACCTAATCTATATAAGCCAAGTTATTTGATGGATGATAATACAACCATGGAGGGTAACAACCATAGTTCTTGAGTGTATATTACCAAATAGAAATAATATATCGGTAATATTAATGCAATATCAAGGTAAAAAATAGATCACCTTGAAACATTTTAGAAAGTGTGAGCATATCATCTAGAGGGCCTATGTGGATAGAGACTAAAGGCAGGTACTCGTATCAAGTAACGTGTGTTCAGTTGTTGAATTTAATGGCCTGATCCGACGGAATGTCAAGATTAAGTCCAGTTTTGGTGGTTTCAAGCAAAAAAATCCAAAACACCTCTCTATGTCACCTGATGGTTTCATTATTGGCGCCTAGTCTGTTTTTAATTTTTTCTAATATAAACCATCTTATCTGTTCTGGAGTATGGCTTGTACCTATATAATGCCGGACAATGGGGCTGCTGTTTTCTTTGTTCGTACGGCTGATCTATGTTCAATCAGACGTGTATTTAAGGATCGTGAGGTTTCCCCAACGTAGCCCAGATTGCATGGGCACAGCAATAGGTAGATGATATCTTTTGTCTTGCAGTTAGTCAATCCCATAGATTAAATATTGTGGCTATTATACTGCAATTCAGACGTTTCTATCACAAGCGGACATGCTTTGCATGAATTACACCAGAAATTCCAAATGACTGGTTGAGGTCCATTTATCGACCTTTGTGTGAAATCGTTTTTACATTTCATTCTGGAATGAACCACATGGTCTTTCAGATTTCTGTTTCTACAATAAGTGAATAGAGGTTTGGGTAGTTTCTCTGTCTGTTGTTTATTGATATTCAGAATGTGCCAACTTGAACAGACTGCTTGTCTAATCCTTTTATTGATCATGGAGTGTCTGGTTACGAATATAATGGAGGAGTTGATTTTTTCAATGTTATTATGAAGTAGATAGTGTCTGTCATAAAATCTGTCTCTTTTCCTTGAATCCCTCACCCGTTTTTGGGGGTAACCTTGTGCCAGGAACTTCTCTTTCATGGTAACCGACTTGAGATCAAAATCTTTGATGCTGGTACAGTAACGCCGTAATTGGAGGAATTGACCGAACGGTATACTGTTTTTTTGGGCTGGTGGGTGGAAACTGGTGTAATGCAGTAATGTGCTGTAGGCTTAGTGTATAGATCCACCCCCAAGGTTCCTTCTACATCTTTGATTATTATGTCGAGAAATTCCACATGAGTTCTGCTGTAGTTACCCATAAAGCAAAGATTCAACCATTCTAGGAATTCAGACAATGTCTCAGATGTATCTGTCCATATAAAGAAGATATCATCGATGTATCGTGACAATTTGGTCACATATTAAAAGAATTGTGCCACTTCATTGTAGATGAATCTTCTTTCAAACTGGGCCATGTATATGTTCGCCACTGTGAAGGCACAAGAGGCCCCCATACTGACTCCTTTGGTCTGTTTGTATAGTTGACCATTGAATTCAAAGACATTGTGTTCCAAGACTATTTGTAGACATTCCAGAATGAAAATATTGGGACATGAAATGTTCATATCCATCATGAACCAACCCACTGCCTCTACTATAGGTATATTGCTATACAGTGCTTCTATGTCCAAGGTAACCAGTGTTTGGGAATTTGCATAGAAAGTTGTTTCCTCTATGAGATTGATGATATGCCTGGTATCTTGGACATATGAAGGTGTTAAAGGCACGTGTGGACGAAGGATGGCATCAATGTACTTAGATAGTGGCTCTGTGATAGAGCCAACGGTTATCATGATAGGTCTGTAAGGTGGATCGATCTCATTTTAATGTATCTTGGGAACTCCGTAGATACTGGCCATTTTGGGATTCTGTACATTCAAGTATGCCAGTTCTTTTTCGCATATATGATTCTCCTTGTAAGCCTTATTTGTTAGTCTTTGAATTTTATTTTTGGTAATGTTGGTGGGGTCCCATTTAATCCAATTTTAAAACATGGTATCATCTAACATAGTTTCCATGTTAGTGATATATGTAGAGGTGTCAAAAATCCCTATCCTCCCACTGTTATCACAATTCTTGATGGTGATTGAGGGAGTCTGTTTCAATTCAACCAAAGCCCGGTATTCTTCCTTACTTAAGTTGAATGGTGTTTAGGGGACATGTTTAGTCGTTGAGACAATCTTCTCATATACCACTTTGTTCAAAAACTGCTACCTCAGGCGGAAGTTGGTCAACTGAAGGTGTAAAAGAAGATTCCACTGCCAGACCAGACATATTAGACGGTATGGCTACATTATCACTTTGAGAAAAAGGCGGACACTACGTAGAAAGGCCATCAAATCACTCAACAATTCAAATGTATTCAATCCTGAGTGTGGAACATAGGATAAGCTTTATGCGAGTAACGAATGTATAGCCGGTGTCAGACTGGAGGTACTCCCATTAAAGATCGGGATCTGCTTTACTCCCTCCATTACCTTGTGTTGCTTGTTACTAGATATTGGTTGTAATCCATCTGTTGATTTCCCCGCTATCTCGGCTGATATGGTTTCTGCCAATTGCCTCTCCGTGTAAAGCATCTCACTAAAAAAGGCTGTGCAGATTGTTGAGGTCTCTTGTTATAGTGATTACCTCTTTGGTAAGATTGCATGCTTATCTACTGTATGCCACTTTACTCTATGGCACTCCATTCTGTGCCACCCACTCGATGCCACTCCACTCTATGCCACTCCACTCTAACCACATCACTCTATGCCAATCTACTTTATGGCACTCCACTGAATGCTATTCCACTGTACACCACTCCACTCTGTTCCACTGTTTGCAACCCCACTGTATGCTGTTCCACCCTACTCCACTTCACTCTACGCTATTCCACTGACTGCCACTCCACTCTCCACCACTCCACTCTACGTCACTCCAGTGTACTCTATTTCATTCAACGCAACTCCACGCTATGCCACTCCACTCTCCGGGATTCCACTGTACACCACTCTACTGTATGCTATTCCACTTTACCCCACTCCACTCTATACCACTCCAGTATGCACCACTCTCCTCTACGCCACTCCATTCTATGCTATTCCACTCTACTGTATGGCACACTCCTCCCTTCTACCACACTCTAGTCTATGCCTCCCCACTGCACACCACTCAACTGTGCTCTACAACCTTCCATGCCTTTGTATGCCACTCCACTCTATGCACTCCACTTTAGGGGTTTCCACTCTAAGCCAGTCTACTCTATAGTATTCCACTCTACTGTACGACATGCTACTTGACTCTATGCCACTCCACTGAACGCCAATCCACTCTGCGCCACTCCACTCTATGCCACTCCAGTGTATGCCACTCCACTCTATGCTATTCTATTGTACACCACTCCACTACGCTATTCTACTGTATGCTACTCCACTCTACAGCACTTCACTGTATGCTATTCTACTGTATGCCACTCTACTCTGTGGTACTCCACTTTATGCCACTCCACTCTAACCACATCACTCTATGCCACTCTACTTTATGCCACTCCACTGTATGCCATTCCACTGTACACCCCTCCACTCTGTTCAACGTGTTTGCAACCCCACTATATGCTGTTCCACTCTATGCCACTCCACTCTCTGCCACTCCACTATATGCTACTCCACTGTACGCTATTTCGGTGTATGCCACTCCACTGTATGTCAGTACACTGTACATCACTCCACAGTGCACCACTCAACTCTATGCCACTCCGCTCAATGCCCCTCCGCTGTATGCCACTCACTGTATGACACTTCACTGTACATCACTCCACTCTACATTATTCCACTCTCTGCCACTCCAGACTATGGTATTCCACTGTATGCCACTCCACTCTATGCCACTGTGTGTTGGATAGGTCTATCCAAAAGGGAGGATTGTTGCGAAATATATATGTATCTCCATTTAAATTCATATGTATGCACTCACACTAACATGAGGACCAGAGCTCCAAAGGGCTTCCTATGTGACCTTGCCTGGACAAGCTTCCAGCAGCTATCCTGAATCAGCCTTAAAGATCACTTTCCTTGTCCTGACGTCATCATAAGTTTCCTTATCTGGTTGTGAAAGTTGCTTACACAGTGCCAAGCCAGCCTTTCTGGTCTGCCCATATCTGTCTGTTTATAATTTGCATGGTGCAGACATTGCACATCCATGTTAGCCATATTTGGCTCGGTGCCTTATTCTAGTTCCGCTGACATGGCATTACTGAACTATATAGCACCCAGAAACCAGCCACTCTGGGAAGAAGCAGTCTGAGAGCCGCTAAGGTGGCAGATCTGACGTCTTCCTTGCTAATTAGCAATTATGCATGCTTTTGATACCAATAAATACATTTCACTCTGTGTCTGAGCAAACCTGCTATGTCTGGTGAGTTTCATTCATTTGCTCCTGGGAGGGTGCCAGTATTTCCCCATCAGAATGGTGTCATAAAGTGGGACATTGGAGGACTGTGATGTCACCAGTCGGTAAGTGAGATGTAAGCTAAATAACTAACTTGCCTTGCTGCAAGTGACCTTTCAGTCTTTCAAATGCGTATTTAACACATAGGTGCCGATTACGATCCTGCAAAAAAATTCCCCGTACGACTTGTATCCGGTCTTTTTACCGTACGAATCGTACAAGTGCCGTACAAACTGCCAAGTACGATTCGCATGGGAAAAAGTCCATACGAATCGCATTGGGAATAATTCCCCACACGTCCTCGGGTCGGAAAATGTGTCCGACACATCCTCGGACGATTTACCGTACAAATGTGAAAAGTAAAGTCCGACCGCGCAATTACAATCCATCCCGTGCGTCCGATGTTACAAACGTATGGAAAAAACACCGTCTGCACCGAACTCCCATAGCAACCATGGAGACATGAGCCCGCATACGCGCCCAACACTCCCCCCAGCCCTCCAATGTACGAGTCGAATCCCCACCCGTGCATGTACACCCGTGTATGTACGAGACGTACCCCCACCCGTGAATGTACACCCGTGTATGTACACCCGTGTATGTATACCTGTGTATGTACGAGACGTACCCCCACCCGTGAATGTATGGAGCGTACCCCCACCCCAACCGTGTATGTACGACACGTACCCTCACCCGCGTATGCATGGAGCGTACCCCCACCCCAACCGTGTATGTACGGACCATACCGCCTCCCCACCCGTGTTTGTACGACACGTACCCTCACCCGCGTATGCATGGAGCGTACCCCCACCCCAACCGTGTATGTACGGACCGTACCCCAACCCCAACCGTGTATGTACGACCCGTAACCTCACCCGCGTATGCATGGAGCGTACCCCCACCCCAACCGTGTATGTACGGACCGTACCCCTACCCAAACCGTGTATGTACGACCCGTACCCTCACCCGCGTTCGTATGTAGCATACCCCCACCCCAACCGTGTATGTACGACCCGTACCCTCACCCGCATATGTATGGACCGTACCCCCACCCCAACCGTGTATGTACGACCCGTAACCTCACCCGTGTACGTATGTAGCGTACCCCCACCCCAACCGTGTATGTACGACCCGTACCCTCACCCGCGTATGTATGGAGCGTACCCCCACCCCAACCGTGTATGTACGACCCGTACCCTCACCCACGTATGCATGGAGCGTACCCCCACCCCAACAGTGTATGTACGACCCGTACCCTCACCCGCGTATGTATGGAGCGTACCCCCACCCCAACCGTGTATGTACGACCCGTACCCTCACCCGCGTATGCATGGAGCGTACCTCCACCCCAACAGTGTATGTACGACCCGTACCCTCACCCGCATATGCATGGAGCGGACCCCCACCCCAACAGTGTATGTACGGACCGTACCCCCACCCCAACCGTGTATGTACGACACGTACCCTCACCCGCATATGTATGTAGCGTACCCCCACCACAACATTCTAAGGACGGAGCGCACCCCAGGCCCCAACACCAGCACCTTCACCCAACATCGCGCATGTACGAGTCGTACTAAGCCAGACACAAGGACAGCACTGTACAACAAAATTCTCGAAGTACACACCGTACACACGCTAAAAACGCACGCACCCAACCTGGACAAAGCAAAACAACACAAGAATACACCATTCGAATGGCACAAAGCCACAAAACATGTCCAACAAGCACAAAATCAACACATTCACTGACCTGCAACTGCCAAAATCCCAAACAGAGGCCCAAAACCCAACCACTCCTTATAACACACCCACCCAAAGTTCAAACACAGCCACACCCACCAATGGACCAATAAAAAGGGCCTACAGACACAAACCATGAGCCTTTGCAACGGACTCACTGCTGCCAGACCCCACAGACAACCTACAGCACCATACTTGAACCTTTACTACACCTTACACTTGCACACCTTCACACACCCACCTTCACAAACACCCCCTCATCACATTCACACACACACCTGCACAACCACACCCACACACCCACAACCATCCACACCCACACCCCTCACCATGCCCACTAACAAGAATCCAAAGTTCACTAGCCGAGAGTTGGAGGTCCTTGTCGATGAAATCCTCAGAGTCGAGCCACATCTCTTTGGAACATTGCATGGTCAGACAGACCAGCATTTCAGACAAAACAGCCATGTGGCAGACGATTGTCGATGCTGTGAATGCTGTTGCGGCCACCAGAAGGACCAGGCATGAATGCCAAGCCAGGTGGTACGATCTGCGGAGGAGGGTCCGAGCCAAAATGACCGACGACCACAACCAGGCCAACGTCACTGGAGGAGGGCCGCCCCGCAGTCGCGTACAATACTATCCCTGGGAGGAGAGGGTGATGGCCATACTGCCGGTGGTGGCAGTGGAGGGAGTAGAAGGACTCCGAGAGCCTGGTGAGTACACAAACAACTCACCTCACATGGGGGGAACGTCATCCACAACCAAACTCACAATCAGGCACGCAACCACCCCAAGCTATCGCATGACTCAACCACACTCCATGAACACGCATATGCCACTGGCGCCACCATGCCCCATGCACCCAGCTGGACAATGCAAAGTCACAGGCCACAGAAAACACCAACACAAGACACGGTAAGCCGGATGGCGGGAGTGTGGGCCCCAAAAATCAGATAGTGCAACTCAGAAGCAGACAACAATGCCCTCTGCCCATATGGCCTAGGTCACAGCCAGACAAACAGTGTGTCCCCACACAGGAAAGACTTGCCAGCAAATGGCGGACGCCTTGCATTAAGACATGGGGGTGACGGCACGTATGTGCACATGACAGCAGCTAATGAACAGCCAACACTGTGAAAGAGTGGCAGCACACACCACCACAGCAGCAGGCCAGACACAGACACTACACCCAATGGGTGCCTGGAGATCAGAAAGAAACTCACATCAACAAGCCAAGGGCCATTCAAAGATATGCAAAAAGTGTGTGCCCAGGAAGCTGGGCTGAGGTGACAGAGGGTGACACACAGAGGGAGGGAGAGGGGAGAGAGAGGGAGGGAGACACAGGGAGACGGACAGAGGGAGGAGGCTGACACAGGGAGGGAGGGAGAGGGGGACAGAGAGGGAGTGAGAAAGGGACACACAGGGAGACCAATTCAGCCTTGGGGTGTGTGGGAATGTCTGCTCGTCAGCAGGTGGACTGCGTGCATGTAGACAAGGGTGGCCAGTGCCTGAATCCCCCTCTCTTCTCCATGGCAAAACACTGGGCCATGTCTCAACCTGTGCACGAGCACAACGACAGCTACCTGCATCATATAAGTGTGTGGAACAACTCCATGTGCCCACGTACAGTGCAACACGGAAGGCGCCAATGCATGGCTCGCCACACCTGCCCACTCCACTGCTGACTGCAGTCACAATTGACGCAGCAAGTAAGACTGTGCCACACATAGGTAAAGTCGCAAAAGCTGTGGCCAAGGGACATACCCATGCACAAGTGCACTGTGAGTGGAATGCAAGACATATCCAAATACCCAGAGGAAATGTGCCAACTTAGAAACGAATGCAACATGGATGTTGCATGGAACAAAATTAACATTGTCTCTCTCACACACAGGTCAACGTCGTGGATCACCCCCCAACACTGGGGGGGAAGACTCACAGGACCCGGCTCTGCAGGATGACGGAGCCACCGGCAGCGACGACTCTCACCACTCTGTGGACGACCCCGACCAACCTGGCCCCTCTGGTGTCCAACCACCTGCAGCACCTGCGTCAGGTACAACTGGGCCAACCACCACCCCCACTCCTGCCACATCCCAGGAGACACCCAGGATCCCTGCCCCACCACCACAATGCAGCCAGGCTGGCCAGGAGGGACACGGTGTACCGGGCACCCAGGAGGAGGCAGGCGATAACGCCAATGCCACCCCTCAGGGGTCCCGGAGACCCGATGTGCCCACAAGGGCAGGCCAGGTGCAAGTGGGCAGGGGTGGTGGGAGTGGAGGACGGCAGAGGCGCGAGCCTGACCAGTTGGCTGCGGAACCGGTATATTCCCATGTCAGAAACATCCTGGACACATACCGGCAGGACACCACGGGCATGGCCCAGGTTGTGTCCATCCTCGAGGAGATCAAGACCCAGCAGGCCCAGCAACATGCAGAGCAACATGCCTGTCTACTGCGACACCAAAGGCGGATGGAGGACAGACAGGCTGAGCTCGTGACGGTGTTCACGGGAATTCACAGTACACTCCGTCGGATAGCCGACAACATGGGCAACCCTCCCTGTGCCACCAGGCGTAGAACATCACCACCCACAGGGAGGGATCAGGAGGAGGAGGAGTCATCCGACGGAGCATCCCAAACATCGTCACGGCCTGCTTCTGAGGGTCCCCGCAGGAGGGCGGGTCGAACACGGAAAAGACCGTGAGGGTCAGCGCAACAGCACCATCTCCCAGGACACCTGGCCTGGCACCTGGACCAACAGCAGCACAGCAGCAAAAGACATTCTCTGCCACATGGACTTGCTGGTCACTGTCTGACCAATGTTGACAAAGACTGTGGCATGGACTCTGAGGATATCCAATGGCAAGGACACCAACTCCCCTAGTGAACTTTGGATTCCACACACCCGGAAAGCCCCTCATGTCATAACCCCCCCCCCCCCACGTACCCCAAAAAAAATAAAAAGTTACCCGATTAAGAGATGATGCCTACATTTTGCATTATTACCTTACATGTGTCTTGTAAAGTCTAACCATGCCTGAGTTCTCATTTGACTTCAACCATCCACACCCTGGGGCCTGAGTCTGGCAGAGGACACACATGGGTCACAATGTATTAGGCAACACAGACATGGAGCACCATACACACCCGTGATGGGCCCAACCAGCTGAGGGGGTGGCCGCACAACCGTGCCGACAGACATATTGAGTACAGCAACAGTCATGCGCAGAGGTCAGGGATCATGTGGAGTGTCCTGGGGGGAACCCAGGTATGTGTGGACAGGTGGCAGAACCATGTCCTGCAAGCTTGAGTCAGGTGGATGCAGAGAATGGTGGCCTGCCCAACGTTGGATGCATGGGGATGGCACATGTCACAATACCCACACAGTCATGGACATCATGCACAATACACAGTCTAATCCCACACAAACAGCTTGCATCTTGCTACTCGACTCATAGACACATAGCCACTATCAGGGAAAACCATGCCAGACATGCCGTATGCACCGTGGCAACACACCAGCATTGACTGAGAAGAGGCACCTTGGAGGCATAGGGACACCTTTATTAGTCATGTATTCGGGAATGCAGAGGCAACTCGGAGTACACATAAACAGGTCATGTGGAGTAACATGTGGGTCCAACACTGGAACCCCCCTTCTGCATCACAAATGCGTGATAGCCATGGAACTGGCACACAAGTGTCGGACAACAGCTAAACACCCCCTGCTGCTCACGGAAAGGCTGCCATACACCATTGATCCTCTGATGTGGAAGTCCCACACCATGTCAAGCAAATGCAAACCGTATGTGTCCGAGGGCAGTGTTACACACATTGATGCCATCATCACAATCCACTATCCCATCACAGATGACTGGCAACAAGTCTGACCATCTATTCAGGTGTACCCAGCCACATGGCATGTGTCCCATGGTGATGCGACCTGTCTGCAGAGGAACCAAACATTGACAGGGGCAGTGTGCACACATCGTAACCAACTGCCACACCCAATACACCCCTGATGCATCCCTTACCCTAAGGAGACTTCCAAACTTGTCCGTGCGTGAAACGCTGAGTCAGCACACGATGACGTGTCCATGAGGAATAGCAGTGCCACAACAATGCAACCAGCAGACGGCATGCGCAAGTACCTGGGGATGAGAGACACACAAGAAGTCAGCCACAAAAAGCACAGCCACTTGCATGTGCATGTACTCGACACATGTAAGGATGACAACATGCTAGGTCACAATTATGACTGGGGTAATACACTCATTCCTGGCACCATCACTCCAGTGACACATCCACACACACCTCTGACTCACGTGGCATACATGCAGATGGACACACACATCGCAACACATGCCCCTCGGGGACCAATGTGTGCACACACAGACACTGGTACTGACCACTAAGCAAAGAAGTCGCGCATGAGCCGACTCCGGATGTCCTCTTGTGGAACCACATCCTCCACATCACTAGCCCCATTGCCAAGCCCTTCGTCCTCCACGGGTGGATGGTCCTGATCATCTTGATCCAGGATGAGTGGCACAGCTTTCTCAACTGCCATGTTGTGCAGCATGCAGCAGACCATGAAGATTTTGCAGACCTTCGCCGGGGCATATGGGAGGGCGCCGCCGGTCTTGTGGAGGCATCTGAATCGGCTCTTCAGGAGGCCAAATGTCCTCTCTATCACTCGCCTTGTCCGGCCATGGGCGGTGTTGTAGCTGAGCTGGGCCGGCGTGATGGGGTTGCGGAGAGGTGTGATCAGCCATGGCATGTTGGGATAGCCAGCGTCCCCTACATGGAAACCACATGGACATAAGTAGGACAGGAGAAGCGGTCGTGCTGGAAGTCTACGCAAAATACAGGACAGACAGAGTGTACCCACCAACAACACATGCTCGTTCGTTGCGCAGCTGCGTCATCATTTCAGGCACCCTGCTATGCCTCATGATGTAGGCATCGTGTGCTGATGCGGGAAAACGAGCACAGACATGTGAAATCACCATGTTGGACAGACACACCACAAGGGCATTGATGGAGTGGTATTGCTTGTGATTCCTGTAGGCTACCTCCTGTGCCTGTGGTGGTACCAAAGCCACATGTGTCCCATCTATGGACCCAATGACATGGGGCATCCCTCCCAGGGCATAGAATCCAGGCTTGACCCCAGTCAACAGTTCAGGAGTAGGGAAATGGATGAACTCATCCAGGTGAAGCAACATGGCCTCTAAGAAATCATGCAGCACACGGCTGAACATGCTCTGGGACATGCCACCAACATGAGCTATGGTATTTTGAAAGGTACCCGTGGCAAGAAAATGTAGGGCTGCCATTACCTTCAGCTTGGGTGTCAGTGCCGTAGGATACCTGTGCAGCGGTTGCAGGTGTGGTGCCAGCCTTGCCGTCAACTCCTCAATCAACGGTTGGGGGAAGCGGTAGCAGCGGATACAGTCATTCTCCCGCATGTCAGCCAAGTCCGGAATTGGTCGGGGAAGAGGCGGCGCTCTGCAGTAATTTGGAAGTGACAAGGAAGAGTGAGTGCACTACAACAACAATTTATTTGTACTGTGCACATGTTAATCTGTCAATACACATATGCTACATACGGAGTCAGGTATGTGCCACATGCCCTGGACACGTATGGCTGCCAGGTGACACTCCTACCAAGACCCAGCTACACACAGAGATTGTGAACCTCCACATGCCATGGCATGGGATTAGCTGTGTCCCAGTGTAAGTGAACAGCCAGACACAACACAGGAGTGACATACATCAACACATCAGCAGAAGTAGGATGTCGATTTCAGAGACAGGTAGCGGAACACTAGTGCCACAGGTCACATGACATTACACTAGGACAGCCCACACACCTTGCCAATGAGGTGTACATGTAATGACTCACCACACATTCATTGAGAGGATGCAGACATGTCCTTGTTACGCTACTCAGTGTCCCATGCATACATACGCACCTCACATCCGATACCACATGTGGCCTGGTGTGCGTAACAGTGTGCCATGTCCATCTACCCACAGACACATGTTGGTTGCTGCAACAGCTGATGCTCTTGAGGGAACACCAATATCAAGCTAATGGGAACACACCACACATACATGACATAGACACATCGTGCACCGTGGGTAGTCACATGTCTGGTGTGGTGACCCCTGTAGCGGGCATCAGGGGACACTTGCGTGTGTTGTTGACTGTGCCATGCCAGTGACGCTCATCCCAAGTGTGCAGTACGACATGCACACATGTCAAAGGAGTCAAGGACATGCCTGGCACACATTGCAGCATCACACATAACATCTGTACACATCTCATCATACATCTGGTGCCTTCTCGACTCAGGAGTAATGTGCCACATCACAGCCTTTCACACCTGTGCCCCACACATGTAGTACTGCCCAGACAATGCCTTGATGTCCATCCATGGACAAGTATGTCAGCTCTATTCCTTCCTGTGTGCTGCCTGTCACCACTGTGATGTGTGAAAGGCACCGTACATTCGCTCAGAGGACCTGTGTACGTTCCCTATCACCATGGGAGTGCTGCCGTATGCGTACCCATAGTGATAGTGAGCGTACAGGCCTGTGTACGTTCCCTATCACCATGGGAGTGGTCGCATATGCGTACCCATAGTGATAGTGAGTGTACAGGCGTGAGTACGGTCCGTACCACTATGGGTACGCATACGCGAGCACACCCATAGTGATAGTGAGCGTACAGGCGTGAGTATGGTCCGTATCACTATGGGTACGCATACGCGAGCACACCCATAGTGATAGTGAGCGTACAGGCGTGAGTACGGTCCGTATCACTATGGGTACGCATACGCGAGAACACCCATAGTGGTACGGACCGTACACACGGCTGTACGGCCCGTTGCTATGCATTTGGGGTGCCCTAGGGCCCCGGTACGCACCGTACCTGTGTGTGAAACTCCAAATTACATAGGCGACACATGAGGGACAAGTATAAAGGCCTACATGCATGCCGGTTGTCATGGAGACCAAGTTTAAAGTTTGAATTTTTTACGGCAGGTGCACAGCAGTAGGCAGTTTGAATGAATCTACTTTGTTGCAATGTGGTTCTGGAGTTGACATCATGCTCAAGAAAAAAACACAATGAGAACCCACTGACTGTGCTAGGTTTGAAGGGATTGGAGAAAACATAGGATGCAAATGTGAGTGACCAATCACTCTGTACTCCTGTGTATGAAACAGGCCAGCAAGGCAGACATAAGGCAGCCAGGTCCCATGAGGGAGCACTTGCCTGCACATCTTTTGATTCTACGACCCAGCTGCTGCTACTGATTCCCTGGAACCATGTCAAGGTCTGTGGAGAGGGCACAGCCTTTCACCCTGGAGGAGAACCTGGCATTGCTGGATGTGATCCTCCCACAGTACCCCCTGCTGTATGGGCGACCAGGGTATCAGGTGAGTGCAGAGCACAGACTGTGTCCCTTGTTTGTGACTGTGACTTCTGGCATTGTGTCCAGGTGTGACACACATGCTATGTACTGTAGGGGGGGTCCCAGGGGGGGGAATGCCTGATGTCTCCCAGCCAGAGCATGCTGTGGTGCATGTCTGCCGTCCTCACTTGCATTGTGTTTACTGTGACAATCACTGCATGGTGCATGCCACATTCTGCCTGTCTTGTCCTCCTGGGATTGTAGCCTCTACAGTCCTCATTTGATTATGTGGTCAGCCCAGTGTGACAGGTGACTGTACCCACAGATGTGTGTTAGTTCTGTGTACCTGTGCTGAGAGTGTCCACATGATGTGTTCGTACCCTGGACATCGGTGTGTGTGTAAGTCCCCTGTCATGTGGGTGGGTGCATATGTGGAGTGTGGCACCCGGGCTGCATGAGGGATGGATATACCCTGCCCATGTGATGTGAGCAGGGAGCAGTGCTGTGTGTCTGACGTGCAGAGCCAGCCCCACACCTGTGAGCCCCCCCCCCAGTCTAGTGGCACATGTGCAGAGTGAGGTTTGTCGCTGCATTTGGCAATGGCAGGTGAATGTCCTGTGCCTTTGTGTGTCTGTTTACTCTGCCGAGGTAGCATCAGTGGCCTGTGGCATGTGACTGCTTAGAGGTGATGCACATTATCTTGGTGTAGCTTGTGATGCACAGTGTGAGCCTGGATCATTGATTGTGTCGTTGCCCTCATTCCATCTGTGTACTTTCAATGGCAGGTACTGCTTTTGCCCTTCCCCAGAGGATCATGTCCCTATGACAAAGGTGCAATGCGTTGGATGCATACTATGCCTTGTTGTAAACAGCAAATTTGTTCTAATATGTGTCTCTGTGACATGTGCCAGGTGTATTGATGTAGTGTCACTTGTTCATCCTCACAGGTAGGCGCCTCTGCCAAGAAGCAGATCTGGAAGAACGCCGTCAGTGCCGTGAGGAGGACGGACGGTCGCAAGCGGCGCTTGGCCCAGGTGAGGAAACGCTGGCAGGATATCCGGTGCTGGACGCGGAGGATCGCACGGGTCCTGCTGGGGGACTCACCTGAGACCCATAAGAACCGGGGGCGCCGCCGTCTGACCCACATCCACAAGCGTGTGCTGGCGGTGGTATTTCCAGACTTGGACAGGCGCTTACGGGAGAAGCCACAGCAGGAAGGGGGTAGGTACATGTGTGTTTGTTGTGTGTCACCAGCATATGTAAGTGCACAGTTGCATGGATACACTGCCAGGGTTTAAAGGTGCTGTGCAGATCCTGTTACCCACAGTATAGCGGTGCTCTCCTGCCTCCCTTCCCCTCCTTGCAATGTGTTCCCTGGTCTGTGTGTAGTCACTCCTTCACAAGGTTATGTGGGCTGGCACTTTCTCCACGTGAACTATGCCTGTAGCATCATGTGTGGGGGTGGTGTGTAACAGGCTTTGGGACCTTGCCTGTGCCCTGTCCAGTTCAGTACTTGTGGGTTCCATGTCAGTTGGCACTGATGCTGAGTCCAGACATGGGAGTTAGTCTCTCAAGTGTCATGCCTTACGGCACGTATGTCCTATGTTGTGGCCTGTGACATGATGTGCATGAGTGTGCGATACGCATAGTGCAAGGATGGTGGCGTGTGTTACAGTCATTCCCATTCAGGACCATGGAGTTGTGTGGCCACTACTGTCCCCTGGGGCATATTTTCCTAGGTGTCATGTGTGTCATCACAAAATGTGGACACTCTCAGTGTCTACAGCATAGGTTGTGCTCTGTGCCATTGTCCCCTGGCACCAAGTATATTGACGTAAAATGTAGTACAAGTGTCCACTGTACAGCCTGACCTGATTTTCCTTGTTCATACTCACGGTGGCCAGTGCCTGTGTGTCTTGTTACAATCATCTGATGATGACCATTAGTACATGAGTATTTGGACAGGCGCACCTTGGGTATTTGGTGTCCAATCTTGCATTCATCCAGCCCATGTGTATTTCACCCAGACTAAGAGATGTAAGTGCTTCCTGTGTCTCAACAATTTGTCTCATGTAGGGGGTGGTTGGTGCGGGCAATGCCTACATGTCAATACCTGATATCTCCTTGCTAGGTCTGGCCAGTGTGTGATGTTTGTCTGCACATACACTCAAGGTGCAGTGATCCAGTCATGGTGGACATGTTTTCAGTATTACCTATGCAGCATGTGCCTCAAGTTCATGGATATGGTCCCTGCTCATCCCTAATTTCGGCAACGCTGTGTGGTGCAGATGCAGTGCTGGATTGTCCCCAGGGCCTGGCTCCTCTGTCAAACTCCATTTCATGTCATTTGCTATTGTGTCATGCTCTCCATAGTTTTTCAGTGGCATGGTGGGTCAACCAACTGTGTGTTGCATGCCCTACATCTGTACCTTGTTTTGTAGATGTTACTGATCTTTCTTTTCAGGCTACGCACTGTAACCTATGTAGATTGGACTCATGTGACATATGTATACAGGTGTATGATTAATTGCTGTCTCTTCACCTTGCCCACAGCATCGTCGGGGGACACGGAGGGAGACATGAGCACAGACGGAGCGGAGGGACCAAGCACCAGTGCCAGCGGTGACATCGTGCCTGGCACATCGAGTGGAACTGAGGCGGAGGAGAGTGAGGCCGAGGACCTGTCCACTGGCACGACAGAATATGAAGCTGACGGGTCCGAGGATGATCTCTCCGAGTGGGCGGAGGCTGCACCAGCAGCTGACAGCGGCTCAACATCTCACCCCGCCCCCTCCATTGCCATCAGCCGCCTCCCACTTGCTCGTGTCCCTTCCCAGCGTGCCCAGTCACCACATGTCTCCTTCGTGCCAGGCACCGCACCCCCTGCCCCTGTCTCCACTGCTGCCGCCAATACCGAGTCTGTGGACATCCAGCGGCAGTTGCAGGTTGGTCAGGCTGCGATGCTTAATGTCCTCCATGGCCACAGCCAAGTGCTGCACAACATGGAGGCATACTTGGAGGGCATTTTCTCATCGCAGGCAAACCAACGCAACTTGCTGAGGTCCATTGACTCGACACTGACTGCAGCAGTGGGTCTCCTGCAGCGCTACGTCCAACCCCCTACCCCTGACCCATCCACACTTCCCACTCCCATGCCTGTCCCACGTACACCCAGACGTCAGCATGCACCCACCACAACAGAAACAGGCACCACACCAGCAGGGAAGGTCAAACGCACACCTTCTGGCACGCACACACAGGGTGAAGTAGGCACACCCACTGGGTCGGGGGGAAAACGTAAGCCACGCAGCCAGAGTGGGAGTCCGCATTCCACCAAATCCACTCCCTCCAAATCCCCTCCCCTCAGCTCTCCTGGCCACAAATCCGGCAAAGACTCCTTCATGGCCGCTCTGTCCCTGAGCCCCACTGTGACACCACCCCGCAAGCGGTCAAGGGAGTCCCCGGTCAGGGTGGTTGAGTCCCCCCCTGTCCACACCCTCCCCCAGTGGTGCTGCGACCCATCCCTCCGCCCCCCCCTCCTTGGGGCCTGTGGTTCCTTCGGGTGCAGGGGAGTCACTGGAGGACCTTGCTAAGGTGTGCAGCGCCATCCTGGCCTCCGCCTTTGGCACTGCCCCACCCCCTGTGGTGGAGTCCTCCATCCCTGCACCCACGACGCCTACCCTTCGCCCTCATGTCCCTGCGGTGCCTGGTCCTTCCCCCCCACATGATGCCCTCCCCGCTCTGGAAGACGAAGGAGTCTGACTGTGCAGGCAAGCTAGGGGACACGCATCCCACTGTGTCCCCCACCTGGATTAGTACTTTGGATTGCCCTATGGGCATTGTACATTTTGAACTTTCAAGGGACAAACAAATTTTTGGATGCTGAATAAAGCAATTTCTTTTTCCTTAGTACACTACTGTCTGTCTGGTATTGCTGTTGGTCGACCTGCCCCATTATTTTGGGTGGTGATTATGTGTTGGGTGTGTGGGAATTGTAGTCTTGTGCTGGTCATAGGGTGGATCCTGGTATCTGTGTGCCATCACGAGCTGTTGGCTACATAACTTTGTTCATGTAAGCAGTCACTGCATGGTGTCATCGTCCCAAGGTGTGTTCCTTCCTCTGTGTAACCTGACATCTTCCCTGCAGGGTCTTTCCAATATCTGGTGCTGAGCTGTGTCTACATTGGCTGGGTGTGTGACGGACTCGTTAGACTTGGGCCATGCATGCTGAGCGATGTCACCACCTGCATCATTCGTGGCGTCCTTGGTGGTCACTGTACTTGTGTATGGAGACCGTTGCCATGACTTCATGTGTACATGTTTTCTTTTTGGCGCTATGCATGTGTATACTCCCAGCCTCGCACACATGTGGTACATGTACTGCAGGATCTTTGTGCACCTGACTGACATTTGTGGGCATTGGATCTGTGGGTACTCCACCCTTTTCTTTGGAGGGGCACTGCTGTGAGTGTTAGGCACCCACCCCTCCTGTGTCTGGGCACTGCAGGGCGGACTCTACACCCACCCCTCCTGTGTCTGGGCACAACTGGGCGGACTCTGCACCCACCCCTCCTGTGTCTGGGCACTGCTGGGAGGACTCTGCACACACCCCTCCTGTGCCTGGGCACTGCTGGGAGGACTCTGCACCCACCCCTCCTGTGTCTGGGCACTGCTGGGAGGCCTCTGCACACACCCCTCTTGTGACTGGGCACTGCTGGGAGGACTCTGCATACACCCCTCCTGTGTCTGGGCACTGCTGGGAGGACTCTGCACCCACCCCTCCTGTGTCTGGGCACTGCTGGGAGGACTCTGCACCCACCCCTCCTGTGTCTGGGCACTGCTGGGAGGACTCTGCACCCACCCCTCCTGTGTCTGGGCACTGCTGGGAGGACTCTGCACACACCCCTCCTGTGTCTGGGCACTGCTGGGAGGCCTCTGCACACACCCCTCTTGTGACTGGGCACTGCTGGGAGGACTCTGCACACACCCCTCCTGTGTCTGGGCACTGCTGGGAGGACTCTGCACACGCCCCTCCTGTGTCTGGGCACTGCTGGGAGGACTCTGCACCCACCCCTCCTGTGTCTGGGCAACACATGGTCAAGCGTGATTTCGAGCGCTAAGTAGTGCGCTCTTGTTCCTAAGAAAACAAGCTCAAGCAGGCTTATTATGGAGAAAAATAGGCAGTGACTCACAACACTGGGGGCATTCTAACATCATATGCACGTGAGGAATAATGACTGTTTAATGATTACCAGATCATAGTGTTAGGAACTACAAAGATGGCCGATATGACATCATATGGTAGTTCTGAGCACTTCCTCTTGCGAGATCTCGCGAGATTTCGAGCGTAAAGTAGTGCCCTTAGTTTTCTTTCTTTTCTTTTGAAAATAAAGACCAATAAGGCTTACTTCACATTAAATGTCTGATAATAGTGTCCTTGCCATTAATATATACCAATTGAAGGGACACATGATAAGATCGCCACTATTTAGTATACATCCTAAAGGTGGAGGGATACTTCACTAACAAACCCTCACTAGACTATTTATACTAGCATCTCCTACAGATCGGTGCCTCCCCCAAGTCTCAGATGGGAGCTTGAGGTACCGACGGAAAGGTGAGCAGCTACCACAGAATATTTTTAGAATATTTTTAGCTATACTATGTTGTAAACTTTAGCAAATCACAGGTTTTCTAGATCAGTATGTTGTAAAATTCCTGAATGAGCATACACGGGAGTTTTAATCTTCCTTAAAGTTTGGTGTCTTAGTCGAGTTTCTGGGTCATTTTGAGGCTTAGTACACTGAGTTTGGGGTGTTTATCTACCTCACATGTTTTGCCTCTAGATACAGGGCATTTGGTTATAGGAATGATCATAGGCAGGGTATAAAGCAAAAAAAGTTCTTTATAGTACTTTGCCACATTCTTTTGTTTTCCCTATATCTTTGTAGTGCGGGGCCTCTTAGTACCTGAGCAGTGTCCAGGTGAGGTGAGGTCTATTGCCCTACCACAAAGGGTAAGCATTGAAATTAATTTTCTGACACACATTATTGGTTGGTTTGGTGACACATTATGCACATGAGACTGATGCATCGAATACAGTACTAATGATATAACGTTTTCCTTCACAGAATTCACAGTAATCATTGTGAATCGGAGGGTTAATGTCCATGGTTGTTACAGGTTGTACCGTTTCAAACCAGTTTTATTATAATTTGTTTTTGGTGATGGTGGTGAATTCTATATTTCACTATTAGGAGTGCAACTATTATACGAGCAGAGGCCCTGACGAATGCCAAGGGATTAAATACCCGTTAGGCAGAAACATGTTGGCCCTTATGTAGACAGATAATTGTCACTGTCTTCTTTTGCACTGTTCTATTTTTTAATTAGGAGGCGTGTCCAGTCCGTAGAATAAAGTATTTAGAAGGAGGACATTCCACCCTATTTTAAATCACTTTTTTGTTCGTTGCACTATTTCTTCTTACTTTACCATCAAAAGATCAGTCATCATGGACGGTTTGTGTATTTGGTGGACCAAATCCTGATACAACAATAAGGTGCGGAGCTGAGTGTCCCACTGATCAGGGGACCAGCCTCATTTGCACATGGGTTTGGCCAAATGATAGGACTGATCATTGAGTCTAATTTGATGGAAACCCTTTACAATCTGTTGTGGATTAATCAGCCATTTTACGAATAATCGATGGTGTACCGGTCTCCTCTATGCATGTAGTGTTAGCCTTTTTTCCTTCTTTATCTTTATTAATACGTTATGTGTGTGCGATAAAGATATTTTGAGATCTTGTTGACTCAGTATCGACAGTGTAGCCTCTCAAATTTGGCTGTTAGACCCCCTGTGATTCGTGTGTTATACATTCAGTTGGTGCTGGGGATGAAATCAGGTGTGGGTCTTTAAAATATATATCCCTTGGACCCTATTTTAAATGGTTTTGTTTAATCCCATCTCTCCACCCCCACTGCTGGGGGGACTCTGCACCCAACCCTCCTATTTCAGGATATGTACGCTTAGAACATACACGGGTGTGGGTTCGCTCCATGCATACGAGGTGGGGGTATGGGTCGTACATACACGGTTGGGGTGGGGGTACGGTCCGTACATACACGGTTGGGGTGGGGGGTACGCTCCATACGTACGCAGGTGAGGGTACGGGTCGTACTTACACTGTTGGGGTGGGGGGTACGCTCCATGCATACGCGGGTGAGGGTACGGGTCATACTTACACTGTTGGGGTGGGGGGTACGCTCCATGCATACGCGGGTGAGGGTATGTGTCGTACATACACGGTTGGGGTGGGGGTATGGTCCGTACATACACGGTTGGGGTGGGGGTACGCTCCATGCATACGCGGGTGAGGGTACGGGTCGTACTTACACTGTTGGGGTGGGGGTACGCTCCATGCATACGCGGGTGAGTGTACGGGTCGTACTTACACTGTTGGGGTGGGGGGTACGCTCCATGCATACGCGGGTGAGGGTACGGGTCATACTTACACTGTTGGGGTGGGGGTTACGCTCCATGCATACGCGGGTGAGGGTACGGGTCGTACTTACACTGTTGGGGTGGGGGGTACGCTCCATGCATACGCGGGTGAGGGTACGGGTCGTACTTACACTGTTGGGGTGGGGGGTACGCTCCATGCATATGCGGGTGAGGGTACGTGTCGTACATACACGGTTGGGGTGGGGGTACGGTCCGTACATACACGGTTGGGGTGGGGGTACGCTCCATGCATACGCGGGTGAGGGTACAGGTCGTACTTACACTGTTGGGGTGGGGGGTACACTCCATGCATACGCGGGTGAGGGTACGGGTCGTACTTACACTGTTGGGGTGGGGGGTACGCTCCATGCATACGCGAGTGAGGGTACGTGTCATACTTACACTGTTGTGATGGGGGTACGCTCCATACGTACGCGGGTGAGGGTACGGGTCGTACTTACTCTGTTGGGGTGGGGGGTACACTCCATGCATACGGGGGTGGGGGTACGGTCCGTACATATCCGTACCCATGCTATGGAATGCTTGTGCGGGCCGTACCCCGGCCTTTGCCACATGGGTACAGCCGTCCCGCCATTGTTGGGGTGACGTAGGTGTGAGCATGGTACGACTCGTACCCACGCTCTTAAGGCGTGGGTACGGGACGTACCTGTATTGTTGTGTTGCCGGTTCGCGTCGTCAAGCACTTCCGTTGTGGCGGACGCTGGCTTTGCTGGACACGCTCCCACCCCCTCGTAGTGACCAGGGCCTGGGGGTCAGGTATGTCCAGGGCATGTGTGCTGTGTGACTTTGGTGGGGGTTTTGTGGCCTGCCCCTGCTCCTGCCCCCCCCCCCTTTCCCCCCTCCCTTTGTTGTTCTGACCTTCTGCGGCGTCTGCGTCGTAACCTGTAGAGGAGGTCGACTGCTATGAGGGCCGGTATGACACGTAGGTTTGGGTCCATGTCTGTCCGTCGCGTACAGGTACTCCTTGTTCGCGTCGTCCTGATTTCCCGGCAGTTTTTGGCTGCCGGAAAATATTGTCCGTGCGGGATGACGTCGGTGCGAATCGTACTTCCTGGTTCGTGAATGGCAGGCTGCGTGTGTCCCGACGTCACGTCGGCGCTTTCCCGGATCGTATTTGTATGTTTATTTTCGTCGGTCGGGGTTTTGTACGAATCGTAAGGAAATGGTATTTCTGTGCGAATCGTACTTCCATGTTTGTATATTGTTACGACCGGGTACGCGTCGGACGGAGAATATGCTCCGTCCGACGGTTCGTACCCGGTTTTTACAGGATCGTAATCGGCACCATAGTATTAATAAAAGGGGCATTGACTGGCATTTAAAATAGGCAGGGGACTGTAGAGAATGTTTTTAAAATATATTCTCTATCAATACACTAGTTGATATGTGGCATACACTGCAGGAGAGCCTGTTTTAGAGAATAATTTATGTGTACCTACACATATAAGAAGTAGTGAAACAGGTGACTGATGAATAACTAAGTTACTTTATGTCAATAAATATTGACAAATGGCTAGACCCTTCGGGGGTTTTATAAAAATCCATTGCAAGAGACCCTAAGCTAGGATGGGGTATTGATTTTACCCACAAAAATAAACCCTCCCAGAATATAATGAGTGCATCTTCTGATTTGCGGGTTGCACCGGAACAAAGGGAAATGATTTTGAAATATGCGTAGTTATGTCATGGATGAATGACTGCATTTGAATAGGGTATTGATCTTCAGAACTGGACCTCTATGCTTCCTTGAAACGTTTCTTTGATTTATATAAAAAGGGAGCGCATTAGTGCATTAGAAAAGCAAATGGGTTTTATGTGATGTCTCTGGCTGGTCCATAACTGTTTATTTTCCTCTTTTTAACACATTTTATCCACTACCTAACAACTTTTCCTTTGTAGTAGACCTTTTGTATTTATCTTTCAGGGTAAGTGCACATTGTGAGTAAAACACATTTCATGAGAGGGGATCTCAGAAGAAAATCATGGTCAGCCCACTAGAAAATTATTTAAAAACTGGCAGGAGGAAAAAAGGTTCAAAGGAAATCATCACCAGATAGCCCTGCAGATAAAGGTAAAGAATTGCACTTTAAATTTCAAAAAATTAATGATATAAAATATACCAGAGAGTACATAAGAGTAGGGTATCAGTGTTATTGTTGCACAGTGTTTCAGGATGAAGGTATCAGACACGCCCAAGGAGATTGTCATGTTTCCACTAAGGGAGGAGATATTTCCACTAAGGTGGGAGAAAAAGGGATACATTTCACAATTTTTATATAAATAAATATATTTTTTTGCAGCAGTATATATATAGATTTTTTTTTAAATGGAATTTACTCACAAATACCTAAGGATAGGTTAGAACAGGGCACTTACTGCTTGCAGCAGAGCACGTGTGGATGTGTTGAGAGATGATGAATGATGCTGTTAGACTGCAGTTTGTTACAAATGAAAAGGAAATGGATGGATATACACATAACTAACAATAAGGTTATAGAACTAGGGAACGGAGAGGTTTAGAAAAATGCCCTCACCATAAAGTGATATTTAAAATAAATAAAATGAAAAAAAGAGAGGGTGGTGAAAACATGCTGTCCCCATAAAGGGATTACCTTAAGAACTTGTGGTTCCCTTAGAGCCTTTTGTGCCTGACACCAGTACTATATTATTATTTATACCTCTAGAGGCAGATTATTTTTCTCTCCTCAGTGGGTTTTAGCATTAAAGTCCATCTTCAGAGTGAAAGGCTCTTTGCCGTCATGCTGAGATACCCAGTACACTTCGTTCACTGTGAGCCCCAATGTCAATGCGCAGGCAGTAAAGAGAGACTTGGACCACCTATGCCTGGAAGGTGGTAGCATCATCTTGCAGTAGGCTGATGACCTCCTTGTGACATCTCCATCACTTGAGGCCTGTGAAAGCCTGTGAAAAAGACACTGTAGCTTTGCCGAATTATCTCCAGGAGAGAAGACACAAAGCCTCATTGTCAAAATGCCAGTGCTGCCAAAAAGGGGTGACTTACCTTGGTTTTGTGATATTCCAAGGTACACGCCACATGCCACCTCACAGAATGAAATTGTTTCAGGGCATTCAGCTCCTGCATACCAAGAAAGGAATTATGTCCTTCCTGGGGATAATCAACTGCTGCCACCAATGGGTCCATGAACGCAGATGCTATGACTAATGAACTTGCAAACTGTTTCAAGAAATTGAAAGACACATTGTGTACTGCACCATCATGGAGAATGCCTGACTACAAACTGCCTTTCCATCTCTGTTTCAGAGCAAAATAACATTGCAAATGAAGTGGTGTGCAGACACAGCTGGAAAAGAAAGGCCTGTGGGACACAACTATGTGACTTTGCTTTCTGCAGTGATTAGGGGTCAGCATCTGCGATGGTGGAGAGGACGGCTCTCTTTGTGTTGGACTATACTTGTATTATTGTCTAGGTGCCACATTTGGTACGTTTGTTGTTGTTGCCTGGATCGACACAACATTTTTCCGCTGGCAGGCACACAGGTTATAATGACACCATGTTGTCTAATTGTAATGTCATAATAAGAGGCCCACCTGTTAATTTGGCAAAAGTATTACCTGCAATAGGTTATTCTGATGAGATCCATTCTCTTAGAAACAGATAAAACCCCCAAGTAAGTTGATGTTGAGATTGTAGAAATTGGCACCACACCAAGATTAGACACCATTAGAAAAGTCAGACTATAGGATGGTACACTGATGGTTCCTCCAGCAGACTGATAGACACTGATTACAGAGAAGGGTATGCTATAGCAATAGCTGAAGTGCAGCTCTGCCACTTGAAACATCTACCCGGTAAGATAAGCTGTATGCTGTAACAAAAGCATGAATACTAGTCAAGGGTAAAACTGTTAACATTTACACTGACTCACATTATGCTTTGCAGTTCTTATTTGTGACCAGCTGTGGAAGTATTACGTTTTCATAACAGAAGCAGGGCGCCTTATTAAAAAATGGTCCTTTAGTAAGGATCTTCTTAAAAGCAATACTATTATACAACAGGATAGCGGTAATAAAATGTGAAGCCTACACAGGAGCTAATATTAAGTTAGCCAAAGGTGATGCCATCGCTGACACAGCATTACATGAAAGCATTTTACAGCCAGTGCAGATGGGACTAATGAATAAAGCATTCCCAAAAATACAGCTCATTCAGAGACAATTGTTGCAAGCCAATGTAAAGGAAGCACAATGGTCTGCAACACCCGATGAACATAGAGGGTGGATTGATGATGTATGTGAGCTGGATAATGAAGAGAGTATGGGCCTACTAGGATGAGATGCCTGTGTCCCCACACAGTATGTTCCTTTCCCTTACAAGACTGGAGCAGGGAGCCTTTGATATTGCACAAGGGAGGATGAATGCGCAGATGCATGTTGCTTCCCAGTGAATGGATTTAAATAGCTGCTGGTGTGGGTGGATATGTTTTTAAAATGAATGGAGGTGTATCCAACAGGGAAGAATAATGCAGCAACTGGGGTGCAGTACTTCAGGAAAGACATCTCTCCAAGGCTAGGGACCCACCAGGGCATAAATAGCGATAGAAGATCACTTAGTGACTACATTTATGCTAAAGAAGTTGTTTTTGGGAATAAAGTATAACATGCATACCCCATACCGCCCTCCGACTTGAGGCCAGGAGTAGTAAATGAACTCCAAAATAAAAATAAACAAAAAACAGATTATTAGTAAAGGCAACTGATGGAACAGGCCTGAAATGGCCTGATGCTCTGACTTTAGTACTGCCTGCAATGCGGCAAAGACTTCTAAAGCGATTATGAAGACATAGTCATGGTGAGAAAAATAAAAGCTGTTTCTTTTAGTTCTAGGTGGACTGAAGCACAGACGGTGAACCAACGCCATGAATGGATTGAGGAGACAAGATGCAGGGCAGCACCCCAACGCCTAAGAGCACGGTACAAGAAATTGATGACCATCTGTCACCAGAGGATCTGAGCAACACAGCAGTCAAGAAGAGGACAGACCAGACCTATCCAGCGATGTGTCCAGGCAGCTGTTGGCCAATTTGAAATCTGGCTCGCCACTTGACCCCTGCCCCGCCAAATTTTTGGCTGGGATGGCGGAGGTGGTGAATCCGCTGGTTAATCCCATCCTCAACGCCTCGCTGAGGGAGGGGAGGGTCCCCAGCTCTTGGAAGAGAGCGATGGTGATCCCCCTCCTAAAGAAACCGGGTCTCGACGTCGAGGTTCTGGCCAATTATAGGCCAATTTCACTTCTTCCGGCCCTCACGAAGATCACGGAAAAACACGTCCACGGTGTCCTGTCGCGCTTTCTGGAAGCTAACAATCTGCTCCATCCATCTCAATCCGGTTTCCGTCCTAATTTTAGTACGGAAACGGCATTGCTAGAGGTCACTGAGATCATCAGGGAGACTCTTGATGTCGGCGGGAGGGCGATGCTGGTCATGTTAGATCTATCGGCGGCCTTCGACACCGTCCCCCACAGGGCGCTCTTAGCGAGGCTTTATGACATCGGCCTTAGGGGGACGGCGCTCAGGTGGTTTACATCCTTCCTTGAAGGCCGCCGCCAGACGGTCTGGGTTTCCCAGAGCTCTGCCGAGATGCCGCCATTGGGAGTTGGGGTTCCACAGGGATCTGTGTTGAGCCCCACGTTGTTTAACATCTTTATGTCCCCTTTGGCGGCCTTGGTGGAAGCATATGGGGCCCAGATCATCTCTTACGCCGACGACACGCAACTCCTCTTCACATGCGGGAAAGACCAGGAGTTTGATGGAGGGAGAATTCGGGACTGTCTTACATTGGTCTTTGACTGGTTCCAACGGAACAGTCTAAGGGCCAACTCGAGCAAGTCCGAGGTTCTGTTTTTTGGTTGCGGTGTCGATCCGGAGTGGCAGCATTGGTGGCCGTCCGACATGAGCCCTCCTGCACAGTCTTCCTTGGTGGCTAAAAACCTGGGTGTCAAGCTGGACAACCAGCTATCGCTGCGAACACACATTCTGGGTCTGGCTGGCACCTGTTATGGAATTTTGAAAATGCTCCGTAAATTCCTGCCCCTGCTGTCTGAGGAGCACAGGCGTATTACTGTGCAGGCTCTCGTCGGTTCGAGGCTTGATTATGCTAATGCCCTCTTCCTTGGCCTCCCTGATTACCTAGTTCAGCGCCTACAGGTGGTACAGAACTCTGCCGCCCGGGCTATCTTTGGCCTGCGTAGACGAGCCCGAGCTTCCGGGCTGCTTCAGGCGCTACATTGGCTGCCTGTCCGGAAGCGGATCCAGTTTAAATCCCTGACTCTGATGCACAAAGCCCTGTTTGGATCAGGGGCTGGATACCTGCGGCGGAGACTAGCCTTCTATCGACCAGTCCGCTCCTTGCGCTCGGAATCCCTTTACAAAGCGGTGGTCCCTCGGGTGAGGAAGGCCCGCACGGGAGGGCGCTCTTTCAGCTGCAAAGCCCCACAGCTGTGGAACTCGCTTCCTCTTTCGCTGCGCAGCACTGTCAATTTGTTCCAGTTCAGGAAGAGCCTGAAGACCTGGCTTTTTAATCTTTAGGCTGTTCTTATTGCTTCAGTTTCAGTTCTTTTTCTCTTTTTTTTGCTGTGTTGTGTTATTTTTTATTCTGAGATGCAGGTGGAAAGCGCCGGGACACTCTTTTCGAGTAGCCGTGCGCTATAAAAGAACGCTGTAACATAACATAACATAACATACGATCTATGGGGGCCCATCATAAAGTGTCAGAGGGACGCAACATCTACTGATGTTGTTGAGTGAAGTACACGACGCAGTCTCGAAGAAAGGTGATGGTCTGCACCTGCAGAAAAATAGACTGAAGAGGACAACGCAGGGCAGATCCGTGAAACCGCCCCTGAACAAGATGACTGCGGACCAGGAGAAGCAGATGACCGCTCACTGCGTGCCTTTAAATTACTGACACTTGCTGAAAGTGCCAAGGGAACTGAGTGACTAAGTGACACTGTAGCCTTATGCATTGCATTGAGAAAACAATATTTGTTGGACACCTAATTATGAGTAAGCTGCTGGTATCACGACAGCCTGCTGATATAATAATGATCTCATCAGGATGTATCAATGTGACAATATATGCATTTTATGCAAACACTGTGTAATGCCATCCAAAGATATGTAACTAATGTTTCCTTCATATATACATATATATATTTTGGTTTTACAATAATGTTGGATAGGTATATCCAAAAGGGAGGATTGTTGCAAAATATATATGTATATCCATTTAAATTCATATGTATGCACTCACACTAACATGAGGCCCAGAGCTCCAAAGGGCTTCCTATGTCACCTTGCCTGGACAAGCTTCCAGCAGCAATCCTGAATCAGCCTTACAGGTCACTTTCCTTGTCCTGACGTCATCATAAGTTTCCTTATCTGGTTATGCAAGTTGCTTACACAGTGCCGAGCCAGCCTTCCTGGTCTGCCCATATCTGGCTATTTATAATTTGCATGGTGCAGACATTGCACATCCATGGTAGCCATATTTGGCTTGGTGCCTTATTCTAGTTCCGCTGACATGGCATTACTGAACTATATATGACCCAGAAACCAGCCACTCTGGGAAGAAGCAGTCTGAGAGTCCCAAAGGTGGCAGATCTGTCTTCTTCCTTGCTAATTAACAATGATGCATGCTTTTGATACCAATAAATAGATATCACTCTGTTTCTGAGCAAACCTGCTATGTCTGGTGAGTTTCATTCATTTGCTCCTGGGAGGGTGCCAGTATTTCTCCATCACTGTGTACCACTCCACTGCACAAAATTCCACTCTATGCCACTCCACTGTGCGCCACTCCACTCTACACTATTCCACTGTATGCCACACCACTCTACGACACTCCACTCTACACTATTACACTGTTTGCCACTCAACTCTAAGCTGCTAAATTCTATGTCACTCTACTCTACGCTACTCCCCTCTACACTATTCCACTGAATGCAACTTCACTCTACGCCACTCTACTATTTGGTATTCTACTATATGCCATTCCACAGTATGCCACCCCACTCCATGCCACTACACTCTACACCACTACACTGTGTGCCACTACACTCCATGTCACTACACTGTCTGCTATTCCACACTATGCCACTCCACTCTATGGCACTCTACTGTACGTTACTCCATTCTATACTATTTCATTGTACGCAACTCCACTGTACACTATTCCACTCTCTGCCACTCCACTCTACCTCACTCTTCTGTATGCTATTCCACTCAACATCACTCCACTCAACCCGAAATCCACTCTACGCTATTCCACTCTATGCAACTCCACTCTATGCCACTCCAATCTCTGCCACTCCATTGCACGCTATTCCACTGTACCTCACTCCATTCAACACCATTCCAGCCTGTGCCACTCTACTCTAGGCCACTCCACTCTATGCTGTTCCACTGTACAACATTCCACTCTACTGCATGACACGCTACTCAACTCTACAGCACTTCAGTCTATGCCCTTCCACTCTACTCTATGACATGCCAATCAACTGGGTGCCATACTATGCACTCCAGTGTATGGTATTGTACTCTACACCACTGCATTCTACGCCACTCTACTCTACAGTATTCCCCTCTTCGGCACAACAATCTACTGTGAAACACACTACTCGACTCTACAGCACTTCAGTCTATGCCACTCCACTCTTCGACATGCCACTCGAGTGTATACCAGTCCGTGCCATGCTATTTCATTGTACGCCACTCCACTCCATGCTACTGTGTGGCACTCCACTGTACACCACTTCACTGTGCGCCACTCCACTGTATGCTCTTCTACTGTACACCACTCTACTCTACAGCACTCCACTCTATTCAACTTCACTCTACGCTATTCCGCAGTTTGCCACTCCACTAAGCGCAACTCCACTGTATGCCAGTCCACTCTACGCCACCACAGTGTACGCCACTCCACTGAACCCTATGCCACTTTTGGCCAATTGCAGAAGGCCTTGTGTGGTGCAGGATTTGCCGCTCAGAGGCCAAGCCCTGTGGCCAAACCCGTACCCTGCACAGGGGGGTGGCTGCCTGAGGGGTGTTAGCTATGGAGCCTGGCCGCAGGCCAGGCCCTGCGGCCAAACCCTGGCTGTGCACTGCCAAAGGTCATGTACTGCAGGGGATTGACTTTCCGTATGGCAAAAAAGTATTACTATACATTTTTAAAAAACTAGAAATTCACTACAAAAAAAGGTTAAAGTGATGTTATAGTTAGGTGAAGATGTCAGTTAAAACATGAAGGGCTCGATTCACAAAGGTAAACTGAGATGAAAGTCTACCTTTACGACTTTCGGTATTCACAAAGGGCATTTACCAGTTGCAAAGTTAGACTTTTGTCTCAGTTAAACTTAAGTTTTGTTCTTAATTTTAAGGTATAACTATAACTTAAGAATTTGTAATGCTTGTGTATTTTAAGTGATCAGTGATGTAATTTGAGATGTCATCAGTGATGTCATCAGTGATGTCACTGACCATGTCATGAATGATGTAATATGTGACCTCATCAGCAGTGCATTGCGGGGGCGCGAGTTATAGTAAGTTGAACTAACTATAATGGCCGAATTTCTCTGGTTTTGTACGAGTGAAATGTCCAACTAACTATAACATCCCTAAAAGCTGTGTTTTTTTCATTGAATTTCTAAGGTTTTTTGAATGCTAATTTCTAACTATAACGTCCCTGAAACCTGTGTTTTTTTTCAGTGAATTTCAAAGGTTTTTTAAATGATAATTTCTAACTATAACGTCCCTGAAACCTGTAGTGGGCGGCAGTCCGACCGACCGTTATCGTAATGCGCCCCCACGTTTCCATAGCAAAAGTACTTTTTGTTTTGCTAATAACTTTGGCGCCGTTTGACAGATCTTCACAAAATTTTCAAAACTAGATTGCCACTCACTTCAGCTGCTGTCTGGAAAGTTTCAGGGTCATTCGTCACAGTGGGGGCCGAGAAAAAGAGAGTTGGCCCAAAACACGTTTTCCCCAAGCAAATTCCCATAGGCGTTCTGAACATGACTACAGCCCGAACTGCTGAACAAATTACATCAAATTTGACAGAAAGCTAGATCTTGGTCCAGAAAGAGTGTTTTTTAAAAATTTGGTGTAAAGTTTTTAAGTAATTAAAAGAAAAATTATGTATATCTTGGGACACAAAGGGTCAGTGGATCCGAAAGATCTCATGGTAAGATCTGACTGGCTACCATCACTTCAACAAGAAAGTGGTGGCAGCCATCTTGGGACTCAGCCTGAGTCCCAAGAAAAACACAAAACAAAAAGCACAAGGGGGCAGGGTAGGAATACCGTGACCTCCTTAGCATTGGCCTGGGGCCAAAAGCACTTTTTTTTAAATGTTGCTGCAAATTTATGGAGGATCTGTGATGAAATGTACAGAGCAGTTTACCAAGCTTGTTTTCTTTTCTGCATCCCGGATGTGCCAGGTCCCGAGGGAGGGTATGTATATTATTTATATCAAGGGTGATGGATCACGTGGCCCCACTCCTCAGGCCTATTTTGGCCCCGGGGGTGCCATCCCCCTTTGGAATGTGGCTGGGCGCTGGGAGAAGGGTAACCCCCTCCCACATTTTAATAAAGTCGAGCCCATGGAATGAGGTAATCGGGATGAAATCGGCCTGGGGAGGGGGCCGAATACCACCTCCCACATTTTATTAAGGTCAGTGAAAGGGTTACTAGGGCCAAAAACAGTGCAGGGAGGGGGGCCACGTACCTCCCTCGCCATGAAAAGATACACTGGGCCCCTCGGGTTTTGTCTCCTGGCCCAAAATTGGCTCACATGCCCCTCCCCCACAAAATGTGTCAGGCTCTGGGGGATGGGGTCCCTGGGGCCAAAATCGGCTCAGGGGGCTGCTCCTCTCTCCCCCTAATAAATGCATCAGGCCCAAGGGGATTGGGTCCTCGAGGCACAAGCGGGCTGCAGCTGAGGGCCTGTAGGTTGGCTACCTTTGGGGAGTTGTCCGCAGGGCCTGGCTAGAGGCCAGGCTCTGCTGCCAACTCCCTGTAGAGCATTGCCAAAGGCCGTACAAGGCGTGGGGTTGGCTGCAGGGCCTGGCCCAACCCCCTGCCGGGCATGGCCAAGGGCTGTGTGAACCAGCGGTGTGATTAAATTATGGTAATTAATTACCACTTAACATTTTTTTTAAATGAAAAATTCACCAAAAAAAACAAAGGTTACAGGGACGTATACTTAGGAAATAGCATTAATAAAAATAGAAATTCACTGAAAAAAACAAAGGTTACAGGGACTTTATAGTTAGCTTCAGATTTTAAACACACAAACACACAAAACCACAGAAATTCAGCAGTTAAAAACCTTTGCTTTTTTTTGTGAATATATATTTACACATATACAACACACATAAGAGCATATATATGTACACATGTATATATATATATATATATATATATATATATATATATATATATCTTACCTACTGGCAGTCGCCAGTAGGTAGTTATAGTTAGAACCAAGTTTCCATAGGAAGAGCATTTTTTGTTTTGCTTATAACTTTGGCGTCGTTTGATGAATGTTCATGAAATTTTCCAAACTAATACTTTGTTCATATAAGCTCTTATGTTGAAAGTTTGGGGGTGATTCATCAAGGGAGAGCGGAGAAAAAAGGGGGTCCCAAAACGTGTTTTCTCCATGTTAATTTCCATAGGAAACTTTAGACCAGGCTACAGGTCGAACAGGGAATGGAATTACCCCAAATTTGGCAGGGAGAAGGGGCTTTGGTGTAAATCCGTTCAGTAGTTTTGGAGAAATATCAAAATTTACAGATATCGATATTTGGGAATTCTGCCATCTGATTGGCTGAGGCGTTACGAGCAAGAGCTTGCTGATTATTGGCTGCGAGCGGTGTAAGCGCTTGCAACTAGGAAGTGTTGGCAGCCATTTTGTGATTCTGTTGAAGCGAGTAAGGGGGAAAAGGGGGAAAAGAGTAGGAAAGAGGAGGGTAGGAGCGCTGTGAGCTCTGTGGGGTGGTTAGGGTGTGCTATACAGGGAGTGTGAAGCGATGTATTCACCCCTACCGGTGTGAAAGTGCTGTTTTGCCCAGAGTGAGATGGTGCTGAGCTGAGGTGCTGGTACACTCGGGATGAAACCGTGAGCTGATTGCTGTAAACCGATGTGCTCTGGGCGCTGTAGCATACTGGCTGCTGTAGCATAGCTGTGCAAGTGGTGTTAGTATGGGTTTAGACTATAGCGGGAGTGGGAAGCAAACTACTCACCCCTACCGGTCTAAAGACTCAAATGGAGTGTTTTAGAAAGCAGGAATAAAGAAATCATCATGAAGAATATAATGCAGAATGTTGCAATGCCACAGAAGACAAATGGTGAAATCAGGTGTGTTTAAGAAAGTGACTGTGTGGGATAAAGCGATGAAGTCTGCAAGTTATATAAAAAGTGTCTTTATTTAAGTGCCATAAATGGACCCACTGGTGCAAGAGCTAAGGCATCCATCTGAGGCAAACTCCAACCTCTTCTGCTGTATTCAAACCTAAGCTCCTGCATCAGTCAATTCCACATTACATGTTAAAGTTCCATGTGACATAAACAATACCGATTAGACATGAATGACTGTAAATTGTAGAATGAAAATAAAGGTAGGATACGATTACCACACTGTGCCAACCAGTTCCTAAACAATGCCATGTTTTTTTATCTTGATCGCCAGCTCGTGAGCGGAGGCTGACGATGAGCTAATTTGCGTGAAAGGGCTTCGTGGATAACAGGCAGGCAGAGAGACGTGTGTACAAAGAATAGACATGGTTTCAAAATGGATGTTGGGTTTAGGCTAATTAAGCAAGTAAATAGCGTATTTGCATAGGCCATACATCACCCATCCCTGGTTAGTCTGGAGACGTAAGGGGCAATAATGAAAACAGAGTTCAAATGCCTAAGCATACTTAGAAAGTTATTATATGAAAATAGTTCAATTGAAGTGTATTAAAAAAATATATTGGAAAAAGTCAAAAAAGTTGGAAAAAATCAATCCAAGAATAAAGTGAATTTGTTACAAGTCTTGGAGATTGCAGTCCGGAAGTTCTTCAGCGGCTTGAGATGCATAATGTTCCAAGAGGCGATTGTTGTCATTGTGTGAGAAAAGCGAAGCGATCCAATTAATATCCTCGAAAGGACAGTAATGTTCCTCGAATGTTGGAGCGGCAACTTGAATTGGCAGGCAATCTGCAATGTTGTCAAAGGTCGCACGTTGCAGGAGATCTTTCGCAACTGCACAGAAATCCAATTCCGCCAGGATACTTTTTTGCGTTGCATCTGACATTGCTCCACTGCCCGAACAATCAAATTCATGGTTTTCAAGATACTCCATTACCTGCTGGATATCGGGAGCGTTTGCTGGGATGTTGGCAAGGCATAGATCCATTCGCCAGTCGAATGAGCAAGTTTTGCAATAAAAGATGGTTGCACGCAGATTGTATATGTGTAAATAAATGTCATGGCTCCGATAATAGATAGAGGCAGGCAGCCGAAAAGTTGTTCAATTTTTTCACGGTATTGATGTAGCTTTGCGTAGAGGCGTATTCTGTCGGACGTGCTTGTTACCACAGGGAGCGCAGCCATTTTTTACAAGCTAAAATAGTAGTAGAATGGCCGCAAACAGAGCAAGAATTATGGGCACTGTTCCTGTTATTCCAGAGATGATCGAATGAATGAAGTCTGGTATTATACCAAAAACAGTTTGAAAGCCTGTGACAAGGCCGGAGGAGACAGTGTTATAAAAGTGTGCCAGAGCTTAAATGTCAGATGTTTTGAAAATTGTGTAACAATTCACAAAGTGTAATGGTAGGTTCGTATTTAAAAGCGAGTGTATTTTACTTGAAGTTCGTGCTCTCTGCAGTAGATAAAATACTTTTGGAGAAGTGAGGGACACTTCTGTTTGAAACAAAAGCGCTTTCAGTTTGCTCCGTTTAATAAAATCTGTTTTCAAAGTAGGTATTGTAGGCCAAATTGAACTTTTGGAGTTACTTTGTGTGGGTGGGAATAGAGATTGCCACAGGAAGTTATCCGGTTTGAAACAGTAAGGACATACTGTATGCCAGCTCACATTGTGTAGCAGTCCATGTTATTAAGAAGCAGATAATTGCCATTAGAAAGCTGTGTGAATGCTGCGGGAGTTGGCGTGCTTTGAAGAAAGCACGCAAGATTGGGGGCTGTAAGGTTAGAAGCGTCGTACAGTTGGACATTCTTGCATAGTAATGAATGACTGCCATTGTGGTCCCACTTTTCACCTGTGAGAAAGTTCTGTATCCTCTTTAACACAGCGATATGTAAATGGGAGAAACCACTGCTCATAAATAAACGCGCTACCTTATATAATCACATACAACATGACAAACAACATGTACACCTAGCAGACACAACAACACTACGTACTGTGGGAACCGTGGCTAGCCATGTACACAAACCAAACATAGCACCTCTGCCACACAATGCAGAATTCGGGGAGAAATGGGAGCAAAGTATGTGCGAAGGTGGCAAGTGATTCTCGATTATAAAAGTATACAATGCAAAGTGTTGAGGGGATGTGCCGGACAGACTTGAGTATGCAGTGTACAGACATGTACATGTCAACATACACTGATGGTCTATTGAGTGAAGTGGACAGTGGACGCAACCATGATTATAGAGTCAGTAGGGAAGATTACGAAAACATAGCGCGTACGTGCCCCCTCCCCCCTCCAAATCTTTAGCGTAGTGGGCTGGCTCGGCATTCGCAAGGCTAGCGTAGGGATATGAATAAAAGGCAAGTTTCTCTGGGTGTGGTTCTCTTCCGGAATGGCGAACATGTCTGTCAGGTCTGCGCAGCTTACACCGCCACGAGCCTGACGCCGTGAGCGAAGGTGGCTGCGGGAATAATGCTCTCAGCCTGCTGGTACCCAGACACCGTCATGGCCGCTGCGATGCACATATGCCCCACAGTTCACCTTTCGACACCGCCGTATGTGAAAGAGGGCCCACCACCTGCTGGTGGAAGCTTTTGGGCCGAGGTCTGCAAGCTGGGAAGGCTCCTGAGATCAACGCTGGCTACCGCGACACAGGCAGACATCGCCCAGCCTGAGGCCCAGCACCGTGGAGTGCTCTCTATACTACTAACACAGTTGTCCAACAGGTACCAACAGTGGAACGGTGTCTTGATCCCACAATGGACGATGTTAGAACTGCATCTGAGAGTGCAGATGAAGGTACTCCCTTCGCCAAGGTGTAACCAACTCTAGGTCCCAACAGTGGAACGGTGTCTTGATCCCACAATGGACTATGTACGATATTACCTGCTGCTTATTGGTTTTCACAGAACTCCCTCCGTTGAGTTGCATCAGACTCTGTGCTTCTGTAGCTAATTGCTGCACATGATTATTGGGCTTGGCTGACTGCAGTTGCTGGAGTACACCGCAGTACAGCAGGTCCGAACAGTGAAACGGGGTCTTGATCCCACAATGTACAATGTTAGAACTGCATCTGAGAGTGGAGATGAAGGTACTCCCTTTGACCAGGTGCAACCAACTCTAGGTCCCAACAGTGGAACGGTGTCTTGATCCCAAAATGGACGATGTGCGATATTAACTGCTGCTTGATTTTCACAGAACTCCCTCTGTTGAGGTGCATCACACTCTGTGCTTCCGTAGCTAACTGCTGCACATGTTTATTGGGCTTGGTTGACTGCAGTCGGTAGAGTACACTGCGGTACAGCAGGTCGGAACAGTGAAACGGGGTCTTTATTCTGTGATTGAGGATGTCAGAAGTTAAAGTCTGTGATGATTTGTGTGTACCCCCTCCAATCAGGTGCAACCAACTCCGTGCTTTCGAATCCAATGGCACGTGGCTGTGAGGCATTAATGACCACTGCCTCTGGCCTACACTGCGGTCAGCAGGACTCACAATTCAGATCGAGTGGTGATTGTTTAATTACAGAATCCAGTAGGCAACTAACTACAATGTCTATTGAAATATACACAATAGCCTTTTAGTATACTTGCTTGAAGAACTTTTTTTAGATGACTTATAGGTCTAGTACAATGACCAAATTCTTCTTGGTAGTGGTAAAGATCACTGACTAACAGTCTACACAGTGGACAGCAGAGATCGCAATTCGAATTGTTTTGATTTATTTATTGCAGAGTTTTTTGTAATTTATGTTGTTGTATTTTGTGAAGAGGAAGTGAGAAAAAGTATTCATGGATTACTGTGCTCACTACTGCCTTCAATTTACACTGCAGATAGCAGTGTTCACAATTCAGATCGAGTCGCTATTGTAGATGACGCAGTCCTGTAGGCAAAAGACATTGCTCCAGTGTGCTCTGTCCGCACCACGCATACGCATCATCACAGGGTCCGCACATAGTTTATGTTGCTTCTCGTATGACAAACTGGGCAGCTCAAGTCAACGCCACATGGCTGTGAGCCCTTGCTGACCGCTCTCTGGCCTACACTGCAGACAGCAGTGTTTACAACTCAGATCGAGTTGCTATTGCAGATGAGGCAGTCCTGTAGGCAACAGACATTGTTCCTAGTACCGCCCGCCCGCAGCACGCATCATCGCTGGCTGTGCACATGCTGAATGCTTTTGATGTGGCTATCTGAGTGCACGACACCTGATGGACCCTTTATGATACAATATTTTTGTGTATTATTTCAGATCTACTGCCTGTATCTCAGTATACCACAAGTTATGGTTCTTTTACGATAGAATTTTTTCTGTATTATTTCAAATCTAGTGTCCCTACCTTACTGCAGCACAAACTATTGACCCTTTTATTATTGAATCTCTGTGTGTGATCCAATGACTACTGTTGTAGTTGATGCTAGCAGCAACCATTCCCTTAGGGCTGGTTTACACTCACCTCACACGCATTCAGCACAGACGTCACTGGATATGTGACCCTGGTAATAAAGAGTTGAGCGCACGTGCCCGTACCCACTTCCACTATCTATCTGTGTCCGTGTGTTCATTACCTATGCATGATACTGCCCCTGGGCCGTACCACATTACATTGTGCTGTGGACAGCGTATGCAACCATGTTACCTCTGGCAGTGGGGAAAACTTCTGTTATGTAGCTTTTACATGCATGGCTATCACAGGTGGAAGGCTACTTTACAGAGCATGAATATTGTTGCATGTTGTGTGTAGTGTCAGATATGTGTACCTAGCAAAAGGTTTTCAAAAAAGCTCTCAAAGCAGAAGAGGAGTCGTAGAGAGAATGACTAAAATGTGTGGGGTCCTCCAACTGTTAAAATGGGAAATGTTATGAACCAATCAAATGCTTTTCTTTAAGGTTACATGGCAATCGTGCACCGAGCGCGCAAGGAGGTCGCACCTGATGCGATTTTGAGAAAATATATTTACCATAATATAAGTTTATTACAGTTAGAAATATATAAATGTTTAAAATATTTTAGATCATCGCTTGTTCTCATATACACTTTAAACTTATTTAGATATAGTTTAAAAAAAAATGAGGGAATGGCGTACCTGGTGCGACACCATACATCTATGATGTAACACAGGGCCTAGCAGTGTGCACTCGTCGCATACACAACACACAGCGGGCGCGACCCCATACGTACATGACGTAAGGCGTGGCCTGGTACTGCGTACCCGTCGCATACCAAAGTAGCAGCTGACTCGACCACATACGTATATGATGTTACGCAGGACTGGTGCCACTAACCCGTCAGATACGAAATGCGCATCCTTTACGAGTTTAGCAATATGGAGGATAGGATTCGCGTGCTGATACAATACCGGTACGGGACTTCAGTTTTCTCAAGAAAAAAAAAAGATATAGATACTTTTTTTTGAAGATATAAAACATAACAGATTTTTTTAAATCAATTTTAAAGAAGGATAATAGTATTCCAAAATATTACACACAAAAAATAGAAAAAATATAGGTTTTATAAATATTAAAATATGAAATTAACATTTAAATTTTTTTCGAAATTCACTGAAAAAACCATCGGTTTTACAGATGTTATAGTTAGGAATTAGCATTTAAAAAACGTTAGAAATTCAATGAATAAAACATAGGTTTTAGGGACGTTATAGTTAGTTGGACATTTGACTCATATAAAACCAGAGAAATTAGCTCGTTATGGTTAGTTGTGCTAACTATAACTCGCGCGCCCACAATGCACTGGTGATGATGTCACATATTACATCACTCATGACATGGTCAGTGACATCACTGATGACATCACTCTTGACATCTCAAATGGCATCACTCATGACATCACTGATGACATCATCCACGTGATAATCGGATGCACATACTGATGGCCTAATATAAACTTTGATACATGAACTCTAAATTACAGACTACTATTTTTGAAACCATACACACAACAATGCCAGATACTACATACCACCCACTATTTCCTAGGTCTACACTCACATCCACTCACTTATACATGCAGTTACTCATCAATACAGTACTATAATATGCACTCATACACCTGTACATACAGTCACAGTCCACCACTCATCCATAGAGTTACTCATACACCTAGTCAGTCATGCAAAGAATCAATCACATATCCATTTACTCATGTATACAGTTATACACATCAACTGCGGTATTTATACACACACCACATCACTTATTTATGCAGATACTAACACATACTTACTGTCTTATACAATCACTGATACAAGCAGACACTCTTTTATACACCCACTCTTCAAATAACTTACTCTCACGTATAGTCATTTATATATTCCAACACTCACATATACTGCCTTAAAACATATGTAGTTACTCACACATGTACCAGTGAGACATTCATTCACCCACCAACACACCCATACACACACTAACTCACCCATACAGCCCTTCCCAGATGTACTTTTGAATCCATACAACCAGTGAATCACCCACTCAGACATGTATGCACAGAGTCACACACCCCCACCCACCCACACAGACACTCAGGCACTCATACAGATACTCAGACAACAAATCAATGACCCATATAGACACTCATGTAGCTACTCACCAACCCATGCAGCCGCTTATATACCAACTGAGACACTAATACAGACTTTCACACAATTTAGTCACTAACCCATACATTCAGTAACACATGTTCAATCACTCACTTATACAGTCAGTCACGCACCTACTAAATAATCCATTCAGGCACTTGTAAATCCACTCATTCTTCAATACACCTTGGCATAGATATATATGAAAAATATACGTGGATGATGTCATCAGTGATGTCATGAGTGATGTCATTTGAGATGTCATGAGTGATGTCATCAGTGATGTCACTGACCATGTCATGAGTGATGTAATATGTGACATCATCACCAGTGCATTGCGGGCGCGCAAGTTATAGTTAGCTCAACTAACTATAACAAGTGAATTTCTCTGGTTTTATATGAGTCAAATGTGCAACTAACTATAACGTCCCTGAAACCTATTTTTTTCAGTGACTTTCTAGGGTTTTTTAAATGCTAATTCCTAACTAGAACATCTGTAAAACCTATGGTTTTTTTCAGTATATATATATATATATATATATATCTCATGTGATCAAGGCCGTTCTTCGGCCGAAACGCGTCATGACAGATAAAGGGAGATTTTAATACTCTGAAATAAAGAAGTTCTTACCGACGAAGAGGAGTTTGTGCATTCTTTTTCCTGGAGAAATTGATGAATGCTCTGTGCCTATATATATATATATATATATATATATATATATATATATATATATATATATATATATATATATATATATATATATGTTCAGCCGTTCGGGCTGTAGCTGCGACTAAAGTCCCTATGGAAAAATACATGGGGAAAACGCGTTTTGGGACCCCCTTTTTTCTCAGCCCCCGCTTGATGAATCCCCCCGAGACTTTCAGGGTAGGAGCTGAGCGGAGCGCCCCATTGGTTTTGAAAATTTTGCGAGGATTCGTCAACCGGCGCCAAAGTTATTCAAAATAGAATTTTGAGATTTCCTATGGAAACACGGTCCTAACTATAACTACCTACTGGCGACCGCCAGTAGGTAACATATATATATATATATTACATGCTTCAAGTCCTTACATGTGCATATTGTCGCCCAGTTCTCAAACCCACAGTCTTGTCTGTAGATATGAGGGATATAGGATGTGACAAAAGATCGGTTTGTACTAGACATCTGCCTGTGAACCTGAAACTAGAGCTGTGTGATAAATCCTGCAAATGGCAAACATGAATTGGGATTTCAGAACACAATACTAAGACTTAAGAACTTTTCTTGTAGATAGCAGAGCTAACAGAAGATTGAGAAAAATGTGTGACTTTGTGAAATTTCAGCTCTAGAGGACTGAGAATGCGTGCCTGCCTAATGGAAAAAGGCACACCCTCTGTGCTTTCATTTTAGGAAATGTTCCTGCTCAAGCATTTTGGCAGGAAATGTGAGGCCACAGGAGGACTGCTCAACCACTGTATCTAACACTGTGAAGCCCTCTTTGGCTACAGGTTTAAGGCTTGGCACACTGACCATTTCAATTTCCAGAAATGTTTCTAAGGAAGAAAATAAAAACTATCAGTGTGCTCAACCACCACAATCACCAGCCAATTAGCACTAAGGATCTAGACAGAGACTGCCAAGGTCACTGTCAACTGCATGGAAGACACCTTCAACCTATTTCAAATATGTTCACTTCTCTCATTAGATAACACTTAATGCCTTTTTCCAAATCTTTCCCTTAGGTTGGTGTTTCTTTTCTTCATAATTTCTGTGACCCTTTCTACAATATTCTTCTTTTTTGTGACATTGTTCTTCATATGTTTTTCTTTTTTTTTCAATAAGGCCAATTTAAGTCTATATGCCAACTCTATTGTGTTTGACCAGTTGAACACATACAAATGTATTTTGTCTGACGAAGGCATTGACTGCATGGACTGTGTGAGAACTTGGCCAGGGCTCACATCAAGACTGTGGTCTATCTCTCCCACATTTCTATCAAAGCCTTACACTTTGAGTCTCTCAAGCACCATATTACTATACTTTCCCAAGTGGTACTATTCTTTCAGTCTGTAAACATTTGTGGCCAGTTGAATTTTACTACCACTGTACACAGCTATTTTGGGACATTTCTATTTGTGACAGTCATATCTGTTATACAGCAGTATAGACCAATATTTATTTGTGTCTATTGTAATCACTGCATAAATCTGAGCAGGTTTAATCTTTCTTAGTAAAACAGAAAGGAAAACATAGTAAGTCTTCAGATGTCAAAGCAAGATATTACTCATTTAGGTCCTTAATATTTATTTGCATATTTCTTCATTTCTTTCATATCTCTGCACAAGTTAGAGTGTAGTTCTGTAACTCACTCTGCATATGAATTGCTTTGTGAAGCAGTCACTGGGAGAGTGGACAATAATAGTTTGGGATAGTGGACTATAGCTGTTCCAGACAAAAATGGAGACATCTTCTAGCCAAGTGGCAAATATTGTTAGGTGCTAAATCAGTTAATTATATAAATTCCACATAATCCTTCTCATGCAAAACTTAGGAAAAGTTAGAAAAAAATAAATGTACAACTACTCAAATCATAGTGAATCCTCCAAATAGATTTACAATAACAATCAAACTAGTATATGTGAGAAAACGTATTATTACTTAAAGTGGATAGTACTCCTTTCTAAGTATTATGGCACTTCCTAATTAGGTCCAGTTAGGTCTTAATAATATAAACCTGAGCTCAGAGTAGCAGGCTTAATTTAGGAGAAATGTGTAAAGCATGTATCAGTAGCAAAACAGATAAGAATTGGAAACCATAACGTAATAAAAATCCCACTCCAATTTATAAATATAGAGTGACATTTAATGAGCAAATACACACCAAAATTACAAAAATCAGATGTTGGGAACTGGAGATATGATTTTTCTAAGTTTTTCATGTTTCTAGCTCCATAAGGTGCAAAGGGCCAACTGCAGATATCTGATGGTCAAAAGTTAAGGCAGACTGCGAGAGAGCATGGCTTGGATTCAGGGACCAGATTTGGTCCGGTGGAAAGTTTTACCCTCTGTCTTAGAAACCTTTTTAGAAGCTGCAGATCCTCGGAAAGGCAACAGGGTGTGGTTGAGATGGGTCATCCGGGTTTGACAGCCATCGGACGAAGTGAATGACTTTTGGCGGGAAAGCTTGGAGTGTGTGAGAAATTCAAACTTTATGCCCAGGATAGGCCCCTCACTGGCCAAATACTTTCAGCAGCTTCTCCTAGTGAGGGTTTCTACTTTTGGAATTAGAAAGATTTTTGGAAGTCAAAGTTCCTTTAAGATGGTAAACCACTAAGTTGAATCCAACCGGCGATGCGATGCTAATGGCTATGGTTCGGCAGTAGTCTGTTGGTAGTCTCTGGTTCTTTTGGCAAAAATCAATGAAAGCTTTTCTAAGTCCTAGCTTTTAGGGTTAGGCAGAAGGAGTACACTCTAAAAATGTATGTAAGTGCTCCTGGACCTTATGGACACCACTTGGGCGTCAAGAAACACATCAAGGGAAGCCACCAGCGGAGCCCGGAGTAAGTCCAGTTAGAACTGTTCAGCTGGGTTTCTTAGGGAGGTGGGTTTCCTGCACCTTTTTGTGAACCTATAGCTTGACAGAAGGCTAGTTTTCTAGCTTTTCGAGTCAACTCTTCTGCCCGGGGTACATGTGGTCGCAGGTCCAGCCCTGGGGTTCCCTTTCCACAGGTTACAGTAGGTACAGTCCTCTTTCTGAAGTCAGGGTTCAGCAGGTACAGTCCTTCTTCTGTCTTCCTGAGGTCCAGCAGTGTTCTGAAGAACGTATCCAGGGGTGCCATTTTAATGCCTGGCACTAGGTTGTGGATGGGGGTGACCCCCTAACCAACAAGTACAATGTTTCCAGGGGCAACACTACCCACTTAGACATAATTTTCTGAGGGTTAGGCCCTAAACAATCCCACATAGCCCTGCTTTGCCGAAATCCAACATGGGAGAATATGTCTTCCCTTGGTCAAAGCTTGGGGCACACACCTGAGGTGTGTCTAGGGTAATGACGAACTCCCCCAGCAAAACTGGTTCAGGGTCAGGTTTTCCTTTACACTGGGATTTGGTAAATTAGTGCCAGTCTGACTACTTGGACAATGGCAGGGGCAGCCCTAGGTGTGAGTTACATATGCCTGAGAATGGGGCTGCCCCATAGAAGCTTGTACAGTTGTTTGCCACCCCCCCCCCCCCCCCCAGGTCAAACTTTCAGGAGGACACCACATTTCCTTCCAGACAAAGCCTGTTTTCCCTTTTCTCCCAGCATGCTGCTAGGTGACAGTTGACAATTGTATCTGAAAGGGCTCCTAGAGGCTTTTAGGCAGGAAAATGCCGTTATTTTAAAAGTGACATTTTCAAAATAGTAAATTGAAATTTCTATCAATTTGAGGCCTTGAAACATGGTTTGAACTATTCCCAAACCAAAGTTATACAATATAAAATGTTATAATGTAACCCAGTACTTTTCTATGTGAGAGCCAGCTTTGCCACAGTGAAAACAACTAGGAACTTTTTCACTACCAAAACATGTAAAACTTAAGTACATAGATTCTAGTTTTTAAATAGCATGCACCCTGCCCTATAGGCATTTAGAAAACACAAGGACATGATGGATGGAGCCCTGAAACTTTTCAGACACTCACCCCCAGTCACAGATCTGGGTTGAATTCATCATCATTCTTTAGCTCACTTCACCACTGCAGTTCGGACCCAGCTCTATGCAAATCAGTCTTGACCCTGTGCCTCATGGGAACAATCCAGCACAAACTGCCAAGCCAGGTCTTCCATGAACCGGAAACAAGCATCTTGGGACCAGTTTTGGGGTAACACCCCTCATCATCAGCCAGGCCAGTGGCAAAGTTATCCCAGGATGCTTGTTTCGGGTTCAGGGAAGACCTGGCTAGGCAAATAAACCTTTTGCCAGGCCCAAACATTCCTTTTTAATACATACACGCAAGAGAGTAGTCAGAAAGTTAAAATAGCCCCCACTTTAAACTAAAGCACTGATGCCACCAACTTTGTGAACCAACCTCTTTTTAGAAAAGCTTCTTTATCTTTTGCATCCATGCATCTGTCCATTCATTCTTTCCCCTTTCCATCTACGTGCTTATATCCATCTCACATTTACATTCTGTCAGCAATTCATTCTTTCATACATCATTCAAACTGTCCTCATTCCATCCATCCATCCATCCTGTCAGCCACCCATCCAAACACTGCCATCAATACTCTCTGCCTTCCATAGACCCACTGTACCACCCATCTATCCACTCTAACCATCCACTCTGCCATTCACCCACTTTGACATCCATCTATGTACTCTGCCATCCATCCATCCACTCTGCCATTCATCATTCACTCTGCCATCCATTATCCATCTAGAAATATAGCCATCCATCCCTACACTCTGCCATTGATCCATCCATATATTCTGCCATCCATCCATTCTCTCTGCCATCAATCCATTTGTCCACTCTGCAATCCATTCACTCTGCTATTTATTCATCAGTCCATCAACTCTGCTATCCATCATCAACTCTGCCATCCACCTATCCACTCTGAGATCCGCCATTCCACCCACCATTTTATCTATTCATCCATTCACTCTGCCATCCATCCCATCCACTGTGCCATCCATCCACTGTGCCATTCATCCAAACATCTATTCATCCATTCACCCATCTGTGCATCCACTCTGCTGTTCATCCATCCACTCATCCACTCTACCATCCAACCACTCTTCCATTCATCCATCAATCCATCCATTCAGCGTCCATCCATTCATCCACTCTACCATCCATCAATACACTGCCTTCATTCCATCCATCCACTTCGTCGTTCACTCATCCAGCCATCCATTCTTCCTGTCATCCATTCATTCATCAACTCTTCCATCCATACATACATCCACTCTGCCATCTATCCATCAATCCATCCACTCTTCTATTCAACCATCCATCCACCTACTTTGCCATCCATCTTGTTTTATTTGTGTGGGCACCCACTACAATCCCCTCTTCTGTCTCTGCCACCTTCATCCTATTTTCTGGCAGGTAGCTCCCTTAGCCTCTCTGAAATTGATCACTATCCTCTATACGAGTACGTCCCTATACCTATCCTCTACATATAACACAATTATTCCACCACAGCCCATTCTCTAGTTCATCTACACCACCTATACCCAAGTTCCTCGGACACTATGTGTTCCAGATTTGTCTATGTCCTAATACATCTACCCATAACTTCAGCCTAAGACTGCCCTGGTACCTCTACAGCTACCTATATCACAGAACATCTGCTTCAACTATATTACATCTACCAACCCTGGTACCTCTAACCTTAACTTTAACTTACAGCCTTTATTCTTACATGTCAATAGTTTCTTTACTCATACCTTTCCCTAGTACTTCCAGATCTCTGTTACAAAGCTACTCAAACCAAAGTGGCTTACCTCGTAGGTTATGCAGTCTGTTGCAATGCTGCTACTATGCAACAACCATCCAGATGTATGTGATCAATGAAAGGTGCTAATGCAATTGAGAAACAGAGAAAGAATTTCTGTGTCTATCTGCTGGGTATTACCTCTCCACTCTCCCAAGTTAAGTGAACCATTATCTTGTTTTCGTGTTGTAATATAGATATCGCTTCCGTGTAAGTACTTCTTTCCCCCATTTGGATGACTTGTTAATGTACGATTAAGGTTTGTTTCTAGGTAAACTTCCTTTCCCCAGTTGAGTGAATCGTTATAGTGTTATTGTTTTGTGCTGCTGAGTTTAGTTTCCCAGCCCCCTTTGAGAAAATGGTGAAAGTGCTACTGTGAATATTGATTGTTAATGGTTAAATGCCCCTGGGTCTTCTCCTATTTGGATGACTTGTTAAAGAGCCTCTGTGCTTTGCACCTGGATAATCCCCTCCAGCAAGTATCCTGCATCCTTGAACAGTCCCACCCCAACCATGCTTCCATTCCATACAGTGTGCTTCACTCTCTTCAGGCTTTCCAATCCCAGATGATTTGCCTTCCTGAATCAATACCATCCTCCTTTGCTCACTTAACTCCACCCTCCCTTCATATTTCACCCTTAAATGCCACTGTAGCCCTTCCTCCACCTAGCATGCATTCATTCTGCAACATCTCACTGACATCCACTCATTAACAAGCTAAGATAAAAACGGAACTCATTTTGAAGGTGATAGAAGTGAACTTCACAAGAGCGCATTGATAAATGTAAGATAATTAGCAATACACTCTCCACAACCTTGATGACAGTGGCGGCCGCCACTAAGAAAGGGTAGTGGGGCGGTGGGAGGAGCTTAGGGGGCTGTTAATAAGGATAATTTTTACAAAAAATGTACCTGAGGCCGCCGGCCGCCTCCCGCGTCCATTCGCTCCTACTGGCCTCTTCCTGATACCAGCAGATCCTGGGACACAGAATCACAGACGCTCCACTCAGCTCAATGAGTCTGTGGGGTTTCTCCAGCCCGGCTGCATTCAGCAGCCGGGCTGGAGAAAACTTGGATGGCCTGAGATGGCCGGCCAAACACATATATGTACTTAGGGAGTACACAAGCACTCCTCCTCCCCCTTCCATGCCCAGCCCCTCCATGCACAAGCTGGCTTAGAGACGGAAAATGTTTTATTTTTCGTTTGCTGGCTCTGCACCAGGCAGTGGGGTGACACTCCTCGGCCAATGCGGAGGAGCCGCCACTGCTTGATGAGGCCAGATGCCATACGCAAAATCAGAAATCACCTGTCTTCCCAACCCACTCTATATAACTACTAACACAACTGGGACCACCAGACATTACATTTCTGAAACGTGCCCACATCTTCCTTCTCTTCTCATTCGCAGATGAGTTTACAACAATAGCCTACTCAGGGATGATCTACAAAAGCAGCCATGACAAAAATACATTTTTAAAGTGCCTCTCCCTTACTCTTCTCTTTTTCACTCTCTCATTCATTCTACTCTGTTTCACTCCTTTTTCTCTCTCTCATGTAGCTCTCTGATCTCTCTCTCTCACGCTCTCTCTGCATTAAATCCCTCTGCGCCTCCTGTACTTATCCTCGGGGAGCTGGAGAAACTGGCAGAGGCACCAGCAACAGCTTCAGGCCTTTAAAAGCCGTCCTCCAGCAGCTTAAGCCATCCGGGGAAATGCCCAATGGAATAAATGACCAGTGCTGGTGAGATTATTCAATTATACATTCTCATCCATAGATAAAGTTAAGAGCATCACCACGCAAGAACATCCCTGCCAGCATGCCACCTCAGCCCTGTATTCAGGAAGGATCGCTGTCCACAACCATCTAATCCAATCAGAACTTACTTCTCATGTTGGTCTTTAAAGCTTCTTAGGGCTCGACCCCTCTTTACCCGGCTGAGACACGACACAGACATACCCCTGAGAGGCAGATGCTCTGCACACCTTTACCTGGACTGCTCAAACCTATTGCACTTCTTCGCATTTCTGCACATACTGTCAAACCTACCCTCATTATTTGACTGCAGTATAATTTAAAACCACTCTGAAAACCCAGCTTCTTGTTTTAGAAAAAATAGTTTTTATTATTTTCTCCACAGTAACACATCAGTGCAAACAAATAACGCCTGGTCCTTTTAGTTATTTAACACAATACAATATAGTGAGCGTTCAGAGTGGATTACAGGGTTGTCAATACATCTGAGAACACAGTAAATACATATGATTAGGTGTTGTTATGAGCCCATATGTACCCCAACATCGACCTAGGTAGCTACACGACCTTTTACCTACATTTGTCCTACCTTGCTCTATATAGCGGTTCTGGCACTGACCTTTTACCTAGTTACGTGCCAAATAAATGTTGTGTGGTTTTCTTCTAAGACCAGCCTAATTTATTATGCATGTATCAAATCTTAATCCTCTGCCTATTACATGCACAGCAGGATTACCATCTTCTGTATAATAACTCTGTACAAAAGTTACCGCTGTCGTCATCTTTTGACGACAGGCCCACAGTACCATTACACATCTAAGTAGAACCCCTGATAGTACCTTTTGGGTATAAAAGGACCACATCTTCACTGGGCAACCACAGGAGAAGCTTCGGACTGACACAAGATGCTGAGATTCCTGCACACAGAAACTCCAGCACGCAGTGGTCTGGCATCCCTTGCGGGGTGTCCAACGCAAGACCAAGACAGGGTCCATCATTGCCTCCCATCAGGTAATGGGGTTGACTCTTTCCTAGGGGATTCCTGGCTTCACACCTATGTACATGCTAGGTACATTCATATACACCTAGATTGAGTTAGCATCTTAAGAGTACGCATGATTACTGCCATGTATCTATATGCCTGCATTTATTCACTGTTTTAGCACCATGGTAGAATTCTACCTTTTATTTATTCTGTTGGTCCTCGTAATCATATACATCTTTTTCTGTCTAATGGTTGTTGCAGCAAACGTATTTTATACTAGAATGACGCTGGTTCAATAAATGCTTATTAAAAACGTCCCCATCATTTATTCTGTGTATCTCTGTGAGACCGAGTGAATGAGCAAAAAGTAGTGTACTGTTTCCCCGATCCCTGAAGGATCAAGGGTTGTCATGTTCGATAGTTGCCAGAAACTATTCTCTCCTTGTTAAGGTTAGGGTGATTATAGTGGCACTGAGAGCTAGCTGGTCTAAGGGATAACGTATCCTTGGGGGGAGGGGGGGGTGTCTCGAATCAGTTGGTACACCAATCCAATAGTTTATGTTGTCTAAACGTGCAGATCCTATATAGATTTATAGGAACTACACAACAGTTCAAGGAAGCTAAAAAATCTTTAGTGAGAATAGAGACTAGTCCTCTGCACACGTTTAAAATACAAGCATAATTGGCAAAAATATAAATCACAGTCGTATTTCTTTTCATTCCATAGTTGTTTTATTTCTTTTTCTTCTGTGGGTGAAGTCTGTATCCACCTCAGTCAGTTCCTTATGTTCCTAGCCCACACATGTTTCGTCGCTTTACATGGGATGAACCCATGACTTCTTCAGGGCTATTTTCTTGTCTTTAGATTCCTAGTTGCTTGATTTCAGTGATAATCCCAACCTGGAAAATCCTCTGGACTATCCCCCTTTCCTTTATTGGGTTCGTTGTGAGAAAGGTCTCATCAATCCAATTCTATATTTTATGATTTATCGCTGCTTCCAATCGGTGCCCAATCTGGCATGAGTTTTGGCTGTAAGCGTGTTTCTCCGTCCTGCGAGTGCGCAGCGTACGGCCGAAGTTTCTCCGAAAGTGACTTGGGTGTATACAGACTTCACTCACAGAAGAAAAAGAGATAAAACAACTATGGAATGAAAAGAAATACAACTGTGATTTATATTTTTGCCAATTATTCTTGTATTTTAAACATGTGCAGAGGACTAGTCTCCTTTGTATCTGTGGCCTTTCGAGCACACATTAGAAAATGTGGTAGTTGTCCCTACATCTTTGCACCGTGCTGAATTGTAATTATAACTAGTTTTATATGCGAAAAGCCTTGGAGCACAACACTCCTATTATTTACCACCATACTTGTAGTACCCACTTTAGTAAGAAAGCATAAACATCCTGACAGCAAAGTACAGGGATGGCAATTTTTGGAACACTCAATCACGGCAACCATATTTGCGAAATGTATTTGGGCGCCCATGACTCTCAGGCACTGACTTCTCTGAGGACATACTTTTTCCACACCACACAGACAAACTTCAATTTCATGCATATTTTGCTTTCCCCTGTTGCTTGTTGATATGTTACCACACCATCATTAATTCCAGGGGAATAAAAGATCAATTTATGCTTAGGTAGTCCTCATTAGTCCTACTCGCAGCCCTACTCGGGCTAGTCAGCTTGTTATTTCTTCTGTCAAAAGGGGGAGACAAAGAATGTGCACAAAGCAGCCTAGGACAGCAAAGAAGGATGACAACGAAATGCAAGACCGATTTACCCCCTCACCAGCTCCTAGAGTAAAATGGAGGGGCCAGAGAAATGCGCAACAGAGAATGGAGCCGAGCTGGACGATCCTTCAGACGCTGAGAGAACGTCAGAAGTGGAAAATAATGTAGATGTTCTCGACCTGTTTAGAGGCTGGATACAATGAGTAACATGGAACGGGATAAAAGTATGGAGGCGCAGGGCGCAAATGGTAGTCCTATCCCCCCAAGCAGTATCCTCTCTTCCAGAAGTATCAGAAGCAATAAGCCACACCCCCCGCCCCAGTAGATGAAGCCATGCCCACAGGAGAACAGGTCAGATCTCTTTCTCCAGCATATGCACAAGAAAACAGAGGTCTCCCTCAAAGCAACCCTTAATGGTACATTCTCCTCTTAAGCTGCTCAACCGACAGCCGGGTTTGCATGGGCGACAGCTAGCGAAAATTAAGGAAGAGATGAAATGATTAGCCCGAAGGTGCCGACAGGAAGAACTGCGGAAGGAGGGGAGAGCAGAGAAATGTCAATTCAAAAAATGTTGTTCCCGGGGGCGGCCTAAGAAATGGCATAAGATATGGGGGCGATGGAACCAGTATAGGGGTGATATATGTCTGCCCCCGGCCACTGAACCATTAGAGGAGCAACTTTCCCCCTAGCTTCACTTCCAACTTGGGATGTTTATGATGATTATATGCTAGAATGTTAGCGCCTCTGCTTCTCCTTCATCCACCCGACCGGTGGCTTTGTTCTGACTTTGGGAATGGGGCCGCGCCCCGATCGGGAACTGGCACGAGTTCATTGTGTATACTGCCTTGCTTGTGTTATTTACTTCAGGTTGTTTTAAAAAAAAAGGAACCTTTGTTTTTCCTGTACCAGAGCTGTGGACACTTCCATGTGTTGTACTTAATTGGCTGCCGAACCTCCGGGATGTCAGCTGAATAGCTGTGTTCCAGACTGACATAAATAAAGGTTTTAAAAAAAAAAAAATGTTGTTTACAATACCGAGTGAAATTAGTGACCTAAAAGTATCCCAGGCCTCAGAGGTTACTTTACTACACGAAAGGCTGTCTCAACTGGAGGAGAATATGTCTGATGCACCAAAAATAATAAATGAGGCAGAGAGCTGCATCTCTGATTTAGAGGACAAGTTGTCTGCCATACAGCAAGACGTATTAGACTTGGGTAAAAGCAAGAGCCAGATGGAATTGAAGCTCCAGGACTTAAAGAACTACAATAGGCGCTCAAACCTCCGCCTAGTGAGAATTTCGGAAGGATGGGAAGACGTGCAGGTAGCTAAATGGGCTTACTCGCTGCTGAAGAAAGTAATGCCGGAGTTGGAAGGGGACCTTACGATCACCAGGGCCCATGGAATCCCAGTGCAGAGACAATCAAATGCAAAATTCCCACGGACTATATTACTTAACTTTGCGGATTTTAGGGCCAAGAAAAGAATATCAAGTACTGCTATCATGAAGAGATCCTTCTCCACTGCAGAATTTCAACAGTTCAAGATATTTTCCGATACGTCTGCAGCATCAGCATGGCGACAAAAAGAATTTGTCAAGATAATTGACTTATTTAAGGAGAGGGGGGCTCAGGCCTCGATGGAGCATCAGTCAAAGCTTAAAGTGTTAGCTTAAGGAAAATTCCACGTCTTTATAGATATTCAGGAAGCCCAATTAATGTTATCAAAATTGTCTGGTGGGGATAAGTGAGGCTCAGCCTGGAAGAGGGCAGAATCCACTTAGCCGGTCTCAACTGAAAGGTTCGGTTATTTTTAGGGCGGGAGGAAGAGTGCTTAACAGCACTCGGCCAGCAGGGGGAGAGACAGAGGGTGCAAAAGGATGTAATACAATGGCATCCGGCGACAAGTTGGGGGAAGAGGGAATAGGGGGTAATTCCGTTTTCCAGGAGGGGGAGCAGAGGGTGATGTGGGCGGTGAGGAAAAACAAAAAAAGAGAGTTCAATCATAAGTGCTTAAATACTTTACGGGATGAAACGAATTAGGACACATAGGTCAAATTTTGAGTTGGCATACGGAACGGAGAATAGAAAAAACAGGAAGGGGGGCAAAAAGAAGGCACATGTCACTTTATTTCAAAGAGAGCACTCAATACACTTTAATAATGTTAAATGCTTGTGTCACTTTATGAATTTCAGATGTACTTTCGACCTATATGGGTTATATCTTAGCTGCTATGGTACTTAATTGGATGGAATGTATTCAAAATATGAAGCTATGTAAGCACACAGCACTTTCTAAGAGGTTGGTGGGTCTATTTATTGACAACATTTGTTTACAACAGCACAAGTCACTTTGGTTCACTGACCAGTAAGTAATAGGTAAAGAAGTACTTACAGTACTTTCTATTAATGCCAATGGACTGAACAACAAAAGTAAAGCCCATGCAATAGAAAGCTGGTTCAGAAGCCACAACCCGGATGTTATACTCCTGTAGGAAACTTATTTTAAGAATTCAAATAGTGCGAGCAGGATCCTGCAACAGTGGGCCGGCATCTATTGCATGTCAAATCCTGGCTGTGTACAGAAGGGGGTGGGAAATTTTGTAGGTAAACATTTACCATTCCAAGCAAAAGCCACGCAGATAGACCCAGGAGGAAGATGGGTCTTTGAACATGGAAGACTGAATCAATCAAATCTCATTATAGCAACGATCTATGCATCAGTTTTAGATAACCCACTTCCCTTGCTTCTGCTTAGACAGGCCTTAACCAACAGACCCGGCTTTATTATCTTAGGTGGCGATTTCAATTTCCTTCAGGATCTACTAGCTGATTCTTCTACTAACACTTGAAAACAAAATAAGCCACAGGTGGCCATTGCTGTGGCTAGTTGCAAAAAGAACCTAAATGATCCATGGCGCTCTCTGCACCCTGGGAAACAAGCTTGTTCATGTTTCTCAGCAAAATACAATACTGCTTCTAGAGTAAGCTTTTTCCTGACCTCGCAAGGGCTGAAAATGAGTACTCACAAATACATTCCAAATGCCTTTTCATACCATACACTAATCAAAATGGAAGCAGCCGGGGTAGGGCTTGAAAGAGCACCTAGGAGATGGTATTTTAACAAAATGAATTTAGAGAGGAATAGTGCACAGAGGTAGCAAACTAAATCAACAGTTTTTTCCTTAACAACACAGACACTGCCACAGTAAGCAAAGTGTGGTATGCATTTAAGGCTACACTACGGGGGATTATTACTTCTAAAGAAATCCTCCAACAGAGGGCAAAAGGGGAAAAAAGATCTGAGCTTGAGTATAGGCTTAAGCAAGCAAATAGAAAACACACTAAAGATAGAAATCTGGCAACAAAACAGGAGCTGCTACAAGCAAAGCTAGAAATGCAGGAATAGTACTATCTACAAGATGACATGGCTAATAAAGCCTACCTCCAGAAGATATATGAGGAGAGCGAATATATGGGGAGATTACTTGCGTGGCATGCAAAGGAGAGACAGGTTCAAAATAGAATCCAATCGTTGATAGATGAGGACTTAAAACTACAGATAACCAGTCCCCTGGAAATTGGGTAGACCTTTTTTAGACATTATGAGAAAGTATATCAGACAGATTAACAAATAACACCTGACTGTATTATAAGTTTCCTACACAAACTACCAATTCCATCCATGAGCAAAGAGCACAGTGAAATAGTAACAGCGGAGTTCTCTATTGAAGAAATAGATACAGTTGTGAGTTCAATGGCTAATTGTAAAGCAGCTGGGGAGGATGGACTGCCAGTAGAATTGTATAAAAGGTTTGCTCCAACTTTAAATGCCAAACTTTTAAATCTTGCTAACTGTATACTAAGAGGGTGAGAACCTCCTGCCTCCTTTCACACGGCAGTGGTAGTTAGCATCTTAAAAAAGGACAAAACAGGGAAAACATTAATTACTATAGGCCAATAAGCCTTCTCAACATTGCTTATAAAATGTTTACAAAGCTTTTCACTAACAGACTCAATAAGATTGTGGAATCAATAATACATGTGTACCAATGCGGTTTTGTAGCAGGTAGACAACTCTCCTTGAATACAAAATTTCTAATAGAAGCTTTGGACTATATTACTAAGAATAAAATAGAGGCAAAGGTGTGGTTTTTAGATGCTGAGAAAGCTTTTGATTAGGTGTCCTGGGAGTGACTTTTGTTAATTCTCGCTAGATTTGGTTTTCCAGAAAGTTGTATACACAAGACACTTTTGTCCTTCTCGACCTCCACAGGTCCCCTTGGGCTTGTTCGTTTCCACTCACTTCCGATTCAGACGTCTCAGACACAGGGGCAAGATCTCTCTCAGGGGCCAATCTTAGATTCATTCTTCTGTGTCTCTCAGGCCATGATTCTTCAGCTCAGTTAGCCCTTTTGTGTTTCTCTCGAACACTCTGCGCACCACTTCCTTCAGCTGAGCCTGACTCTGCACCACTCACAAAGTTACCGTCTTCCTCAGAGTCAACGCTTGGGTTGTGTGGAACGTAACCCTCCTCAGCTTGGTCAGGTGAGCTACCAGCTTTGTCAGCAACCCTCACAGTTTGGCTTGTCCTCTCTCGTGGCCCTGCCGCTACAGCTAGATTTTCATTTCCGAGAGGAGCTGTTTCTTCCGAGGGTTCTGAAACTCTGCGGGTGTGAAAGGCATGTATCCAGTTCAGTAACCCTCCTCACCTGACCGCTGTGCTTTGTTACCAGTATCACCTGGTAAGGGCCTCGCCACCGAGCATCCAGGCAGCTCTTCCTCATGTGCTTGCAGACAAGCACCCAGTCACCCGGGCACAGGTCGTGGCAGAGATCTCTTGAAGCCAGAACAGCTTCAGCTTCCACCTTCTGAGACACAGAACGGACCACATCAGCCAGTCCTATGCAGTAATCAAGGATCAAGTCATCAGTAATGTTTATCAAAGCTGCGGATGGTACTGCTGGCATTCGCATCGCCCTCCCCATAAGGATCTCATGCGGGGAAAGACCGGTCCTTCTATCTGGGACACTGCGAACACTCATCAACACCAAGGGTAATGCATCAGGCCACTTCAGAGATGTAGACGAAACACTTTTGCCATCCGTGCTTTCAAAGTTCCATTAATCTGCTCCACTATCCCAGAAGCCTCTGGTCGATAGCTACAATGGAGTCTCTGATCAACATTTAAAGCAGCGCAAAGCAACTTCATGATCTCGCTGTGGAAATGTGTTCCTCTATCCGACTCCAACGAGGTTGGAAAACCGAACCTAGGGATCAGTTCTCTTAACAACAGCTTCGCTACTGTAAGGGTGTCACACCTTCGTGTTGGGTAAGCTTCCACCCACTGTGAAAACACACACACACCACCGCTAGAATGTACCTCAATCCATTGCACTTAGGCATCTCAATGAAATCAAGCTGTGTTCTATTGAAAGGTCCTGCCGACCTCCCAATGTGACTCAACGCAGCCACAGTGTTCTTCCCAGCATTCATTTGTTGACAGGTAACACACCTATGACACACTGCTTCAGCAAACGCACAAAATCGTGGATTGTACCACGTTTGTCTGAACACTCGCACCATCGCATCTCTTCCAAGATGCACAGCACCATGAATTTGCCTTGCCATTGGGCTCAATAGGTCATCTGGTAACACTGCTCGACCATCACTTGAAACCCAAATGCTAATATCCCCCTTCTCACATCCTGATCTGATCCATACATCCTTTTTCTGATCTGAAGTCTCTTCCTGCAGGCGCTTGAGTTCTTCCCAAGTGTCTGCCATGGCTAACATCATGCTGAGCTTGGTTCTTCCTTGGCTCTCTCCAGTGTAATCTCCAGTAAAAATACACCCTTGCTCAGCGCACAAACGTGCAATTTCGTCAGCATACTTATTTCCAAGGGAGACAAAATCCATCCCCCTCCCATGTGTAGCGCACTTTACCACTGCAATTTCTCTGGGACGTTGCAACGCTTCCAGCAGCTGCCTCACATATTCTCCATTCCTGATGGGAGATCCAGATGATGTCAGGAAACCCCTCTGCGACCATAGTTGTCCGAAACCATGAACCACACTGAACCCATACTGGCTGTCGGTGTAGATGGTGATCCGGATCTGATCAGCTGCCAAACAGGCATGAGTCAAGGCAATGATTTCGGTCACCTGTGCGGAGTATACTCCTTCTAGGCAGACAGCTTCAACCACTCCTGTAATGGTACATACAGCAAACGGTGCTCTCCAATGACCCACATTGGGGGAACAACCTTTACAACGCAACTTTTACAACGCACTACCATTACAACGAAACTGTTACAACGCAAGTGGATTTACAACGCATGCCATTACAACGCAAGTCTTTACATCGACTTGCGCTAGATGGCGTGCTAACATTACAAATAGTGTAGTTTACTATCCCAACACCTTCCCTACTGTTAAGTGGACTGGAGTTGGAATAGTAAACTACACTTTCCTAATGTTAGCACGCCATCTAGCGCAAGTCGATGTAAAGACTTGCGTTGTAATGGCATGCGATGTAAATCCACTTGCGTTGTAACAGTTTTGTTGTAACAGCATGCGTTGTTACAGCACGCGTTGTAACGTCATACATCCCCCACATTGTCTCTTAAACATGAACCATCCACAAAGAAAATTTCATCAGGGTCAGACAGAGGTTCATCAACAATGTCAGGTCTCGGTTTGGTGCAAAGTTCAGTCACATCAAGACAGTCATGGTCTTCACAATCTTCGTCATCTACATTAGGCAATGGCATCAGGGTAGCAGGATTTAAAACAGAACACCTTTTCAGAGTCACATTCTCCGAGGCAAGTATGACTTGCTCATAGCGTGTGCGTCTACTGTTCGTCAGGTGCTGTGTTTTAGTCCTTGTCATTAAAAGCTCAACAGAATGCGGAACATATACAGTTAGTGGGTGACCCATGACAATGCTTTCACATCTCTCTATGCTGATACCTGTTGCAGCAATGGATTTGAGACATCCGGGCAACACTGAAGCTACTGGATCTAAAGTAGCTGAAAAATAAGCAACTGGTCTACGGACACCCCCATGACTCTGAGTCAGAACTGATAATGTGCAACCCTCACGATCATAACAGAACAATGAAAAGGGCTTGTTGTAGTCAGGCATTCCTAGAGCTGGAGCATGACACAGGCTCTCTCTCAACTCTAGGAACGCCACGAGACAGTCATGGTCCCATGGTACCGGATCACTCACATCCTTGTGCGTCAGCCTCTGCAGAGGCTTCGCCTTTAGTGAGAAATTGGGACTCCATTGGCAAAAGTAGCTAACCATCCCCAAGAACATTCTGACTTCCTTCTGAGTGGTAGGCACGGTCATATTCATGATCGCCTCAATTCGGTCTGGTGACACCTTTCTCTTGCCTTTCTCAATTCGATGACCCAAATACTGGACCTCACTCAGACAGTACTGTAACTTGTTTGGGGACACCTTGTGTCCATTATTCGCTAAGTAATTAAGTAAGGCAATCGTATCGATCCTGCAAGCATCTTCAGTTTCGGACACAATGAGGAGATCATCAATGTACTGCACGAGAATAGAATTCTGTGGCAGTGCGAGAATCTCAAGATTTTTTTTCAAGATCTGATTAAAGATTGATGGACTATCTGTATAACCTTGAGGCATACAACACCACTTTAACACACAATCTTCCAGACGGAAAGCAAACAAAAATTGGCTCTCCTCATGCAAAGGTATCAAAAAGAATGCTCTGCACAAGTCAATCACAGTGAACCACTCAGCTTCACATGGAATCTGGAATAGTATCACTGACAACATCGAACCACAATCGTGTTGACCTTTGCAGGACTTGTACGATTCTGAATTTCCCGCTTGGTTTCTGTAATCCCATAATGGGTGAGTTGCATGGACGGCCCATTATCTCCTTCAGAATCCCTTGCTGAATCATGGAATCGATTACAGGTTTAATCCCTGCGATCGTCTCAGGTGACAGATTATACTGGGGTGTCCTCAGGAACTCAACATTTGGCTGAACCTGAATCTTAACAGGCTCAACACCTTTAATCAGTCCAATCTCTTCTCCTGTCAAATCCCACACATCCAAAGAAACAGAGTCTCTTAAGTCAAGTGGAAGTTCTTCCACTGTCAACACAGGATACATCTCTATGCACAAATGCTGATTCGCAACCTTAAAGGTGGCATCATCATCATTCATCTGTAATTCCACTCCCTTGGGCGTGCAGTAGATGGTACAATTCAGCTTGCACAAAAGATCACGTCCTAGCAGACAGACTGGACTTGAGTCGCACACCACAAACTGGTGCCGATCTCGAAAAGTTCCTATTCTCACAGGAATCGGTTCGGTCAATGGGGTAGTCATCTTCTTATCGCCACTCCTACTACTTGGAATGATTGTCCCAAGAGTGGTAGGTTGGGAACTACTGCAGATTTTACAGTAGAACGGGTAGCACCAGTATCAACCAAAAAGGTGGTGGGATGACCGTCAACATCCGCCTCTACAAACGGTCCCCCCTGGTCTACTTCTAAGACTGCCCCAAGAGTGCAGTCTTCCTCCCCCTCAGGCACAGTCATTTCAACAGGTCTGAGCTATACTCAGCACAATCCTCAAAAAGGGGCATTTGCTGGTACGTTCGATTTCCCTGTGGAATTCTCAGAGGTTGCGGAACTTGTACCTGGGGGCACAATGTCCCCCCTTGCGTGGACCTGGGCCTCGTCACTGTATTGACGACCTCAGATACCTGCACCGTTTCTTCCTCTTGTTGCACTTGGTTTGCTGGATTCAATCTACACTCGCGCTTCCAATGCCCGATCTTGTGACAAAGGTGACATGCAGTGGTCTTTTTCAGTGTTGCCACATCCATCCCTGTCTTGGGGTCTACAGGTTTCCCTTTTCCTTGGCCCGGCCAATTCTGGGTCCCTCCTTGGTTGTTTCCCTGTCTTCTCCATAGCATTCCTCCACTTGGCTGTGTCAGAGCTTCCCTGTCAGCATTTTGCATTTGGACCAGCATTAGCTTATCCTTAAGCTTCCTATGTTTCAAGTCCTCCTCGTTGCTGCAGTACCTGGCGTATCGCAGTATTTCGTCCATCAACTTGTTCTGCCAGCAGATCAAATGCTGCTGAATCATGAAGATAATTTCTGATCTCAGACCCAAGACGAACTTGGAAACGAACTGTCCCATGTCTTTGGGGTCTAACGTGTCTAGCCCACTGTACTGCTTAAAGGCTTGTAAATGCCTCTCGTAGTTTTCATGTACGGACTCTTTTGGTTCCTGGACAGTTTGATCTATCTTAACCCAATCAATATCTTGTGGTGAGATTTTGGATTTCAGCCATGTACTTACCTGCTCAAACTTTTTCAAAACAATAGGTGAAGGACCATTGGTAACATAATCCCTGTCTGGTTCAGAAGTCATCCAATCAACTGCCACTTTACAAGCTGCCCACAAATCACTTGACACTACGATATCAAACAAGGTGTTCAGATCAACCCACAACACTTTCGAAATTTTAACAAACCGGTCGACCTGCTTGTACCACTCAACAGGCTTCTCCCTCAGCCAAGGAAATTCATTCGTAAATGCTGCCAAGTCCCCTCTACTCCAAGGCACCTGCACATACCCTCCATTTTGTACTTCTCGCAAAGGGTAGTTCTCCACTCCTATTATCCCCCCTCCTGGAGGTGGTGTCTCTCCTACACTCTTTTTGGTGCTCTTCTTTTTGGACCATCTTTCCTCCCACTTATCAAGCATACTCCATGCACGTATCCCTACCATCAATACTCGAATGTGAGTTTTCAACCCTATGACTCTCTTCGCTTCCAGTTCCTGGTCACTGTACTGCAATCTGTGATTTCCCTGTAACATCTTTGTCTTGGACAGATCCACCTCATATCTTCTTGCCAAGTCTGTCAGTTTCTCAAGTGCTGACCTTGCCTTGCGAGTTACATCTTTTGCTACAAACAGCAACTCGTCTAGTTCATAAAGCTCCATTCTTTCCAAAGGCAGGTTACCGCTAATTATCTCATCTACCTCAGCTTTCAACTTCACCTCATCCAAAACCTTTGCTCTTATAGCAGCTTAAGGGTTCCTCGACTTGATGCATCACTTAACTCTCCATTCTCACTGCTCTGATCTCCACATCGGTTCCCTTCCACTATATTCCTGAGGACTGGCCGGCTTCCTGAATTCCCTCAATTCCAGTCTCCTGTCTTTCTATCATTTGGGCCTCTTACTGGTGGTTCCCACATCCTTATGTCAGATCTTGGCATACTTGATTCCAAGGGTCCCGGAAGGTGACCTATTCCACTCACCATGCCATTTCCTCCAGAGCCAGTCCCCTCTCCTGCTACTGATCGTGCTAGACTTCTATTTTCCGCCTGATCTGGGTCATATACCGACACTATGGTACAATGGTAACCAGCAATGTAAGAGCATCCGGTAGCCTTGAAACAACTGTAACTCCATTAGCTTCGGTACTTGCTGGTGTCTGTATTCCCATGGCTTCCGTCCCAGTCGAGATTCTTCCCACTACTCTCGCATTAGGTTGAGTCTGCGATTCTCTGATTCCCGCTGTTGATACTGCCTTTTGCTCTACTAAATCTGGATTATATGGAGGTGGTCTTTCTGATAGTAGCCTGTCTATCAAGCTGTCATCGGTGTCACTATCGTCCTCCTCACCGCACTTCTTCTAGGTATCTCCCACTTTTACCATCAACGGGAATAGCCTATCCCCTTCAATAGTTTCCAGCCTCCAGTTCTTCTCCAATGCGTCCCATCGCACATCTTGAAACACCCTGATTGACTTTTTCACCCTTTCCTGAATACGGCCTCTTTCCCTGTCATGCGCTGCTCTTATCCATGCATGAAGCGCCTCAAACTGTATTGGTCTGGGTAAAGGTCGCAATGAAGACATCACTGTTTTCAATTGGTACAACACTTCCAACCTAAAAGTACCATAACGCGGAAACGCCAATTCTCCCTCTTTCTCAGTCATTTTGTGCCAATTTTCAAGCCAAATTATAGTATGCAATCCCACATTCGTAGCCATGTAATGGGCTGGGGTATCCTCAGGTGGAGCTTCTTCTCCTCCTCGAGTAACCACTCTTCTATCTCCTGTACACATATCTCGTAAAACTTTAAAACATTTCATGATTAAATCAACTTTTATTCTTCAATTTGTTTTTGTTCTACTTCCTGATGAAAATCCACCAATCCCAGTGCGGCTTCACACCAACCGACCTCTTCCTCCTCATGCAGCAGTTCCCCTCCTTTACAATTCATCTCTCACACACTCACGCGTCTCACTCATGCAATGAGATGACTGTTTGTCGACCAAATGACCGAACAGTCACTTCTCTGACTGTCCACGAAACGACTGGACAGTCTCATGAAATTGTCAACCTAACTATGACAACCACCTGTCCACGAAACGACCGGACAATTGCCTCAGACTATCTGCCCCCAAACGGCTGGACAGTCATGTACTTAATGGATAGGATCCAATCATTCAATGTTCCACATGCAGTAACCCACGACCTGCGCCGGTTACTCATGTACTCACACACACACACCCATCACTGGTGGGTCAGTCAATAACGTCTCATGACTCCCACCATCACTGGTCAGACAATCTCAACTCTGGGTGTCTTCTCCACCACAATCTCTTATCCCGAGATATCAATAAATCAAATCTCATGAACCGCACGCATTCGGCCCGAAACCACAATCACTCAACTCTCATTCCAACTCCGCAAGACATGACACAATCAAAACGACACCGCAATCTAACAGACACATGTCCCTGTTCATACTCACTCTACCACGAACTGCTGTTTCCGCCGCACCATCACTCTCCATCGATTTCCATCAAACGCCGTCGTCCTCCGCTCACAATCCGCTGGATAACCATCACTTGGGCTCTATGGGGACTCAATGACTGCCCTTCTCTACTTCTCTCCTTACTACAGGAGTAACCATCCTCTCGCTACCAACTGATAACGCCCGATTCTACTATAAAACTTACTGAGAATCCTCGGTCGACTGGACCTTTATTACCTGCTGAGAAGTGTAAAGGGGAGAAACAATGCATCTATGACAACCCAGCACAAACCAATTTAGAAAAACTCAGAAAGGATCACTGACTCCAAATTCCAATTTAGGGATTTTATTATAAAGCTAAAAATAACTGAACATACAAACACCTCATGACGGGGTTGTAAAAATACATAGGCACTAATACAAAACCCACTCTACGAATCAGTCTAATCTGGTGTAGCATAAAAAGAATAAGCAACTCCCAAAATACTAAACAAGCAATAACTGCACCAACATCGATTTTAGTCTTCATTAGTGGCTGCAAAAGAAATCCGTTACTCTATCCCTACACTATCACTAAGGTGGCATCCATACTTTGCAATTTCCAGGCAAGATCAAGAAAAGGTGTCAGCTCATGAGGACTTCCTAAAAAGTACACTCAAGTTGTAAGGGTCAGTTGCCAAAACTACAGGATTTGTTCTAAGTCTTCCTTCGAAGAATCGATCCCTTCCTTCTACCCCGCTAACAGCTCTCTGCTAACTCAACCCTCGGGGCATTGTCCCTAACACAAAATGCACAATCGCTAGAACACGCCCCTGAAACACCTCCTCTGGCCAGGCACCTCTCGTAGGTAAATTTCCACCAAAACCTGTACTCGGTCCAGCGACGGTTGGTGTGTCCTTGGGACTCAGGCTTCTTCAGCAAGGAAGAATATCGGCTTCCAATTATCGGCATTCCTGAATACTTTGTAACAGGTCTCCTCCATACCTAACTCCTAAAACAAAGGTGTTAGTCTAACTAACGAGGACGTTGTCCCTGCACCTGCTCAGAATCATGAGAACAAAAAAACCTTGCAGGCACATGGCTTTCGCTGACTGCCTCCAAATGAGAGTTTTACCAGGGGAAAATACATTTCAGGCCTACAAGATCAGCTAACATAAGAAATACGAATAGACCTTTCATAGCACGAAAGACCAAATACTTCATCTAGGCCTTTTACATCAAATAAGACACGCATTATTAATGATGCATCTGCAGCATTACATTTCATCACATTTAAGGCACAAATAATCATTTCTACATGTGCAGACTTTAATATGGTACACATTTAAATCTAATGCATTACATTACACATGAGCTACTAGGTTAAGCATTTGCAATTAACATCGAGAATTAGATGATTCCCTCTAAATGCCATTTCACGTTTCTTGAATGGCACAACCTATTCTAACATTTCATTTACCATTGGTTATTACAACACAAGTTACTACCTAAGATTAACACTCATAAGAATAAATGCGGGTACGGACTATTCGTGAATATAATGTACCCCTACAATTTCCAGAATATCACTGTGCTCTATCATGTGCATGTGCTTTGTGCAGCCTGAGACCTTCGCAAGCCGTGCCCTGTGATCGTGGGCACCTGGAGTCCAAGCGAGTCTCAGCGATGCTGTTAGCGTGTGCTTTTTGCAGCCTGAGCCCTACGTGAGGATTGTCCTGTGATCGTGTGCACCTGGAGTCCAAGTGAGTCTCAGCAACGCTGTGTGCGTGTGCTTCGTGCAGCCGGAGACCTTTGTGAGGATTGCCCTGTGACCGTGCACACCAGAAGTTCAAGTGTGTCTCAGCGACGCTGTGTGCGTGTGCTTTTTGCAGCCTGAGACCCTCGGAAAAATTGCTCTGTGATCGTGGGCGCCAGGAGTCCAAGTGAGTCTCAGCAATGCTGTGTGCGTGTGCTTCATGCAGCCCGAGACCATCGTGAGGATTGCCCTGTGACCGTGCACACCCAAGGCTCAAGGGAGTCTCAGCGATGCTGTGTGCGTGTGCCCTGTTGCAGCTTGAGATCTTCGTTATCGGCATCGGCCCGGAATCAACCAAGTCGTATCTGATACCTAAGTCGCGAGAGGCGGAGAGGAGAGCGAAATCGCACCCCCCAGGTAAAGTGTGTTGGTGCTTGGGACGGGGTGCGGGCTCGGAGAGGGGCGCTCTCGGCCTCTCCCCTTCTTGTAGCGTGAGCCTCTGTTCCAGCTCGTATTGCGGCCCGTACGTGCCAAGGAGTGGCAGTATCGGGACCGGAGCATGGAGCTGCACTGTGGTTTACACCAGACCTGTGTTGGGGGCATATGTGACGGAAACTGACCGTGAGTCAGTACGAGGGGCGGAGAGACCGTCTGAAGCACCGTGATCGGTGCTGGAGTGATTCACGCATTGCATTAATTCTGCATTATGAACTACCTGATTGTTGCATTACTTCTGCATAACGAACTGCCTGATTGTTGTATTATGGATTGCATTAGTTTGAATCACGACTGCATTATTTTTACATTGCAAAGTGCCTGATCCTTGCATTGCGAACTGCATGGCATTGCATTAGGACTGCATAGGATCCCCTAGAATTGCTCATTAATACCGCCAGAACTTACAAGAGCTGGCTGGCCTAATAACCGGCCAGGAGGTATATTACAAATACGCATATGTTGGATTTTTATCCGTGTGGTCTCATCATATATCTTTTTATATAAACTTATACTTGTTTTTATATGAAACTTGTGTGGAGTCCTTTTGTGGTGTCACTATTGGGTAACTGGAAGCGTGGTTGCAAATACTTTACACATTTGCCTTGAAGATAAGCCTGGCTGCTCGTGCCAAGCTACCAAGAAGGTGAGCAGGGGTAATCTAAGAAGGTGTCCTTCCTTTCCCTGATGGGGAAGCGAGGGTCCCTACTTGGCCTAAGGTACCTACCTCAGCCAACTAGGGAATCCCGGTTCTAACAGTATTCATGTCTAATTTATATAGAAATTAAAAATCATTAGTACAAGGGTTTAAAAAATCAATCTCATCATATATTGACAGTGATCACTGCAGTACTTTTCTAAGTTAGCATGCCATTGTCAATTTATGTTCAAGTCCACTTTCTAGACATACATGAGCCTGCCTCTCACGGAAGAACTGGACTCTGAACAGAAACTTAACAATGACTAAAGAGAAAGTTGGGTTATGCTTCAACGTTTCAGTCTCGGCTGTTGTGCAATTGTGAGACCATCTTCAGGACTGTATAATTTCATGAAGATGAAAGACCCCCTTTTAAGTCATTCATATAGTGACTGTGACTTGTAATGTTCACTGCTAAGGGAACAGGCAATTAAGAAGTATCGCAAAATGTTGTGTGGTGTTAATATAAATTGTGGGCAGCCGCAGCTTCAACCTAACATTGAATGCTGAGGGACACAGACGGCTTTGCTGCGACTCCGCTAGGACTACTGAACCAGCACAAGCACAGCAATTGCTCTACGGAGTCTCAACCAAATAATCCAACCACACAATTTATATTGGAGCCACGCAAAATTTCTCAGTACCTGTAAAAAAAGATACAACAGGTCAGTTCAACACTGGACTGTCCTCTCTTTGCACCCCAAGCCAAGATCTGTAAGTGTGTGGGTTTTTTGCCGGATAACGCTGCGACAGCCTTGCTCATTTCACATTGTTTCTCCCTGAACTAGGATCTAGGCCTGCCCTAGAGGATGTTGACTCCTTAGGTATAGGCGTAGTTCGATCTATTGTTTTGCAAGGTACAGCATTGCATTTTAATGTCTTTAGCCTAGAGTTTGTTTAACCTCTGCAAACTTATGAACCCTCCACTTGGGCTGCCGCTGTAAGGTCTAGGTATACGGTCAGTGTCGCACTTTGATACGGTAGAGGTCCCTTCTCCCTAGCCATCTGAACAGCTGTGTTTCAATCTCTGAAGTTAGGAAACCTGCCAATACTTGGTCAAGTGGGCAAACCCCCACCACCCCTTCCCCGAAGCATTGATAGCACAAGAAAACAGTCAGCATGCCCATTCAGAAATGCCTCAGAGTAGCTGGACCAGTCAAATAGTCTTGCCGCCCCATGTTTATGCAATTTTCTTTAGCATTTTGTAACACGCAATTTGCATTCACACAGCATATATAACAGTCCAATGTGTGTGAACAGTAATGTGTTGCATTACTGGTATATACAACCATGATATGCACCATACCAAATCAATATCTCATGACTAAAGAAGCATATAGTGTCTTTTTGTTAAGCACAAAACTATCAAAAATAGTAAGAGTAAGACATAATCAGTAACTATCAAAGAAAATTATGTTGAGTTGGACATTTGAAGTGAACCTCCATGCTACAATGGGTAGTTGATGTGTTTAGTTGACCCCACTTACATTGTGCAATACAGTTGCCTTCAGCCTCTCTTTCCTCTCTGCGCGCCCTATGTCTGTCTTTTGTGTTGATCCAAATTCCACTGAGAGCTCACAACTAATAGCTGAATAATCGTTAAGTAGCTCTCCTATGTATACATTACTTCAGGGTATGTTTCTTTGTATATGTATATCACACAATTTGGTCTTAGATAGGCCCTGCTAGTTTGTGGTCATAGCAGTATATCTTTTCTCAATCAATAGTAATATCCATTCTCTTACTAATTCCATTTAAAATCTATAGACACTTTGACCATGGAGGTCTGTGTGGCAGGGTGGTTCTTAATTGTTGCTAGTAGGCAATATGTTCATGTCTGAGTTCTGTTTAATACCTTTTACTTTTTCTGAGCATCTAGGAAAGATGACCACTTATCTAGGAAGATAGCCAATTTATTCTGCAACCTGAATATTGTTTCATATGCTGCAATTTTGAATAAATCAACCATCCATTCATCATGTGTTGGTGGATTACAGGAGTGCAGGGTTTTAGTATACATATAGCCATAGCCAGTGCAGCTGTTAGCCATCATCTAAGTTGAGAGGTAATATGTGTTACAACAGATGTGCAATGCAGTATGGCTAGTCTACTGGACGATGTTATGGGTTACTCTTATGATTCGTTTGGGTGTATCCCAAATTAGCAACCAGTATCTAGCTGGATTTGGACAACCCCACAGTTCAATAGATGTGCAATAAGCCAACACAAGGTTGTTGAGATTTCCAGCATCTTGAGTCCCCAGTTATCCAAGCTTCAATCAGTTTCTGTGGATTCCAGTATCAGTTCTCCATTTTTTTTAAATGGTTACGCTTTAGGTGGGCTTCTCTGGCACCTACATCATGTGTTTTGTATGTTTTCTACCAGACTTCTTTGAAATACTCATGATTAAGGTATGCTTGCCATATCCTATGTAGATGATCTTCTAAACGTTTAGAGCATAAGTCATTCATAATTACATTGTAATGGCCTGACATTAGTACCTTGTGACTGACCACTCCATAGCCATAAATACCTACAAATTAGGTAATCTGAGAGGTCCCACAGGATCGAGCCAAACCGACTTTTAAGACTGTGTTACTGTGATATGTATTTCTGTTTTTGAGATAGAGGTTATTGGAAGTCTTCCTCTAAGGCTGCGAAAATCCTGGGCCCTGTTTTTGTCACCAGTTGGTCTAGTGCTTGGATTACTCAATCAATGGTTCTCAGTCACAGGATAGCCCCCTTATTTGACTAGCTAGGTTGTGCCAAATGGGTGTGTGTTTGTGGATCTTGGAGACTATCTTCAAAAACTTGAGGGTAAGTGTATTGCTATATGCACTCATATGTATTGGGATTATGTGATGACCTTTGACTACCGGTATTTTAATTGACTACCAGTGTTTTAATTGACTATGTGTTTTAACTTGCTCTATCTTGAATGTACATCATGTTTAGTGCTGAGGATTCTCCTCAGCACTGAGTAAAACGGTCTTGCCTAGAACAGAATTTATTTATTTATTTATTTTATTTATTTATTTTGACATTTGTAAAGCGCGAAACGAAGGCCCGTGGGCATCTCGGCGCTAAGTAACTGCAATGTTTAGCCAGAAGGGAACTGGGAGATCAGTGATTAAAAAGCCAGGTTTTGAGGTTTTTTCGGAAGGACCAGAGGGACGTGCTGGTCTTGATGAAGTGAGGCAGTGTGTTCCACAATTTTGGAGCAGCCACCAGAAATCTTCTGTCACCCCAGTTGACAGATTTAGTTCGGGGGATCACCAGATCCAGGGAGCTGGAAGAGCGCAGTGCTCTGTGGGATGTGTGTTTGAAAGCATGAGAGAGAGAAATGTGCGGATTGTGCTTCTCTGTCTCAGAGTGTAGTGCTGTAGGCAGTGATGTGCACAAATGTGCATTATGTTGTACATTGGGAAAGAAGTTTTAATTATTAGCTTTAGCTTGCTCTAACTCGATCTTGAATTCTGACTCTGTCTGGCCTAAGTTCTGCACACACTAGCAAGCCCCCAGGTTACTAACAGTTATCTAGGTTATTCACATTCAAGATTGTTTTCCTATTGATTTTGTGCTTATGAGATTTTTCTACTTTCTCTGGCTTCACTAAGATAAGGGGCTGGAATATGTAGTGTGGGAGCGCGAGGAGAGTACTTGAGGAATACTTTTCCTTGAAATGCTTGCAGGAGCTTGGCCAGCGCCAGTAAGTTTCCTTGACGTAGAGGGTATCTTTTCCAACCTTCTTGTGCATTGAGAATATTATAATAAACTGGGGTTTCTTGTTCTTGGCTCGAAACCCGGGTTCTCTCCTGAGAGGTGGACGCATCTGCTCAGTACCGCATTTCCTGGCTTGAGGAGTCTCTTGACCCCAGGATTGTAATTTGGGATCCCCCAGTCTTGTGTGGGCTAAGATGAAGATATTGCAGCCGGTGAGGTATTTTCTCTGGTTATTGGTATTGACATATGGCGGTCGCCAGTAGATAGTTATAGCTAGGACCTAGTTTTTTGTTTTTGCAATAACTTTGGCGCGGTTGAAGAATCTTCGCGAAATTTTCAAAACTTATGGCCCGTTACGGTCAGCTCCTATCCTGAATGTTTTGGGGTGATTCGCCAAGTGGGGGCCGAGAAAAAAGGGGGGTCCCAAAACGTGTTTTCTCCATGTTATTTCCCTTTAGACACGGCTACAGCCCGAACTGCTGATCGGAATTACACCAAATTTGGCAAAAAGGTAGCCCTTGGTTCAGAAAGCACTCTTTTTCTTAAATGGTGTAAATCCGTTCAGTAGTTGCTGAGAAAATCAAAAAATAAAGTTCGATATCTATGGCCGCGGTGGATCCGCGCACCCTGCCGATCACGAGCTGCATTCTAATTGACTGTCAACACTTCAAACCAGGAAGTGTTGGCAGCCATCTAGTGCCTCGGTAGAACCGAGGCACAAGAAAACAGTAAAACAAACACGCAATACAAGAAAAGCGGGCAGGGTAGAAACACCCTGACCCCCTAGGCCTACTCTGGGGGTCCCACAAGGACCCCCAGGGCCCAAAAAAGCATTTTTTTTTTTAAATCGGCCGAATTCGCCAGGGGCCCTCAGGATTGAAGGGGACTTTATCCCTCAACTTAAAACGCGCCACGGGGCGCGTTTGCACAGTGGTGAAACGAGGGGGTGGGCCTGAGGTGCCATGTGTGCAAACACGCACTGTGGAGCGTTTAAAGTTGGGGAATTAATTCCCTTTCAATCCTGAGGGCCCCTGGGGGCCAACTAGCCCACCAGGTAAGCGCCACTGTGCTGCGTTGCAGAGAGGTGGTCTAGGTCATGCCCCTTTTTACATCTCTCTGCGAAGCAGCTCTGTGGTGCTTACTGGAGGTACCTGGTGGGCTAGTTGGACCCCAGGGACTGTCAGGATTCAAGGGGACTTAATCCCCCAACTTAAATTGCGCCACTGGGCGCGTTTGCACAGTGGTGAAGGGAGGGGGCAGGGCTTGTGGTGCATTTTAAGTTGGGGAATTAATTCCTCTTCAATCCTGAGGGTCCCTGGGGGCCAACAACCCCACCAGGTACCTCCAGTAAGCGCCACTGCGCTGTGTTGCAGAGAGGTGGGCTAGGCCACGCCCCTTTTTACACCTCTCTGCAACGCAGCTCTGTGGTGCTTACTGGAGGTACCTGGTTGGCTAGTTGGACTCCAGGGACCGTCAGGATTCAAGGGGACTTAATCTCCCAACTTAAAACGGCCACAGGGCGCGTTTGCACACATGTCACCTCAGGCCCCCCCCTCCCTTCACCACTGTGCAAACGCCCCCCGTAGCACGTTTAATGAGGTAGTTTTAATCCCCCTTCCCTATTATGTACTAGGGCCTTACAGAGGAGGTCATGCTAATCATAGGGGTACCCTAACGCATAGTGTTCCCTAGTGTATGTAGGAGTTTTCACTGTATTCTAAGTGTCTTTTAGCATATCACTGGCTCTAGGCCTGGTTAGTCAGAGTCAGTTACCACCAGTACCCGTCTGAAAAATTTGTGGGCACAGGATGATTTTGTAACAAGGCGTCTTTCTGCTCCTCTGTTGGTTCTTTCTGCACATGTCTTGCTTCTTCCTGCTCTTTTCTTTGTCTTTGTGGACTTCTGTTGCTTCTTTCTGCATTTCTTTTGCTTCTTTCTGTGCGTTTTTTCTTCTTTCTTCACATGTCCTACCTCTGTAGGCATAGTTAGAAACTAGAATCTGAAAAACCTTTGAAATTCACTGAAAACAACCATAGGTTTCAGGCACGTTATAGTTAGAAATTAGCATTTGAAAAACCTTAGAAATTCACTGAAAAAACTCTAGGTGTTAGGGAAAGTTATCGTTAGTTAGACATTTCACTCGTACAAAAACAAAGAAATTCCCCCGTTATAGTTAGTTCAGCTAACTATAACTCGCTCCCCCGCAATGCACTGCTGATGATGATGTCACATATTACATCACTCATGACATGGTCAGTGACATCACTGATGACATCACTGATGACATCTCAAATGACATCACTGATGACATCACTGATGACATCATCCAGCGACTGTGGGTTTCTGTAAAGTTTAAATACGTTTAATATATATATGGAAAGGCGTATTGAAGAATGAGTGGGTGTATAAGTGTCTGAATGGATGATTTAGTAGGTGCGTGACTGACTCTATAAGTGAGTGATTAAACGTATCTTACTGAATGCATGGGTTAGTGACTAAACTGTGTGAATGTCTGTATCCGTCTGTCTTTTGGTGTGTAAGCGGCTACATGGGTTTGTGAATAGCTACATGAGTGTCCATATGGGTTATTGATTGGTTGTCTGAGTATCTGTATGGGTGCCTGAGTGTTTATGTGGGTGGGGTGTGTGTTACTCTGTGCATAGATGTATGAGTGGGTGATTCACTGGGTGCATGGTTTCAAGAGTGCATCTGTGATGGACTTTATGGGTGGGTGAGTGTGTGTATGGGTGTGTTAGTGAGTGAATGTATATCTCAGTGGTACATGTGTGAGTAACTACATATGTGAAAGGCAGTATATATGTGTGTTGGAGAATATAAATGGCTATAAGTGAGAGTGTGTGATTGTGAGAGTGGCTGTATGGATAAGTGTGTGCTTGTATCAGTGATTGTATAAGAGTGTAAGAATGTTCTAGTATTTGTATGAGGTACCTCCAGTAAGCGCCACAGGTCTGCGTTGCAGAGCGGTATAAAAAGGGACGTGGCCTCGGACCACCTCTTTGCAACGCAGCTCTGTGGCACTTACTGGAGGTACTTGGTGGGCTAGTTGGCCCACAGGGGCCCTCAGGATTCGAGGGGACTTAATCCCCCAACTTAAAACATGCCATGGGGCACGTTTGCACACTTGTCACATCAGGCCCTGCTCACTCCCTGCACCACTGTGCAAACACGCCCCCGGCACCCCTTGACGGTCCGAGGCCATGCCCCTTTTTACACCACTCTGCAACGCAACTCTGTGGCGCTTACTGGACGCACCTGGTGGGCTAGTTGGTGCCCAGTCCCCCGCCCGGGCCACTTCTAGCCCCGGGGACCCCATCCCCGGTGCCTGTCCACTCCGTTGGGGTATGTGGGGGGAACCCCAATGCCACGGGGAAGTGGCAGTCCCCGGGGCAGCATGGGGGGAATTGGGACCCCCCACGCTTTTTTACAGACCCGGGGATGTGGCGGTCCCCAGGGCTATGGGGGGGCCATAGTGCCCCCGCATAAATTGTAATAAGCCCTGGGAAAGTGGCAGTCCCCGGGGCTGGGGGGACCCTGCTATTATTTTTTTGGCAATGCCCCTGGGACCTGGCGCCGGTCACTAAGATTCTGAAAACAAGGTTACCCCTGGGGTGGAGGCACACTCAGGATTGCACAGGTCCAGCAAAAACAATCCCTCAAATCTGCTGCCGACGCGTTTCGGGCAAACCGCCCTTCTTCTTGGGCACCCTTTGATTCCAGATTGATGACGTGCAGACAACCAGCGTTTTCCCTCTTTTATTGCTATGACTCTAAAATAGATAATTACAAAGCATTATGGGGCTGGTAGTTCTATAATCAATCAACCCCAAATGGGGTGCCGTCATCAATCACCATGTGTAGAATTTAAAAGCAATTTACTGGGGAAAATGTCATGCGGTAATGCAAATGCAGTTCAAGGCATCTCCTGCTCGACGCTGCCGCTTGAATTCCTGGCGGCCGCGGACCCCCAATGTTATTGGAGTGGTGCCATCCGTGACCGGGGCCGGTCACTAAGATTCTGAAAACAAGGTTACCCCTGGGGTGGAGGCACACTCAGGATCGCACAGGTCCAGCAAAAACAATCCCTCAAATCTGCTGCCGACGCGTTTCGGGCAAACCGCCCTTCTTCTTGGGCAGCCTTTGATTCCAGATTGATGACGTGCAGACAACCAGCGTTTTCCCTCTTTTATTGCTATGACTCTAAAATAGATAATTACAAAGCATTATGGGGCTGGTAGTTCTATAATCAATCAACCCCAAATGGGGTGCCGTCATCAATCACCATGTGTAGAATTTAAAAGCAATTTACTGGGGAAAATGTCATGCGGTAATGCAAATGCAGTTCAAGGCATCTCCTGCTCGACGCTGCCGCTTGAATTCCTGGCGGCCGCGGACCCCCATTGTTATTGGAGTGGTGCCAAGAAAATACAATACAAGAAAAGCGGGCAGGGTAGAAACACAAGAAAAGCGGGCAGGGTAGAAACACCCTGATCCCCTAGGCCTACTCTGGGGGTCCCACAAGGACCCCCAGGGCCCAAAAAAGCATTTTTTTTTTAAATCGGCCGAATTCGCCAGGGGCCCTCAGGATTGAAGGGGACTTTATCCCTCAACTTAAAACGCGCCACGGGGCGCGTTTGCACAGTGGTGAAACGAGGGGGTGGGCCTGAGGTGCCATGTGTGCAAACACGCACTGTGGAGCGTTTAAAGTTGGGGAATTAATTCCCTTTCAATCCTGAGGGCCCCTGGGGGCCAACTAGCCCACCAGGTAAGCGCCACTGTGCTGCGTTGCAGAGAGGTGGTCTAGGTCATGCCCCTTTTTACATCTCTCTGCGAAGCAGCTCTGTGGTGCTTACTGGAGGTACCTGGTGGGCTAGTTGGACCCCAGGGACTGTCAGGATTCAAGGGGACTTAATCCCCCAACTTAAATTGCGCCACTGGGCGCGTTTGCACAGTGGTGAAGGGAGGGGGCAGGGCTTGTGGTGCATTTTAAGTTGGGGAATTAATTCCTCTTCAATCCTGAGGGTCCCTGGGGGCCAACAACCCCACCAGGTACCTCCAGTAAGCGCCACTGCGCTGTGTTGCAGAGAGGTGGGCTAGGCCACGCCCCTTTTTACACCTCTCTGCAACGCAGCTCTGTGGTGCTTACTGGAGGTACCTGGTTGGCTAGTTGGACTCCAGGGACCGTCAGGATTCAAGGGGACTTAATCTCCCAACTTAAAACGGCCACAGGGCGCGTTTGCACACATGTCACCTCAGGCCCCCCCCTCCCTTCACCACTGTGCAAACGCCCCCCGTAGCACGTTTAATGAGGTAGTTTTAATCCCCCTTCCCTATTATGTACTAGGGCCTTACAGAGGAGGTCAAGCTAATCATAGGGGTACCCTAACGCATAGTGTTCCCTAGTGTATGTAGGAGTTTTCACTGTATTCTAAGTGTCTTTTAGCATATCACTGGCTCTAGGCCTGGTTAGTCAGAGTCAGTTACCACCAGTACCCGTCTGAAAAATTTGTGGGCACAGGATGATTTTGTAACAAGGCGTCTTTCTGCTCCTCTGTTGGTTCTTTCTGCACATGTCTTGCTTCTTCCTGCTCTTTTCTTTGTCTTTGTGGACTTCTGTTGCTTCTTTCTGCATTTCTTTTGCTTCTTTCTGTGCGTTTTTTCTTCTTTCTTCACATGTCCTACCTCTGTAGGCATAGTTAGAAACTAGAATCTGAAAAACCTTTGAAATTCACTGAAAACAACCATAGGTTTCAGGCACGTTATAGTTAGAAATTAGCATTTGAAAAACCTTAGAAATTCACTGAAAAAACTCTAGGTGTTAGGGAAAGTTATAGTTAGTTAGACATTTCACTCGTACAAAAACAAAGAAATTCCCCCGTTATAGTTAGTTCAGCTAACTATAACTCGCTCCCCCGCAATGCACTGCTGATGATGATGTCACATATTACATCACTCATGACATGGTCAGTGACATCACTGATGACATCACTGATGACATCTCAAATGACATCACTGATGACATCACTGATGACATCATCCAGCGACTGTGGGTTTCTGTAAAGTTTAAATACGTTTAATATATATATGGAAAGGCGTATTGAAGAATGAGTGGGTGTATAAGTGTCTGAATGGATGATTTAGTAGGTGCGTGACTGACTCTATAAGTGAGTGATTAAACGTATCTTACTGAATGCATGGGTTAGTGACTAAACTGTGTGAATGTCTGTATCCGTCTGTCTTTTGGTGTGTAAGCGGCTACATGGGTTTGTGAATAGCTACATGAGTGTCCATATGGGTTATTGATTGGTTGTCTGAGTATCTGTATGGGTGCCTGAGTGTTTATGTGGGTGGGGTGTGTGTTACTCTGTGCATAGATGTATGAGTGGGTGATTCACTGGGTGCATGGTTTCAAGAGTGCATCTGTGATGGACTTTATGGGTGGGTGAGTGTGTGTATGGGTGTGTTAGTGAGTGAATGTATATCTCAGTGGTACATGTGTGAGTAACTACATATGTGAAAGGCAGTATATATGTGTGTTGGAGAATATAAATGGCTATAAGTGAGAGTGTGTGATTGTGAGAGTGGCTGTATGGATAAGTGTGTGCTTGTATCAGTGATTGTATAAGAGTGTAAGAATGTTCTAGTATTTGTATGAGGTACCTCCAGTAAGCGCCACAGGTCTGCGTTGCAGAGCGGTATAAAAAGGGACGTGGCCTCGGACCACCTCTTTGCAACGCAGCTCTGTGGCACTTACTGGAGGTACCTGGTGGGCTAGTTGGCCCACAGGGGCCCTCAGGATTCGAGGGGACTTAATCCCCCAACTTAAAACATGCCATGGGGCACGTTTGCACACTTGTCACATCAGGCCCTGCTCACTCCCTGCACCACTGTGCAAACACGCCCCCGGCACCCCTTGACGGTCCGAGGCCATGCCCCTTTTTACACCACTCTGCAACGCAACTCTGTGGCGCTTACTGGACGCACCTGGTGGGCTAGTTGGTGCCCAGTCCCCCGCCCGGGCCTGTCCACTCCGTTGGGGTATGTGGGGGGAACCCCAATGCCACGGGGAAGTGGCAGTCCCCGGGGCAGCATGGGGGGAATTGGGACCCCCCACGCTTTTTTACAGACCCGGGGAGGTGGCGGTCCCCAGGGCTATGGGGGGGCCATAGTGCCCCCGCATAAATTGTAATAAGCCCTGGGAAAGTGGCAGTCCCCGGGGCTGGGGGGACCCTGCTATTATTTTTTTGGCAATGCCCCTGGGACCTGGCGCCGGTCACTAAGATTCTGAAAACAAGGTTACCCCTGGGGTGGAGGCACACTCAGGATTGCACAGGTCCAGCAAAAACAATCCCTCAAATCTGCTGCCGATGTGTTTCGGGCAAACCGCCCTTCTTCTTGGGCACCCTTTGATTCCAGATTGATGACGTGCAGACAACCAGCGTTTTCCCTCTTTTATTGCTATGACTCTAAAATAGATAATTACAAAGCATTATGGGGCTGGTAGTTCTATAATCAATCAACCCCAAATGGGGTGCCGTCATCAATCACCATGTGTAGAATTTAAAAGCAATTTACTGGGGAAAATGTCATGCGGTAATGCAAATGCAGTTCAAGGCATCTCCTGCTCGACGCTGCCGCTTGAATTCCTGGCGGCCGCGGACCCCCAATGTTATTGGAGTGGTGCCATCCGTGACCGGGGCCGGTCACTAAGATTCTGAAAACAAGGTTACCCCTGGGGTGGAGGCACACTCAGGATCGCACAGGTCCAGCAAAAACAATCCCTCAAATCTGCTGCCGACGCGTTTCGGGCAAACCGCCCTTCTTCTTGGGCAGCCTTTGATTCCAGATTGATGACGTGCAGACAACCAGCGTTTTCCCTCTTTTATTGCTATGACTCTAAAATAGATAATTACAAAGCATTATGGGGCTGGTAGTTCTATAATCAATCAACCCCAAATGGGGTGCCGTCATCAATCACCATGTGTAGAATTTAAAAGCAATTTACTGGGGAAAATGTCATGCGGTAATGCAAATGCAGTTCAAGGCATCTCCTGCTCGACGCTGCCGCTTGAATTCCTGGCGGCCGCGGACCCCCATTGTTATTGGAGTGGTGCCATCCATGACCGGGGCCGGTCACTAAGATTCTGAAAACAAGGTTACCCCTGGGGTGGAGGCACACTCAGGATCGCACAGGTCCAGCAAAAACAATCCCTCAAATCTGCTGCCGACGCGTTTCGGGCAAACCGCCCTTCTTCTTGGGCAGCCTTTGATTCCAGATTGATGACGTGCAGACAACCAGCGTTTTCCCTCTTTTATTGCTATGACTCTAAAATAGATAATTACAAAGCATTATGGGGCTGGTAGTTCTATAATCAATCAACCCCAAATGGGGTGCCGTCATCTATATATATATATATATATATTATTTCTCCAAATGACGCGGCACACAGGAACATAAATTAAGGATGACATCAGTGATGTCATGAGTGATGTCACTGACCATGTCATGAGTGATGTAATATGTGACGTCATCAGCAGTGCATTGCGGGCGCGCGAGTTATAGTTAGCTGAACTAACTATAACGGGGCAATTTCATTGGTTTTTTACGAGTAAAATGTCCAGCTAACTATAACATGTGTGAAACCTATGGTTTTTTCACTGAATTTCTAAGGTTTTTTAAATGCTAATTCCTAACTATAACGTGTGTGAAACCTATGGTTTTTTCACTGAATTTCTAAGGTTTGTTAAATGCTAATTCCTAACTATAACGTGTGTGAAACCCATGGTTTTTTCAGTGAATTTGCAAGGTTTTTTAAATGCTAATTTTTTTTTTTTTCTTCTATTTTTTCTAACATATTTTTAATTTAATTATCTTACCTTTTATAAAGACTATGATTAAATTTTTAAAATTCTTTAATATGTTTTTTTAAATATATTTTTTAAAATAAACATGTAAAATTTATTTGCAGTACTTTTTTTTAAAAAAAAATATTTTTTTAGTACGCGTACCGTAAGCTCACGGTAAGCGTACGGTTTACGCAACGTCCGTAATCTATCTACGCTGCTTGCGTATAGTTACGCACTTTGCGTAGCCGCGCGTACTGCGCGTGGGACGCGTGCGCGCTTACGCCACACGCGCACGTTACGCGGAAGTGTCGGGTAGTGACTGTTATGCGCATGCGCGCAAGCGCGTGTCTTTTTTACGCGCATGCGTACTTTTTGCCGTAAGCGTACCGTAAGCGTACCGTAAGCGTACGGTAGGTCATGTGATCATGAAACACAACTTTTGATTGGTTGAAACTACTTTCAGTTCTAGAACTCTCCTACACCACACCCATTCCCCTCATTTCTGCTTGTGATCCCTTGGGAGAAGGAGCTGGTTTGTCTTTGGGATACGATGGCAGAACAGCAGAGCTCTTCTGAGAGTGAGGCTAGCACTAGCAGCACTGTCTTGAGGCAGAGAGCGAGGAAACAAAAGCCCTCTTATGTATGGGATTATTTTACTTTTCCTGAAGGCCAGCAAAAGGTGAATGCACCCTTAGTTACTTGCAGGCTGTGTAAGCGTGTACTTTCTAGAGGTAATCCTGACAGGAAGTATTCCTTTGGGAATCACACCATGAAGAGACACCTCCAGGATGTACACAGAAGGACACATGGTCATCTTTTTGGAGGTAACTCTTCAGAAAGACGAGCCAGTACATCCACAGCAGCTCAGCCTGGACCATCATCTGCAGGGCTGACTCCTTCTTCTGCAGGTCAGGTGAGCCCTTCATCTGTGGGGGGAGAATCTCCTTTTGCTGGCCCTCTGGAAATGAACCCTCGATTTCGGAAGGTTGATATTCATTGCACATTTTGTAAAGATCTAATTTGCCATAGGGAGACCAGTGTTTCCCTAGTGAACAACAAAATAGATCAGCACATTTGTCGCTTTGAATAATTTTCCCATGCTTCCTTTCCTCTGTCCCTGCATGAACACAACGGTTCTTTTAAGAGCCAACCTTATCTTTCATCTTTTTTTTACATATGTTTTTAAAAACTTTTTTTTATTTTTTTTTTACCGTACGCGTACGGTGCGCGTACTTTTTTTTTTTTTTTTTTTTAAAACACTAAAAATCATTTATCACATTACATTGTCCTTGAGAGACTACAATTATTATTATTGACTTACCATACTCACTGAAAAAATATTTATTCATTTGTTTTTTTTAAAAATAGTTTTAAAAATGTTTGTAGTTTTCGAAAATTTTCTATATCTATCTGGAAAAAAAGAAAAAAGTATTAATATTTTTAAAACATTTTATAATACAGTACAGATATTTACATTTTTTTCCCAAAAATATTTTTGCCTTATTTTTGCTGTTTTCAGAATATATTGCATTTCACTATAAATTGTGAAAGCAATTGCATTCATCATTTTACAGCGGGCAAAAAAAAATACCAATCACAAAGATTGTATTAAAAATGCCCTGATTCTTTTTTTAATTAAACTTAACATTATAGAAATGCATAATATTGTAAAAAAATATCATCTAATACCAATAGTTATTTCTTTAAAATACCGTCTGATATGTTTGTTTCAGAAGTATAATCACAATATTATATCTCAAATAACTCCAAAATACATCTGATTTCATTTCCTTTAGACCAAATAGTAATTTAAAAATTTTTTTTGGAATAAATTTCCAACGGTAATCCAATAAAATTCTAAAGTTTAATTTGTCCAGATCTCACCGATTCTCTGTAACATTTTGGTTCACGAAAATTTTTTGAATAATTTATTAAGTCCACAATAGAATTGGTTACTTTTCCACATGGCCAAATAGTAATTTTTTAAAACATTTTTGAAAAAATTTCCAATGGCAGTCCAATAACATTCCAAAATTTAAAATGTGCAGAAGTTACCGATAATCTCTAAATTATTGGTTTTTCAAAGTTTCATTAAAAATTAAAAAAGTCCACATTACAATTGGTTATCTTTCCATTAGGCCAAATGATAATTTAAAAAATCTTTTTTTTACAAAATTGCAATGGTAATCCAGTAAAATGGTAAAATAGTTTTGTCCAGATCTTGCCAAGTCTCTCTAAAATTTAGGTTTCAGGAAGATTAGATAGGAATTTGCTAAATCAAAAGGCAAACGTTGTTTGAAAATCAATTGGGAATCATTACACAGTGTCCAGCCTTTTTCACATTTAAGATAAACTGTGTAATGTCCAGAAGTAACAGTAGGTCCATCATGGAAAATTATTGCAACAGTTACAAAAGTTTTTCCTGAAATTGATAATTGCTGTCCTGTAAACTTCTTTATTAAAGTATCCAATTTTGAACCATCAGCTCTACATCGTTGCATCATTAAAATTACATACTGTCCGTATTCCTTTAAAATTAATGTTGAAAACATGTCAGAATTACACTCACCACATTTCATGCTATGATTAGCATCTTTAACTAATTTTGCAAAAGTGACTGTTTTACTCTCTGGCAATGTCAAATAAATAAACCTTTCATTATCAACAATAGAGCCACATATATTATAACAATTATCACAACTATGTTCCCATTTATAAGAGAGACCAAAAAAAATGTCAATGGGAACTCCTTCTTCTTCCACTACCTGAAGAAAATACATCAAAAATTCATGTGCATCTTGCTGTTCATTTTGAGAAAACTGTGTTCGTCCTGAACATACATCTAAAAGTTTTCTAATGTCAGTAGCACTTTCTATTTGAGTTTTATCTTTACTCAGCTTTTGAAAAAGGAGACTCAGCTCTGAACAGAATCTTTTTCCCTGATTTACTATTATCTGCTCTTGCAAACTTTCCAGATAAAATGCAACATTCAGCACTACATTTGCGTAGCAGTTGACACCAGAGCTATTTTCAAAATGACATCCTACAACCTGTTCTTCATTTTCCTTTTTCTTTTTGCTTGCAATTACATCACTCCTCTTTTTTTTCCTCTTCTCTACATCTTCACTACAGATATTCTCATTTTTTCTTTTACGAGAAACTACACGTTTCTCCAACACAGGATACTGACCTAAATGAGGAGCATAGCTTCTTCTTAATCTATTATACTCCTTTACACAGTTTGTATCAGCACTAACTTTTGACTCATCAAAGTCTATCATGAATAAACCTGATAATGTTTTGACTCGTGACAAAGCAACATATGCCATACCTTCTTTGAACACAGTTGAACCAATGTTCACAAATGCACAATCTACAGTCAATCCTTGAGACTTGTGAATAGTTACAGCATATGCTAGAGAAAACGGAAACTGCTTCCTACGTACATATAAGTCTTTCACAAGCATAAAACGAACTGTACAACGACAAATATCTTTAACTTCATCTATCTGATCAAATTTTATTTTTAAACATTCAACTCCTTCTTTTTTCTGGTAATTAATAAAACCCACAACTCTTCCCATCGCTCCATTAACTAAACCTTTCTCAACATCCAAATTTCTCCTTAAAAACACTCTACAGTTCATGCAAACATATAGATTTTTTTCTAATCCAGCTGTTTTGGAGATGTTCTTCTCTAGTGAGTCCAATTTATTTTTCAGTTTGCCTGTTACTGTGACAGTAATTCTTCCATCCTCAATTTTGTCCACTGCTTCCAATTTCCTGATCTCTTCCTTTTCCAATTTCAAAAGCTCCTCATTGAATATTGAGCATTCACGTAGAGTTGGCATTAAGCAGATGACACTTTTGTTTTCTGCAATGTTCTTGTATATCTTCTCTGCAACTATTTCTTCCTTTGGAAATAAATTATGTAGCAGCCGACTCTGTAATGCTTTTTTGCCAACTTCTGTCAGTAGTCCAATCCTGATATCTTTCAGAATACTTCCATATTCTTCATCGTTTGCTTGCCTCATATTAGTAGTAAGTTCCTTGTACTCAAAGAAGGACCAAACATTTGTATTTCCGATGCTTCCCAATGACTTCTTCGTGTCTTCATGTGTCACAGTATTAAACACTGGTTGTCCTTTAACTGGAGTAAGTTGCAAAAGATCTCCAAAAACTATGACGTGTTTTCCACCAAATAACATGTCATAGTCTGTCTTCAAAATTTGCTGCATTCTTAAATGCACAAAGGCAAGCATTAGGTTTGATACCATGCTCACCTCATCAATAATGAGAACTTGCATCTTCTTCAATACTCTTGAAACTTCCAAGGATGCTTCTCCAGTTAGCTTGTTGAATTGTATTTTGTTCTCATGCTCCACTGGTAACATTAGCAAACGATGTAAGGTGATTCCTTTTATGTTATATGCTGCTAACCCAGTTGGAGCAGTAACCACACAAGACAAAGTAGAATCCGTTTTTTGCTGTAGGTAGCTTCTGATGACTTTTATTAGGAAACTTTTTCCAGTTCCAGCTTGTCCGCTTACATACATCCTGATTGGATGAAATGATGTGCATGAGCACTCTTTTTTTACATGTAGAAATCCGTGATCAATTTTGTTTTTGATCTCTTCATAAATTTGTTGCTGCTCTTGATTCAGTTGTCTTTCCAAATTTTCTAAGTCTATAAATTCTTCTTGAGCTTGATTCATAGCCGTTTCCACTTCATTCATGGCTATTGATGCTTCATTTTCAATGATTGGTTGTCCTAGGGGATCTTGACTGTGTGTTCCTGAACTTTGGCTGTCCTGAGAACTGTCTCTAGCTATTTCTGCTGCAATTGTAGTTTCCTGTTCAATTTCTTAATTTAACATTTGCAGATAAGTTGTGAATGTATTGCATTGTATGCTGTCTTTGCAAGCATTAAATGAATCTTCATAGCTTTGAAATTCTCCCAGTAGTTCATCCTCTGTACGCCATGGTTTAAACAACTGTAAAAGAGCCAAGTAGTAAAATTCTTTCTTGTCAGTAGTGTCGCAACTCAGCTTCCGGTGATTTATCAAACTTCCTTTTGTTTGCTTCACCAAACATCCTTCTTCACCAACGACTTTATATTTTCCATTATTGATGTCTTCTGTGGCTTTCCTTGAATAAATGTAGTTCTGCAGCACTTCATAGAGACACATGTTCTCCAGATGTTGACTTCTCTTGGGATAATATGTGTCCAACATGTTTGTTTTCAATATATCTGTACTTTCTGGGTCATTCTCGACCAAATATTCAATTTCTCCTACAGATTTTAGTACCCGATTTCTCATTGCTGCAAGGCCTAAACTTGCCCAAATTATTCTTCTTGACTTCGAGTAGAGACTTGCAGAAGATAACCTATCTGAACATTCGTAGGATCCAATTTCTCGATGCGATAACATCTTCAAACTGAAACTGTACAGCTTCTTACTGACAGTCTTCTCGTGAGAAATCTCTTCCCACATTTCCTTCAATTCTGTTTTTTCTGATTTCGTAATGTAAGACGTTACATATCGTGCAACAGCAATGGAATTGTCAGCTACATACTGTATATCCATGTTAGCGTTCCACATGGATAAAATGACTGGGTTGTAGTCATTTATATTTTTTGATTCTTCTTTTCTTTTAAGGTTGTAGGTATTCTTAGGTGATTTTCTTGTGATAGTATGTCTCACAGCTGACATAAAACTGTTTACTCTTCCATTTGAAAGAACAGGTCTAGGAAATCCAAATCGACATTTAGTGTAGTATTTTTCTTTGCTCTTGTATTTCCGTCGACAGTATTTTCCACACCGATGACTTTGGAAACGTAAAACTTGCTCCTTTAACTTGTTCTCTTCTGTGCTTTTTGGTATAGCACATGTTGCATATTCTTGAATGTAAGATAACACTGCTTCATCAGCATCTGTTCCAAACTTTGGGGCATCCTTGATCCACAACAGCATATGAATATGAGGAGCACCTCTTGCCTGGTACTCTTTTCTCCAAAAGAAATCCACTACTTCTCCAAGGGGTGGATTTTTTTTATTGCAGATGAAGGACATCATAGCCTCAAATCTATGATTGAAATATCTGCAAACATTAACCGGATCCAATGAGCACAGTTCTCCTGCTGTCTTGTATTCGATGTTTTTAATGTTTGAATTGGCCTCTCGTAGAAAATCCAGTAAATCATCCCAAGCGTACTCGGCACAGCTTAGGGTAAGGAACCATGTTGGTGTTCCTAAATTCCGTAACATGCATTTTAGTTCACCATGGCGTCGGTACCAATATTCATTTGTCCCACGCTGACAAGCCATCAGATTGATCAGTTGTGTTTCCAAATGATCATCTCGGTGCTGCACTTTCTCCATAAAATCCTTAGCAGACACATTTTGTAAATGTACTCCACTTTTTAAAATGTGATTTACTGCATAAGACAGTGCAGACAAGTCGCTTTCAAATAAAAGATGGAACAAATAAGGAATACTTTGTCGAAATCTGGGATCTTCAGCATATAGTCTTGTAGTCCGATACTCTGAAGCTGGAATCTGTTCTGGACGTTCATCGTATCGTCCTCCTTTTCCTTTAGGAAACAGCTGAGGAAAACATCGAGCTTCCAAGCTCTCCTCCCATACACTCACAGGAGTTCCTTTTGCTTTCTTCATCTGAAAGAGATCAATATTGTCTCCCATAACTTCTTTCGAATGAAGAGGATGTATGCTAAAATGTTCATAAATTTCTTCTTCCTTTGACTTGTCCACTTTTTCAATTTGTCCAGTTGGTGTTTCTGTGTCTTCTTGAAAATCTTCTTCTTCTTCTTCTTCTTCTATATAAATTGATTCATACCATTTGTTATTTTTTTTCAAATACAAATTTGCTCTTTGTACTTTCTGCACATCTACCAGCTCCTGCCATATCTTCTTATTCTTTGTAGGTACACCATTAACCAGAATAATTAATGGTTCAGTTTCCAAAGTATCCGCATCAATAGTTTCCATATTTTTTTTCAAATCCAAGGGCAAATACACCACTCTACCTTTTAAACCTCTCAGTAAATCTGAAGGAGGTAATTTACCAGTTTTGGGCTCCATACGTACTATGGTCTGGAACGGATGAACACATTGAATGAGTATAGACTCATATGTATTTAATTCAGAAAGTTCAGCAGGAATAGCATCCAATTCTAAATTATTATGTACAGCTCTGGGCGGCATTCTATTTTCCTCTAACTTGTTGTAACAGTATTTACAAATACGCTGATCTTCACCCAATTCAAAACAATTTTCTAGAAATATATATGTGGCAAAATCCTTCCACTTATAATTATCTTCATTTTCACTCTTTCTGTAGAGATCAACATTCCTAGTTTGTTTTCTATAATGAGTTCTGCGGCAACAAATACAAGTAACATTTGGTCTTTCATTAGAGACTATTGCAAATTTTGTTATGTGATCATTAAATGTCTTACTTACAGAAGGTTCTACATTCTCTTCCACTTCTTCCTCATTTACTGTGTCCTTCTCTGCACTGTTTTGTTCAGGACCAAAGTAACAAAACTGAATTTCATCAACAACCTTCTCTACATCTGATACCGTTCCTCGGAACAGAGCCCTATTCAATTCATTTAACTTTATTGCTGGACTTTTGGCAAAATACAACCGTCTCACAAACTTTCTCATTTCAGTATGATGAACAGCCAGCATCCTAAAATGATGGAAAACACTATTGCACACTTTTCTAGATAGACAAGCCAGAGAATGACCCTGCAAACCAGTATTCTCTCTCACTCTGCATGGATCCAGACTTTGAAGCACCTTAATCTTCTGTTTTACACTTTTTTTACTATATTCTCTAAGAAACTCTCGAAATTTGTCAATAGAATCCGGACGCACAGTGCAAATACTACTACAATTCCAAGTGTACACTGGGGCTTTAGGACGTCTCCCCATTGCCTCATCTGCCATCACTTGTACCTCATCTCTTGGAACCATTATCTCCTTCTCCATTATGCAACCATTTTTCACTTCGTAAGCACGACCTCTGGTGTCAACTGCATGCAGCAAACTATTACTTTGAAAATAGCTCTCTTCATTAAAAAAAGGTTCACTACTTGAACTATGCATCCACTTTCCTAAAAACACTTTACAAAAGTTTGTTCTGTTCACTACTCTTTTGCTTTTGCTTTGTGATTTCAGTACATTAACCATTTTATCTAATGTACGCATCCTATTCAAAATTAATATGAATAGTTTCCTTTTTAATTCTAATGCCTTTGCTGCAATGGCTTCAATTTCTTTTTTTCTCTTGTAATATTTTGCCTTTTGCTTATATTTCTTCACATCCTTTATCAAATTGGACATAACTCTTCTCTGAAACATTTTTCTACGTATCTCTTTAAACGCTGTTTTTCTGTTTATGTAAATCTTTTCAGTTGCAGAAGGTATATTTGCATTAACTAAATTCTCAATTTTTTCCTGTTCTCTTCCTTTTGTAACATTCTTTCCAGTACAGACATTTTGTACATTTTTCTTTGTTTTGAATATATTTTTAAGAAATTGTTTTTTCTGCTTACCAGAAGATTTTTTCTTTTTCCCAACATGAGCATCTTCTACTAACTTTGGTCCTCCAGTTGTCTTCAAATATAGTTTTTTTTTTAGCGTTTTTTGAACTCTGGATTTTGTAGGCATCTTAAATTTTGTTCACTGCTCTTCAGCAATACCTGAAAAAAACTAAAAAAAAAATCCTTTATTGTATTTAAATATATTACTACATTTCTTTTCACAATAGTCACAAAACGAAATTTCTTTGCCAATTTGAATGCACACAAACTGCTCTTTTTTTTGGGCAAGTGAAAATCACTTTTACAAACTGTCACATTATGAAACCACTTTTCAGATTTTTTAAAAAGCCCATGTCCAGAGTGCTACACTCCAGCAAGGGCAACCAGCCTTAGTGATGCTGAATGTATTTGCATTACAGACTGAAACCTGAAAACCCCACTCGCTTGTAAATACTGTGCATGACTATACATGGCAAGCACATGGGTGTGTGCTAAGACTCTGCTTCTTCCCCCAAAAATTCGCTCCCCCTTTCCATCTAATGCAACTGTGAAATCACCAGAGCAAGACGCAATACATCTCTGCCTATAATTCCTCTCTGCACACAGAGTCATGTTTTCACATTAGTCCCAAAACGAAATTTCTTTGCCAATTTGAAAGCACACTTACTGCTCTTTTTTTTTTTCGGGGCAAGTGAAAATCACTTTTTACAAGTGAAAATCACTTTTACAGACTGACACATTATGAAACCACTTTTTTTGATTTATTTAAATGCACATGTCCAAACTGTTTTTTCAGACCACCACCATGTGTATTCTCGGTGACTGCCTACACTCCAGCAAGGGCAACCAGCCTTAGTGATGCTGAATGTATTTGCATTACAGACTGAAACCTGAAAACCCCACTCGCTTGTAAATACTGTGCATGACTATACATGGCAAGCACATGGGTGTGTGCTAAGACTCTGCTTCTTCCCCCAAAAATTCGCTCCCCCTTTCCATCTAATGCAACTGTGAAATCACCAGAGCAAGACGCAATAAATCTCTGCCTATAATTCCTCTCTGCACACAGAGTCATGTTTTCACATTAGTCCCAAAACGAAATTTCTTTGCCAATTTGAAAGCACACTTACTGCTCTTTTTTTTTTCGGGGCAAGTGAAAATCACTTTTTACAAGTGAAAATCACTTTTACAGACTGACACATTATGAAACCACTTTTTTTGATTTATTTAAATGCACATGTCCAAACTGTTTTTTCAGACCACCACCATGTGTATTCTCGGTGACTGCCTACACTCCAGCAAGGGCAACCAGCCTTAGTGATGCTGAATGTATTTGCATTACAGACTGAAACCTGAAAACCCCACTCGCTTGTAAATACTGTGCATGACTATACATGGCAAGCACATGGGTGTGTGCTAAGACTCTGCTTCTTCCCCCAAAAATTCGCTCCCCCTTTCCATCTAATGTAACTGTGAAATCACCAGAGCAATACGCAATAAATCTCTGCCTATAATTCCTCTCTGCACACAGAGTCATGTTTTCACATTAGTCCCAAAACGAAATTTCTTTGCCAATTTGAAAGTACACTTACTGCTCTTTTTTTTTTCGGGGCAAGTGAAAATCACTTTTTACAAGTGAAAATCACTTTTACAGACTGACACATTATGAAACCACTTTTTTTGATTTATTTAAATGCACATGTCCAAACTGTTTTTTCAGACCACCACCATGTGTATTCTCGGTGACTGCCTACACTCCAGCAAGGGCAACCAGCCTTAGTGATGCTGAATGTATTTGCATTACAGACTGAAACCTGAAAACCCCACTCGCTTGTAAATACTGTGCATGACTATACATGGCAAGCACATGGGTGTGTGCTAAGACTCTGCTTCTTCCCCCAAAAATTCGCTCCCCCTTTCCATCTAATGCAACTGTGAAATCACCAGAGCAAGACGCAATAAATCTCTGCCTATAATTCCTCTCTGCACACAGAGTCATGTTTTCACATTAGTCCCAAAACGAAATTTCTTTGCCAATTTGAAAGCACACTTACTGCTCTTTTTTTTTTCGGCGCAAGTGAAAATCACTTTTACAGACTGACACATTATGAAACCACTTTTTTTGATTTATTTAAATGCACATGTCCAAACTGTTTTTTCAGACCACCACCATGTGTATTCTCGGTGACTGCCTACACTCCAGCAAGGGCAACCAGCCTTAGTGATGCTGAATGTATTTGCATTACAGACTGAAACCTGAAAACCCCACTCGCTTGTAAATACTGTGCATGACTATACATGGCAAGCACATGGGTGTGTGCTAAGACTCTGCTTCTTCCCCCAAAAATTCGCTCCCCCTTTCCATCTAATGCATCTGTGAAATCACCAGAGCAAGACGCAATAAATCTCTGCCTATAATTCCTCTCTGCACACAGAGTCATGTTTTCACATTAGTCCCAAAACGAAATTTCTTTGCCAATTTGAAAGCACACTTACTGCTCTTTTTTTTTTCGGCGCAAGTGAAAATCACTTTTACAGACTGACACATTATGAAACCACTTTTTTTGATTTATTTAAATGCACATGTCCAAACTGTTTTTTCAGACCACCACCATGTGTATTCTCGGTGACTGCCTACACTCCAGCAAGGGCAACCAGCCTTAGTGATGCTGAATGTATTTGCATTACAGACTGAAACCTGAAAACCCCACTCGCTTGTAAATACTGTGCATGACTATACATGGCAAGCACATGGGTGTGTGCTAAGACTCTACTTCTTCCCCCAAAAATTCGCTCCCCCTTTCCATCTAATGCAACTGTGAAATCACCAGAGCAATACGCAATAAATCTCTGCCTATAATTCCTCTCTGCACACAGAGTCATGTTTTCACATTAGTCCCAAAACTAAATTTCTTTGCCAATTTGAAAGCACACTTACTGCTCTTTTTTTTTTCGGCGCAAGTGAAAATCACTTTTACAGACTGACACATTATGAAACCACTTTTTTTGATTTATTTAAATGCACATGTCCAAACTGTTTTTTCAGACCACCACCATGTGTATTCTCGGTGACTGCCTACACTCCAGCAAGGGCAACCAGCCTTAGTGATGCTGAATGTATTTGCATTACAGACTGAAACCTGAAAACCCCACTCGCTTGTAAATACTGTGCATGACTATACATGGCAAGCACATGGGTGTGTGCTAAGACTCTGCTTCTTCCCCCAAAAATTCGCTCCCCCTTTCCATCTAATGCAACTGTGAAATCACCAGAGCAAGACGCAATAAATCTCTGCCTATAATTCCTCTCTGCACACAGAGTCATGTTTTCACATTAGTCCCAAAACGAAATTTCTTTGCCAATTTGAAAGCACACTTACTGCTCTTTTTTTTTTCGGCGCAAGTGAAAATCACTTTTACAGACTGACACATTATGAAACCACTTTTTTTGATTTATTTAAATGCACATGTCCAAACTGTTTTTTCAGACCACCACCATGTGTATTCTCGGTGACTGCCTAAACTCCAGCAAGGGCAACCAGCCTTAGTGATGCTGAATGTATTTGCATTACAGACTGAAACCTGAAAACCCCACTCGCTTGTAAATACTGTGCATGACTATACATGGCAAGCACATGGGTGTGTGCTAAGACTCTACTTCTTCCCCCAAAAATTCGCTCCCCCTTTCCATCTAATGCAACTGTGAAATCACCAGAGCAATACGCAATAAATCTCTGCCTATAATTCCTCTCTGCACACAGAGTCATGTTTTCACATTAGTCCCAAAACTAAATTTCTTTGCCAATTTGAAAGCACACTTACTGCTCTTTTTTTTTTCGGGGCAAGTGAAAATCACTTTTTACAAGTGAAAATCACTTTTACAGACTGACACATTATGAAACCACTTTTTTTGATTTATTTAAATGCACATGTCCAAACTGTTTTTTCAGACCACCACCATGTGTATTCTCGGTGACTGCCTACACTCCAGCAAGGGCAACCAGCCTTAGTGATGCTGAATGTATTTGCATTACAGACTGAAACCTGAAAACCCCACTCGCTTGTAAATACTGTGCATGACTATACATGGCAAGCACATGGGTGTGTGCTAAGACTCTGCTTCTTCCCCCAAAAATTCGCTCCCCCTTTCCATCTAATGTAACTGTGAAATCACCAGAGCAATACGCAATAAATCCCTTCCTATAATTCCTCTCTGCACACAGAGTCATGATTTCACATTAGTCCCAAAACGAAATTTCTTTGCCAATTTGAAAGTACACTTACTGCTCTTTTTTTTTTCGGGGCAAGTGAAAATCACTTTTTACAAGTGAAAATCACTTTTACAGACTGACACATTATGAAACCACTTTTTTTGATTTATTTAAATGCACATGTCCAAACTGTTTTTTCAGACCACCACCATGTGTATTCTCGGTGACTGCCTACACTCCAGCAAGGGCAACCAGCCTTAGTGATGCTGAATGTATTTGCATTACAGACTGAAACCTGAAAACCCCACTCGCTTGTAAATACTGTGCATGACTATACATGGCAAGCACATGGGTGTGTGCTAAGACTCTGCTTCTTCCCCCAAAAATTCGCTCCCCCTTTCCATCTAATGTAACTGTGAAATCACCAGAGCAATACGCAATAAATCTCTGCCTATAATTCCTCTCTGCACACAGAGTCATGTTTTCACATTAGTCCCAAATCTAAATTTCTTTGCCAATTTGAAAGTACACTTACTGCTCTTTTTTTTTTCGGGGCAAGTGAAAATCACTTTTTACAAGTGAAAATCACTTTTACAGACTGACACATTATGAAACCACTTTTTTTGATTTATTTAAATGCACATGTCCAAACTGTTTTTTCAGACCACCACCATGTGTATTCTCGGTGACTGCCTACACTCCAGCAAGGGCAACCAGCCTTAGTGATGCTGAATGTATTTGCATTACAGACTGAAACCTGAAAACCCCACTCGCTTGTAAATACTGTGCATGACTATACATGGCAAGCACATGGGTGTGTGCTAAGACTCTGCTTCTTCCCCCAAAAATTTGCTCCCCCTTTCCATCTAATGCAACTGTGAAATCACCAGAGCAAGACGCAATAAATCTCTGCCTATAATTCCTCTCTGCACACAGAGTCATGTTTTCACATTAGTCCCAAAACGAAATTTCTTTGCCAATTTGAAAGCACACTTACTGCTCTTTTTTTTTTCGGCGCAAGTGAAAATCACTTTTACAGACTGACACATTATGAAACCACTTTTTTTGATTTATTTAAATGCACATGTCCAAACTGTTTTTTCAGACCACCACCATGTGTATTCTCGGTGACTGCCTACACTCCAGCAAGGGCAACCAGCCTTAGTGATGCTGAATGTATTTGCATTACAGACTGAAACCTGAAAACCCCACTCGCTTGTAAATACTGTGCATGACTATACATGGCAAGCACATGGGTGTGTGCTAAGACTCTGCTTCTTCCCCCAAAAATTCGCTCCCCCTTTCCATCTAATGCAACTGTGAAATCACCAGAGCAAGACGCAATAAATCTCTGCCTATAATTCCTCTCTGCACACAGAGTCATGTTTTCACATTAGTCCCAAAACGAAATTTCTTTGCCAATTTGAAAGCACACTTACTGCTCTTTTTTTTTTCGGCGCAAGTGAAAATCACTTTTACAGACTGACACATTATGAAACCACTTTTTTTGATTTATTTAAATGCACATGTCCAAACTGTTTTTTCAGACCACCACCATGTGTATTCTCGGTGACTGCCTACACTCCAGCAAGGGCAACCAGCCTTAGTGATGCTGAATGTATTTGCATTACAGACTGAAACCTGAAAACCCCACTCGCTTGTAAATACTGTGCATGACTATACATGGCAAGCACATGGGTGTGTGCTAAGACTCTACTTCTTCCCCCAAAAATTCGCTCCCCCTTTCCATCTAATGCAACTGTGAAATCACCAGAGCAATACGCAATAAATCTCTGCCTATAATTCCTCTCTGCACACAGAGTCATGTTTTCACATTAGTCCCAAAACTAAATTTCTTTGCCAATTTGAAAGCACACTTACTGCTCTTTTTTTTTTCGGGGCAAGTGAAAATCACTTTTTACAAGTGAAAATCACTTTTACAGACTGACACATTATGAAACCACTTTTTTTGATTTATTTAAATGCACATGTCCAAACTGTTTTTTCAGACCACCACCATGTGTATTCTCGGTGACTGCCTACACTCCAGCAAGGGCAACCAGCCTTAGTGATGCTGAATGTATTTGCATTACAGACTGAAACCTGAAAACCCCACTCGCTTGTAAATACTGTGCATGACTATACATGGCAAGCACATGGGTGTGTGCTAAGACTCTGCTTCTTCCCCCAAAAATTCGCTCCCCCTTTCCATCTAATGTAACTGTGAAATCACCAGAGCAATACGCAATAAATCTCTGCCTATAATTCCTCTCTGCACACAGAGTCATGATTTCACATTAGTCCCAAAACGAAATTTCTTTGCCAATTTGAAAGTACACTTACTGCTCTTTTTTTTTTCGGGGCAAGTGAAAATCACTTTTTACAAGTGAAAATCACTTTTACAGACTGACACATTATGAAACCACTTTTTTTGATTTATTTAAATGCACATGTCCAAACTGTTTTTTCAGACCACCACCATGTGTATTCTCGGTGACTGCCTACACTCCAGCAAGGGCAACCAGCCTTAGTGATGCTGAATGTATTTGCATTACAGACTGAAACCTGAAAACCCCACTCGCTTGTAAATACTGTGCATGACTATACATGTCAAGCACATGGGTGTGTGCTAAGACTCTGCTTCTTCCCCCAAAAATTCGCTCCCCCTTTCCATCTAATGCAACTGTGAAATCACCAGAGCAATACGCAATAAATCTCTGCCTATAATTCCTCTCTGCACACAGAGTCATGTTTTCACATTAGTCCCAAAACGAAATTTCTTTGCCAATTTGAAAGCACACTTACTGCTCTTTTTTTTTTTCGGGGCAAGTGAAAATCACTTTTACAGACTGACACATTATGAAACCACCATGTGTAACTACAACAAAAACAATTTCCATTTCTATTATTCATTTCTTAAGTTACCACATACATCCCCTCTCAAACTGTAAACTCACCTTTAAAATTAGTTAGTTGTGAAAGAAATGTGACACTCAAACAGCAGATTATCAGAGCCAGGATCTCTGTTGTGTTCACCTCTCTCCTCTCAGCAGAACCAGATAATGGCAAACTTTCCCTCTATTTTTCCACACATATACTTGTAAGTTTCAAATCTCAGTGCTTCCCCCTTTTTTTCAAATGTAATCACACATTTCTATTGGTTGAAAACCAACCCTTTTCCAAAAGTACCCTTCCCCCAACTTGACTTCTGCCTAGTACCCTTCCCCCAACTTGACTTCTGCCTGCTACCATAGCAACAGCTCATGGAACACTGCTGTGTTGAGTTAGGTCAGAAGTTCGCCAAACAATGTTTCAATTCCACAGAGCAAGAGTGCTTGACTTTTCAAACCTAACAGCAAATCCATAGTACTGTTCTTTGGTTACACATTTTTTTTTACCAATACAAAACATGCTTCTATTAATTTACACATACAGCCTAGTTTTTATTCTAGAATGGTATGAAACAGCCAATCAGTTCTTTTTGTTTTGAAAAAAATATGTATGCCTCCATTTCCAAACTGTCTTTCTTTTCATATTGCCATTCTACTGAAAGACACCTCCTGAGTGCATCCAGTTCTCCTTTGAAGATGTTCACAGTGTGGATTGTAGGGCACAGCTATGTCTTCTGGAGTGAAAAGTTTGCAGAGAAAACAGGTATGGTGAAAGACCTTGCTTTGCCAAATGTAGACATTAAATGGATTGGTCAGAGAGGGTTAAAGTGGCACCAATTGATGCCATTGGTGAAATCCTTCATTCAAATCCAACACCCTGACCTCATAATAGTGCACTGTGGTGGCAATGACCTATGCACTTTGACTGGGGTAGGTCTGGAAATGCTTATGAAGGACACCTTTGCACAACTGTTTACACTTTTCCCTAAAACTGCCTTTGTGTTTTCCAACATATGCCAAAGGCAAAAATGGAACTGGTCCAATCATTTCTGTCCACAGATTGACAAAGCAAGAAAGCACGTCAACAAATCTGTTTCTGCTTTCCTCCGTGACTATGGTATGGGTGCCATTTACCACAACAACTTGCGTTATGACATGCAAGACATTTATAGAGGAGATGGTGTGCACTTCAATGATGAAGGGAACAGAGTCTTCCTCTTGAACCTTAGACTCTGCATCGGTACTTACTTGTAGGTACCACTAAAAAAATGACTTCATAAACACAACAGCTCTTTTTAGAGCTCCCTAATTTCTAAACTCTTAAATCTGCTTTTCATTTATTTATTTTTATTTTTTTTACCGTACGCTTACCGTAAGCTTACCGTACGCGTACCCCGTGATTTTTTTTAAAATCAATAAATGTTTTTTTTGTACTTTTCTGTCCTTCTTTGACCCCCTTACAAATGTTAGGGGGTCTGTAACTCTCCTCATTGCCCCCTTTCCTTGTTTTCACTCTTTTTTTTCAGAGTGAAATACACAAAATGGCGGCCGCCGCTTCCTGGTTTCGGCCGATTCGAATGTTTACTAAGATCTAAGAGCCAATCAGAATCGCGCTCGCGCACGCCACCGTACGCTTACCGTAAGCGTACGGTAAGCGTACCGTAAGCGGGCTCAGATATATATATATTGATTTAAAGGCTATTTTCTCAGAATCTACTGAACAGATTTACACCAAACCTACAAAAGGCACTTCCTTGACCTAGGGACTACCTCTCTGCCAAATTTTGAGTAATTCTGTTCAGCCGTTCGGGCTGTAGCTCGTTCTAAAGGTCCTATGGAAAAATGCATGGGAAAAACGCGTTTTGGGACCCCCCTTTTATCTCAGCCCCCGCTTGACGGATCCCCCCAAGACTTTCAGGGTAGGAGCGGAGCGTAGCGCCCCACCTATTTTGAGAAATTCGCGAGGATTCGTCGACCGGCGCCAAAGTTATTCAAAATAGAATGTTGAGGTTTTCCTATGGAAACGTGGTCCTAACTATAACTACCTACTGGCGACCGCCAGTAGGTAATATATATATATATATATATATATATATATATATATATATATATATATATATATATATATATATATATATATTGATATAGTGATATAGTGATCTTTATATGTGTTTTCATCTGTATGCATATTGCTTTATTCATTGATTCTTGTTCATTGTCATTATCTAATGTTTTCTGTGTATATATTGTATATGCCTCCATGCTGTGTATACATGCTCTTTATATTTTAGTCTTTCATTTGGTAGTGTTTATTTCTTGTATTTGATTACTTGCATTTGACAGCACTTGTTTCTTGCACTGAATGTTCTATTATTATCTGCTTAGGTTTTACTTGCTTGCATTTCACTTGTGAATGTTTCATTATTATCTGACTTGTAAGTGTTTATTATTTGCATGTTTTCACATATATATACAAATATTTACATTTGGATGTTGTTTTCATTTGACATCTGGGAAAGCCTTTCTGTTAGACCCCACGCTTTATTCCTAAAACTGTATCTTAATGTGCCTCGTTTCATGAGTGTGCAGCCCCCTTTCCAAGGGCTTTCTTGCTTTACCGTGTGCCTCTGCTGGGGAGTGCTGAATTTATTTTATTTGGGAGTATAAAGGAAGACAGTAAGTAGCCAAGTCTTTATCACAGCTTGGATCAGGGACTGTCTGCCATTAAATTAAATATAAAGAGAAAGGTATGGTGCCCCATCGGAGGGAGTCCGCTCTAAAATCACCAAGAATGAGACATCTCCGACTTTCAGGAGCATTTTAGTAAGCTGCAGGACATTTAACGCCCTCTAGTAGCACATTTACTAGCAATCAATTTGATTAAGTTTCAGTCTTGGTATTGTGTTTCCTCTTATAGAGGATCTAATGTCTTTGTCTATGGACCGTAAGATTTTAAGTCGTACCATTAGCTGTAGCATTCCCAACTTATAAATAAAATGTGGGTCCACCAGGTAGCGAGGGCGCAAAATCTGAAAGGAGTCTGATAAAAACACTCTGCAGGTCACTTGAGCTGTGGGTGATTCGGAAAGCTATTGTAACTTAGAAATTAAATGTGCCCCCAATTCCACTGTATGCAGAGAATGAAACATATAGTCCCATTCTATCCGATCAAACTCTTAGCAACATCTTAACCATGCTATTGTCCTTTTTTGAGCCTTCCTTGAGAGCCGTAGGAGGTGAGAGAAGGTTTGCATATATTTCTGGAAGATTTGCCCAGGACCTCAGTTGCAAAGATTTTCACTAATATTTTTATATCTGCATTTAGTAGGAAAAAAGGATGGTAACTCCTCCATCGGAGGGGACCCTAGTACTGTTTTGTACTACACATATCAATGCTCTATTGAAGATGTTTTTTAGGGAACCTTTGCATTCTGCCTCTTTGTAGGCCTTGTAATGGATCGCTATGATGTCATCTTTACACTATTTGAAAAATGTGAACGGAAAGCAATCCTTGTCTTGTGTTTGCTGTATGCGAGCTCAGATATGTCTCCCATCCGGTGTTAGTTTGGAAGTTTGGAGCACTTTAGAATTTTGGAAAAATTGACCTTCTGCTTTGATATCCTTTGTAGACTTGCAGCTATATAGGTCTTCGTACTACACAGTCATAATGCCCGCTATCTCTAGTGGAAGCCGTACTCTATCCCTGTTCTCATTTTATTGTATTTATATTTATATAGCGCTTATTACCCCATATGAGGTAATGAAGTGCATTACGGTGAGTAGCATGCTACGCTGCTAATCCAGTGGTTAAATGTTTGTTATTGTGATTAGTCATGTGACCTCAGAGGGCAAAAAGGCACAAAACAAAACTTGCATGCATTTACTCCAGTTTATGTGTGATGGATTATATCAATTCAGTTAGATGTGATATTTAGTGGGGTAAATGTGGTTTCAGATGAACGGTTAGTGAGATAGTAAGGCTAGCGGAGATTAAGTAATGTTAGGTTACAGAGATAAGATTTGAAAAAGGAGAGGCTGTGATCTCTGAAATGAGTTGTCAGGCTTTTGCAGAACTACAATAAGAGAGATTAAGGAAGACAGGCATGACACTAAGGAGGCTACAGTCAGAAAATAGAAAGTATGCGGAAGATGGAAGGTACGAAGGGGGCCACTCTGAAGAAAGAAAGGAAAGGAATCATGGGGAAGTGAGTCAAGCTCCGTTTTTTCATGCAGGGTTTTAGGACTATAGTGGGAGACAGCTTTCTGAGATAGCAAGCAATCTAAGGATAGGATGTATGTCATTACATCGCATACTAATACCACGCGTGCCATTACAACGCGGGTATTACTACGCGATGTCAATGACATCGCATGTCATTACATTGCATACTTTTACCACAAGTATGCCTTTAACACGCATGCCATTACAATGCAAAGGCATGCGTGGTAAAGCTATCCTCGTGGTAAAAGTATGCAAGGTAAGTGACAACCCTACCCCTACACCTACACAACACACTACTCCCACCCCTACAAAACCCTAAACCCTAAAACAATACTACACTACAACACTACCCACAATACTCCCACCCCTACACTACCATAAAACACTACTACACTACAACACTACCCACACTACTCCCACCCCTGCACTACCCTAAACCCTAAAACACTACTACACTACCCACACTACTCCCACCCCTACACTACCATAAAACACTACTACACTACAACACTACCCACACTACTCCCACCCCTACACTACCCTAAACCCTAAAACACTACTACACTACCCACACTACTCCCACCCCTACACTACCCTAAACCCTAAAACACTACTACACTACCCACACTACTCCCACCCCTACACTACCCTAAACCCTAAAACACTACTACACTAGACAACCTACAACCACCCCTACACTACCCTAAAACACTACTACACTACAACACTACCCACACTACTCCCACCCTTACACTACCCTAAACCCTAAAACACTACAACACTACCCACACTACTCCCACCACTACACTACCCTAAACCCTAAAACACTACTACACTACCCACACTACTCCCACCCATACACTACACTACCCTACCCTAAACCACTACCTCCACCCTAAGCACAATCAGCCTTACCTCTTTCCTCGTGGTTCCAGCGTCGCTGTCTCTGCTCCCGGTTCCTGCTTCCTGCGTCATCAGAGGTCCACGTCATTGTGAGGAATCAGCTTCAGTTTCCTCACAACGACGTGGATAGCCATTACATCGCATGCGTTGTAAAAGTGCATGCGATGTAATGGTATGCGTGCTTTTTACCACGCGTTGTAATATCGCATGCGTTGTAACGCATGCGATGTAATTTCAACGCGTGGTAAAAACCGCGTTGTAATGGCGGTTCCCCTAAGGATATAAGCTAGAGAAAGCAATCTGAGGAAGTAAACTTTAAAAAGAAAAATTATACATAGTGCTCCTTATCCGGGGCAGACAGCTTAAAATATACGAGTTACAGCGCACACATCCCTTAAACATTAAGAGTCTAGCCTGCTGTGTGTCTTTTGCACATAGTCTGGAGCATGTGAACCTTGGTATAGGGTCTGTAAGCTGCACAAGAGAAGTTGGCACAGAAAAAAAGGCCTCATTTATTGATTTTCCCTCACTATTCTGTAGTAAAGGTTTTTTTTCTCACTCACTAAAATGAGTTATTTGACATTAGCTGAGAGCGTCTCATCATTGCGCAAATATTACAATTGCCTTGTTACCTATTCCCATTATATATAGTGAGAATTTCGGCAGCCACATTTCTCTGTCTGAGATAGGCTGCTAGTAATCGTCCAGTGTTTTCTCTCTGTTAGTAGTGAGAGGCTTTGAGACAGTAAAGCGTATTAGAGGCTTATGGAGATTGAAGGTCTCGTTTAGTTTCTCCTGATTTCTCCTATTTGTTACTAAGGGTAACAATATATACCTTTTGGTTAGTGATTTGATCTCTCTTTCTAATTCCATATACTGCTCTTTCAATACTTTTTTTGGTACAGCTGAATCTCTCACAATGTGCCCTCTGACAGTTGCTTTTCAAGCTGCCCGTGAAACTTGTGGTAAGTTGACTGATTTCATCACAAGAGCAGAGGCTACCATTATGCAATAACCTTTTATTGCTGCCCCAACATGCAGCTCTTCAAAGAACATAACATACATCATAAACAAAACATTCCTGTTTTAGAACTTTCAAGACAGAATATAACTCCACGCCACTAAGTATAGCCCTCTTTTATTCGTTGCTCCTTCACAGGCAAAGTACTATGGCGTTTTATAATGTTTTTACTTACTATGTCTAAGTTGGTATGGTTTTAGTATTGCCCTTCCAAATTATGATTGGGCTTCCTTGGTTTTCCTTGCGTGTTTCTTTTGTTTCTGGATATCGCAGGCCGTGCAGCTCACTTCTGGGCTGAGGGTTTTCTTTAAAGCTGCATGTGTTCAAGAGACATGTGGCTAAGTCCCTCAGGCCTCAAAACTCTCTCCCACATTTGGGAAGGTTGTGCAGACTGAAGGCATCAGAGGCGCTCTCTCGTATTTCAGGAAGAGCGCCTCTGCCTCCATAGGTTGGCTGTCTTCTAAGCATTCGGGCTCGCTGAGCCCTCAGTTGAGGTCAAAACAGGACTCGCATTGTGGCAGTCATTTTCTTTTGGGCTAATCCCTTTGTTTAGACGCGCTCACCGCATGCACAGCGTTGCTATAGCAACGCGAGCTCCTACCAACAGGTCCTGTATTTTCAGAGGTAAACCGGTAGGAAGTATTTGTGCCAGCTTTTAGTACTTAGAATATTATCTAAAAAAAAAAAATTTAAAAGAAAAAAAGGAAAAATTGAAGAAAGTGTTAGCAAGGGCAAGGCTAATACAAAAGTTATAGCCCTTTAGTTCACTCATTTTGTAAAGTAACATGTGGCAATGTCTGAGGCTGGTACGCAAATAACTCCTAACCCTGCCCTAATTGAGGATACTTTAAACAGATTTTTCGATAGGGAATTGAAATCTTCCCTGAAGGAGGCGTTGGGAGCTGTTTTTGCAAAAAGGAAAAGGGATTCACCATCTGAGTAGATTTTTTCTCTTTATTAGATAGGGAGGAGGCAAGGCAGCTAAAAGACTAAACATCTCACATGTGAGGAACACTCCTTGGGTAGCTTGGGTGCTACAAAAGACCGTAAACACTCCTTGGGTAGCCTGAGCGCTACAAAAGACCATGGTGTCCATAGCAGCACAATTAGCAGGAGCGATCATGTGGGCGCAATTGATATAAATGTCGTCCACGGCACAAATATAATGAGTGGCCTTCATGGCACAGGAGACCAAAGTGTTGATACTGATGACGATTACTCATATGGTAATGAGGTAGAGGGGGAAGTGGACAAGTATGTCTTCGATCCTCAGGAGACGTTGGAAACTGATTTCCTTGATGAGAATTTAGACCAGCTTTCAAGTTCAAAGGCTATCAAAGACCCTTTGGGTGTGGAAATGTTAAATCCTACCCGCAATACGTTCCCAAGGAGCTCTGACTGGCGCCTATGGACCACGTGACCTCCTTAATTAAATTCTTGATCCGCAAGTCTCTCAATAAGAAGATGCGGAATCTGATGAGAAGTGAATGACCCCGACCATTCCTAGACAACAAATCAGGAATAACACCTCATTTGGACACAGAACTATTGACTTTCCTTTTTAAGTCCGGAAAAGATCCTAGGAAAAGCCTTGAACGCTGCCTTGAGCAGTGTCAAGACAGATTATTGAACACTCTATGTCCACTGGCCAGGCTCTTGGATTTGGCTGAAGAAGCCTCCTTTACGGCATGCCCGTAGATGTGAACTTCTCCAAGGCTGGAGCCAGCGGGCTTTATGCCTGCTTGGCAATGCCAATGCTGGTTTAATTGCCGAGAGGAATCCTGATGAGGATCAACCCAAAGTTGGATGATCTTACCAACAAAGAAATGCAAGGGGACCCGAATAATCTCCTTTTTGTGGAAAGTTTCATTAAAACTCTGGGAAACTACGTCTCAACATTCGATGACTTCAGTAAGGCCCAAACTAACCTGAGATGAATGTTCAATAATAGAATTTTTGGAAGGGCTGACAGGAGGGACCTGGCTGTCAGCCGTAGGCAAATAAAGTCCCAATATTACCATCAAGACCAGGGGGAATTTCCGTGCAACCAGCAGTTTCTCCCCGCAACGAGGACAAACCCCTCCCTCAAGAGGCAGCATGGGCAGATTCCAGGGAGCTGGAGATTAAGTTAAGCTTCAATCCTCAAATTTGTTCTTCCCATTCAAAGGTAGGGGGAAGGTTATGCTTTTTCAACCAAAATTGGTCTGCCTTAACAAAGGATTATTGAGTGTTACAAACTGCGAGAGGTTTCAAAATAGAGTTTTGCCAGGTTCCTTACCAAAGGTGTCAGCCAAGGGAGCTGTCCTCAGATCAGGAACAAACAACACTGGTAGATACAGATGTTGCACAAATATTGCTCAAATGGGCAATCTGTAAGGTCACAGGCTCAGAAAAGGGTTTTATAAGTACTATCTTCCTAGTAAAGAAGGAGGACAGAGGCTGGAGACCCGTAATAAACTTGAAGAAAGTGAACAGGTTTTTGGTTTACGGGCACTTCAAGATGGGAGGGATCCACCTTCTGCAAGACATTTTACAAGAAAAAGACTGACTTGTGAAGTTGGCTCTCAAAGACACATACTTCACAGTTCCTATGGATCTAAATTCACAGAAGTATTTACGGTTCAGATGGAGAGTTATTTTGTACCAGTTTTCCTGTCTTCCTTTTGTTCTGTCATTAGCCTCTTGGTGCTTCACCATGGTTTTGCGCCGAGTAGTCGCTTTCTTGAAAAGGAGGGGAGTACGCTTACTGATATATCTAGACGATATGTTACTGATGTTTCAGAATCAGGGGGAATTGCTGAAGCACATGAAGTGGTCAACTGATCTCTTACAAGCCTTAGGGTTCAGTATCAATGTGGAGAACTCAATTATGACTCCTACGCAGAATTTGGAATTCCTGGGGTTTAAGGTGGATACCAATATGACACAGCTTTGTCTCCCTCAGAAAAAAATGCCAAAGATCAAGAAGGAGATAGCTCATGTTCTAACAAAGGAAGTAGTAACCTTGAGAGGTATAGCAAGAATGGTAGGACTTTTGTCATCCTCCATTAAGGCTGTTTCTCCAGGATCGTTGCATTACAGGGCTCTTCAGAGACTGAAATCCACGGGTTTGAGGAAAGGTCTGTTGTATACAGATACAATTCCCCTGTTGCAGGAGGCTATAGAGGACCCTCAATGGTGGTTGAGAAAGCTAGACAGCTGGAATGGCAAGGCAATATTTCTAAATGTTTCAGAATTTACTGTAGAGTAGGATGCAAGCAACCTTGATTGGGGTGCAATATTAGGAGAGACAGAAACTGAAGGGAAATGGTCCAAGGAGGAACTGTCCTGACTCATACATTGTTTGGAGATGTTGGCAAGGCTGAACGCCTTGATGAGTTTTAGGCCTATTCTAACAAACAGTGTGGTATTGATCTGGTTGGACAATCTCATGACAGTATCCTATATCAATCAAACTTGGGGGAGCAAGATCAAAACAACTTGCAGATCTAGCCAGGGACATTTGGTATATTTGTTGGAATCAGATTATTCGTTTGAAAGCAGAGTTTATCCCGGGTCATCAGCACAAGAGAGCAGACTAGAACTTGAGATTTTCGAGGGACTGAAAGCTGAGGCCACTGCATTTCAAAAGATTCAGAAACTGACACATCTATTTGCCAGCAGATTGACATATCAGGTAGATCGGTATTACAGCTGGATGCCAGATCCGAGGCCATTGGCAGAGGACGCTCTGCTACAGATTTGGGATGGAGAGAATTGCTATGCGTTCCCTCCATTTGCACTGATCCAAAGGGTGTTATTAAAAGTTTGGAGGTAACGATGCAGCATTGTTCAGGTAATTCATTTTTAGAACTTGCAAGTCTGTTTCCCTGGAGTAATGGTACTAGCTGCGGAAGTCCCCCATTTGATACCAGGGAGTCCTGGCCTTTTAGAAGGACAGGAATGAGAGGAGCATCTTTAGTGCTAAAAGGAAACTTGAACTTTTTGTTTGGAGGATTTCAGGTGATCTGGTAGATACTCTGGCCTTTCAAGAAAGGCTAAGAACCTATTGGATGAGTCATGGGCACCAAATACCAGGAAAGGATACACAGGAGTATGGAGGAAGTGGTGTTGGATGCTTGGAAAGGAATTTGGAAAACATGGAGGATACAGTAGAAAAAGCAAATTACACGCAAAGTTGTCTAACTCCGACCTATCTTATAGAACTGTTAACTTTGACATATCTGATGTTTCTCTAGTGAATGATTTTGCTATTGTAGCGACCCTTTAATTCGCAGAATAATGAAGGGAATAAAGCTTAGGCGTCCACCTAGGGCTTAGTATGATTCTTTATGGAATGTTAATAGTGCTTGTCTCCAGGCCTGAAAATTCCTATCTTTCCAGGAGACAGGTATCACAAACGTTGGCAACTTTACTCCTGCCAATATCTTTTAGAAGAGTCTCAGATGTTATGGCATTAGAGGTTCATAATAGGTTTAATTCCTCAGATGGGGTCCACTTTGAGATATGGAAGAGGACCAAAACCAATTCTGTAAACATCTTATATCTCTTTTTCAATGACTGCAAGGAATTGTGTGTAGTGTGTTGAATGAGAGTTTATGAACAAAGAATGCTGAAATTTAGACCAGATAGTGAGGATCAGTTATAAATGTCCTATGTTAAACCATATAGGGCAGTTTCAACAGCTACTATTTCACGATGGGTGAGAGCAGTGATGTCTGAAGCAGGAATTGATTTATCCAAGGGCGGGGCTAATTTTTCTGGGGGTGCAGTGGCCAGTAAAGTGTTTTGGACAGATGGTACACGTGCAGGCATTCTGAAAGCAGCAGAATCGTCAAGTGCTAACACATTTTCAAGCTTTTATCTTAAGCCAGTGGAGCATGTGAATAGTGTGGTGCTGGGGAGCTTTAAACATGCATAATGGTCGCCTTCGGTCTTGTAAAGAAATGGCTATTCTCCCAATAACATACAGAGAGAATCTTGACTTCATTAAAGACAACGAAGGCTGACATGCACCATGTCTAAAGCGGTATCAGCTAGGCAAGCCCAACAGTACCCTTGCAATGGTGGGAGTAAGTACTCAATCATGGCACAGGTACTTAATCTGTCTGCCAAAGTCTAAATCCAGTCCTAAGTATTTAACATATGGGACCTAATGTTGGTTTATAAAGAATATTAGTTAGAGTACACATTTACTTTTTTTATTATTTACCATAAATTATTAAATGTAAATGTATTTATATAGCGCACTTCTACCCAGGGGTCTCGTAGCACTGTATTCATACCGCTGTGGAACCCTTCCTGGTTTTTCTGTGAGATGTCCACTCCTGGGCACCCCCAAGGTGAAGCCAGGCATCCTAGCGCTGTGGGGGCCGTTGTGAAGATTAAGCAAGCTATTACCCAGAGCTGCACAGTAGGACCCATGATTAGAATAGGCACTGAGGCGAGAATTATCAGGTCGGGGGAAAATTGAATCCAAGAGCCGCCGAGGTGGGAATTGAACCCTGGTCCCGGGCTGGACCTCTGCATCAGGGTCTGCCGCTCTAACCATTGAGCCACACTTCTCCACTAAATATTATACAATGTTATATGATTGCTTGAATGTTATAACTAATATATATTTAGGCTTTTGAAATATAAACCACCCTCCATCTTCTTCAAAGTGACTATTCTATCCCAACATTTGTTGGCCTGGATTCAGAAAAGTAAGACTTCCTCCACACCTAATATATGTTCTTTCCAAATATTTGTTGACTAAGAAACATAACCCTTCCTCTCCTGCATATACGCACTTTCTGCAATGATTGTAGGACTGGAAATTGAATAGTAAATCTGCTTCCCTTTCATTTATGTAATTTCCCCAATGTAAGTGGGACTGAAGTAGAGTAATAAACATGGTCAATTTTAATTTATGCACTTTCTCCTATTCTTGTTGGACTGGAGTTATAATAGTAAATCTTACTCTCCTCTAATGTTTGGAGTAAATATTAATGAAATGTGGGTGATTTCATTTAAAATAAACTGATAAAGTTAAAGGTCCTTTTTAAATTTTTAGAATTATGTAATATTTCATGTAATTTTTTTTTCTTGTTTAAATTTCTTTATTTCTTAAGGTTACAAATGGGGATAACACATATGCAGCCATGAGGTAAGTTACGAGCAAGAAATGTATGGTTGAGGCAATAATATGTCTAAGAGTACAGGTTTGTCTTACTATTTGTTTGCTATGCATTGAGGTCACATCCGTAGAATGGCAGCCGGGGTCGAGAGGAGGCCTGTGTGTAGTGACGGGACAGTACTATGGATGTTGACGACCTCAAACTGGCGTAGATGTGTATGAGGGAGGGTTTAGGGGTTTTAATTAGGGTCGCAAAATCTCAGATTGTGGCATGTGATGTGCCCAACTGTTTAGCTGTGTCTGCGGTTGAAGTACTGGTTGCCGGCTCTAAACTCAGGCGAGGAGCGCATGTGTTGCTGTGTGATGAGAGTGAATGTGCAGGGGAGACGCAAGCGGGTCTTCTCGTTGACGGTACTAGTGGTTGTTAATTTTAGGTTGCATGTCTGATGCAGGGGAGTGGGACGGCTGGTAGGGTTTTGTATGTCTCTGAGCATGACATCCCAGGCTCTTGCCAGCGTGATTTGGTGGAGACCCAGTGCATCCTCCCAGCGTAATGCCCCACTTTCCACTTGTGCCCAGTTGAGAAAAGAATGGTGCCATGCTTCCCGGGGGTGGAGGGGTTCTGTGTGTTTCCAATGCCCGGTGATCAGGCGTTTGGAGGTAATCAGGCCTAGATAGATGAAGCGTGATGAGGCTTTGTTATGTTTGGATCTGTGATACAGACCCAAAATGTAGGTCTCCCATGTGTTTGTCAGTGCAGTTTGTGAGCTGGGTGGTGATGGTATTACAGTAAATGACAAATGGAGGGCAGTCATACAGCATATGTATCAGGTTTCCATTCACCAGGGGGCAGCGGGGACATTGGGCGTCTGCGTGCTGGAAGTATCTATTAATATTCTCTGGTGTAAGGTACGCGCTATGTATTATGTAGAGTTGTATGAGATGGAACCATGCATTTCTAGGTATGTAAACTGGTCCCTGTAGTATAGCCTCCCAGGTTTTGTCAGTACTAGGGTACTGCATGGCAGTGTCCCAGTGGTTTCTGAGTGAAAGTAGCTGGTGCGTCGTGTGGATGCGCAGCAAACCATTTGATTAGCCTTCTACCTTTTCACATAGTGTGGATATATTGTATGGTGTGATGTAGTGCCGGTTCTTGCGACATGTCGCCCCAGCGCTCTCTCAGTCCTGCTATTAGAGAAGCGTGAAGCAGGAACTGCCCATGAGGGAGTCCTTCCTCCGACGCTAGTGTCAGGAAAGGGATCAACTGTCCATCCATGAATAGGTCTCCCACTGTTTGTAATCCTACTACTTCCCATGTTTTTGCCCACTCGGAGTACCCAGTAGTGGGATTTCAGGTGCATACGGTGTGCAGTTTTTGGTGAAAAATCAGGTGCACTTGAAGCATCTATCGACCACTGCTAACATTAGTTACTTCGGGTTCTTGTCCCAGCTTTCTGGGTGGAATAGCCGCAGAATAGGTAAACTTAACCAGGCCTGATGCTGCGTGGCCATGTCCTGCATGTCTTGGCTGCTCATCATCTAGCGGTCCATTGAAGTGGAGCTCCCAGATAGTGGTGTACCATGTGTGTCCCCCGTGGTCCACCGGAAGGTACAGTTTGGATAGTGCAACTCGGCAGAGAGAACCATTGTAGATGAACTCGCGCATCACGCTCTCGAGGGGGCGGAACATTGGTGGATGAATGTAAATCGGTAAATTCATGAAGGAATATAACAACCTGGGTAACACCACCATTTTCAGTGGAGTAATGGGGCCCATTACCGTTAGCAGTAGAGTACCCTAGAATGACATTTGTGATTGTATGTCAGTTATCGGATGTGTGACATTGCCACCTAGTAAGTCATCGGGACAATGGTATATTCTGATACTGAGATAGCGGAAACTATCTGGTTGCCAGCAGATTTGCTGGCCTGCAATAGATAGCCCTGGGTCTGCGGTCTGTGGGTCAAGTTAAAGTGGTACAGGCGCGATTTGGCCCAATTGACTCTAAGGCCAGACAGTGATGCAAACTCCATGAGTATGGCGTCAATGGTACCTCGGAGAGCCACAACTTCTCAAACATATAGCAATAGGTCATCCACATTGAGCAAAACTGCATGTATTGCATCACCAAGTGGTATTCCCCATTCTGCTACCCCAAGCCGGATAGCGGCCGCTAACGGATCCATGGCTAGAGAGAATAACAGGGGTGACAGCAGGCAACCCTGTCTGGTACCGCATCTAATGGGTGTTGGCTTAAACAGATAGGGCCCAGTTTTCACTCTTGCTCAAGGCAGGCTGTATAGGAGTTTGATCAGGCAGAGGTAGGGAGCGCCCAGGCCACACCTGGCCATTACAGGAAACAAGTGTTTCCATTACAAAGTATTGAACACTTTCTCCAGATCTAGGAGCAAGCACAGGTATCGCGGCCATTGCTCTGGGGTGTATCTGGCCACACAAAAAAAGCGGTGCAGTTTTAGTGACGTGTTACGGGATGGGACAAACCTATTCTGGTTGGTGTGATGTGGGGACCAGAGGGGCTAGAATTTCTGCCAATATTTTCACCAATATTTTATAATCGGTATTAAGGAGAGCCAAAGGGCGGTAAGAGCCCAGACGTTCCGGGTTACGGTCTGGTTTTGGTAAGGAGTCTAGTAGAGACTCACGCAGTGACGCCGGCAATTGGGATTTCTCCTGTGATGTCTAATAGAGGTGTTCAACAAAGAGAAGGAGAGTGAAGGGTGGGCTATTTTTATAGAGGTCCTACACATAAGCCCTAAGTAGCGGTATCAACGAGAGGTGTGTAGTTCCTACAGGGTGAAAAAGTCAAAGGGAAATGAAGTTTTCCGATAGCAGACTTTCACCTAGTGAATGTAAGTGCACAAGGGAAGGGGATCCCTTAAGGGTGGAACTGAAACCCTCACACACCCAGCAAGCTAGGTGTCATGCTTCATCATCTGGGTTTTGCTCCTCGTCGGGTCGGCGGTGCAATACCCGACGGGCACCCATACAGGGGCTCTTTATCGGAGATCTTTTGTTCCCTGCCGTATGGTGCATGCGTGTGAGGGCCCGGGAATGTAGATGTATGTGAATTAAAAAGGTTGGTTAATCTGAAATGTAACTTTATTGGCTCAGTCAACCACCTTGTTAAAAAGGGGTGAGTGGCGTCAAAGCTATATTTGCTCACAAAAGGAGGAGTGGCTAGCTACGCTCTACTCTTCTGGTCAACATGTTTCGCGCCCAGTCGGTCAGAAGGATCTCATGGCGCTTCGTCAGGACCTATAATGCTAAAGTGAAGTGTGCTAAAAACTATCTACAGTGTGGTGTGAAAACAAGGGTGAAAATAGTTTGTTAGTCAACCCTTAGTTGGTGCCCCTACCTTATGTATTGTTTATAAAAGGGGTCACCAATTCTTATTATAAAAACCTCATTATCAGGTGCATGGCGCGTCAACAGGGGGAGAAACACATTCGTTCCATGGCAAGATTCCCCTGGAGGTTAGTAAACCTGCCCGCGTCGCCGAACCCGGAATAATAGAGGGCCAGAAGGTGGGGAGCCAGATCTGTGGCGAATGCCTTATAATATTCGCCCGGGAGGCCGTCAGGGCCAGGCGCTTTCCCGGTGGCCAATGATTTAACCACGGCTTGTATCTCAAGGAAAGTAATCGGTTTGTTTAGTTCGTCTCGCTGCTGTGGTGTAATAGCAGGTAAGGGAAGGGGAGCAAGAAATTCCTCCAGGTTGCGCAGGTCTGGCACTGCGTGTGAACTACATAGTGTTTTATAGTGCGTAATGAACTCAGCACGTATGTCCAATTGGGTATAGAGTGTGCTCCCTGTACATGAGAGCAGTGAAAGAATTGGCTGCCGCTTCTGCTCCTGTTGGATTAAACATGCCAGTAGGTGGCCCGCTCTGTCTACTGAGGACTGGGTGCGCGTAATCTGTGCAGCGTAGTTTAGGCATCGCAGTCTCTCCAACAGCTCCGTGTGTTTGTACTTTGCCTCTGCCAGGGGGTGAGCTTCTGCAGGGTCAGACGCTACAGCAGTTTCCAACTGGAGAAGCAAGCACTCTATATGTGATGCCTCTTTGCCTAGCTGTTTGCAGATGACCCAAGTTAGGCCCATGCAATGACGCCGGATCACTGCCTTGTGTGCATCCCACACCAAGCCCGCATCTGTTCTCGTGCCCGAGTTAACGTCAAAGTATGTGCTTATGGCTTCACCTAAGGCTTCCCGTTTAGGTGGGTCTTTCAAGGCAGTCGGGTGAAGACGCCATGGGTGTGTGGTTTAGTTGGGGCCAGGCAGTTTAAACTGGATGAGATGGGGATTATGGTCCGAGTGTGTGCCCCCCATGTAGTCAGAATGGAGACAGTTGGGGAGAAATGCTGCCGACCCTACAAAACGGTCAATAAGGATGTGTATGTTGTGGGGGTGAGAGAAAGTGAGTAGAGTTTGGTCATTGGGTGTTGGGCGCGTCAGATGTCCGTGAGTTGCCAGTGAGAGAGCCAGTCGCACAGTGTTTGGGCATTTAATACCGCAGTTGTGAGTGCGAGGGGGGAGGATCTGTCTAGGGATGTGTCAAGTACTGCGTTAAAGTCCCCACCTATAAGCCAGGGTAATGAGCTCCAGTGCACTAGGGTAACTGATAGGGGCTGCCAGAATGAAGTTTGTTTGGGTTTAGGGGCATATATCGCTCCAATGACCATGTGTCGCCCATCTAGGCGGCCACGTACAAAAACATAGCGTCCGTCCTTGTCTATCAGGGATTCATAAGCATGAAATGGGGTGCCCAGTCTCACCCAGATTAGGACTCCCGTTGCATGCGCGGAGTAGTCTGTGGCAATCACCTGCCCCCGCCATCTACGGCGGAGAAGTTGCACTTCTAGCGAAGCGAGGTACATTTCCTGCAATAGTGCTATGTGGATTGACTATCGCTTGAGATAGGCATATGTGTTATAATGACGTGTGGGAGTGTGCATCTCCCTCACGTTCCAAGTGAGGATGCTAGTGGATGACATTTTTTATGAGATATCTATGAGTACAGTTATAGTATACACCTATAGGAGGGCCATGCAGTGTTACAGTGTAAGTAGTCAGAGGGTCGCATCTGCTGGGATGTGTATCACCTGGGCATGTGTGGCATCAAGCTGCGGTCAGAGGAGGAGAGGGAGAAGAACATGTGGACCATAGGAGCAAAGCAGGGAGGAGTAAAACATATGGTAACTGAAGTGGGGCAGAGGGACAACATATATCCGCCCAAACTGTGGGGATAAAAAAAACAACCTACAATATTTAATGTAATTTATAATGTAAAATTAAAGAATTACATAGTTTTCAAATGTAATACATTTTTCTATTTTTTTTATTTTCAAATTACATAAGTGATTGTTTACATTTTTATTGAGAATACTCTACATACATAAACAACATATACTTTTATTTTAAGTTTAGATGTTTTAAGATAATATTAACTAATATATATTATTGTTATTTTCATTTTTTTTTTTTTGTAGACTATACTTTTGTAGCTTATATTTGTGGACAGATTTGGAAACAGGATAAATGCCACAAACTGCATCATCTTTCATAGTCCATCTGAATGCCAGGGCTCTCTGTAGTGACAGAAGCTAACGCAAAGGCAACTGTGTCCATTGAGATGGACAATCAATCAGTACTTGTATAGCGCAGCTTATCACCCGTGAGGGTATCCTGGTGCTAGATTACTGGGCATAGTTGAAAAGCCAGGCCTTGGGTCTCTTCCTGAAGCTTGTCAGCTGGGATGATGTTTCGAAGGTGGAGGGCATTCCAGGATCTGACGGTGAGGTGGGAGAAGGCGTGGCCTCTGCTGTGGCTAAAGTGGATGCGCTGTGTCTGTGAGATGGCGAGGGTGGCAGAGTGAAGATTTCTGGATGGTTGGTGGAAGTTCAGGCAATGGTTCAAATATGCTGGTCCTTGGTTGTGGGGGGCTTTGTAGGCGTGTGTCAGTACCTTGAATTGGCATCTTTTCTAGACAGGGAGCCAGTGGAGTTTCCTCAGGTGTGGGGTGATGTAGGTCTGCATGGACAGGTTGAGGATCAGTCTGGCCACTGAGTTCTGTATCGTCTGGAGCCTTATCATGAGTTCAGTGGTGGTTCCTGTGCACAGTGCTTTGCCGTGTCCAGGCAGCTGGTGATCAAGTCTCGAGTGATTGTTTTTCTCATGTTGACGGGGAGCCATTTGAAGATTCTTGCAAGCATGCGGAGAGTTTGGAAGCAGGCGGAGGAGACTGCTTTGATCTACCGTTTAATGGTGAGTTTGTTTCCAGGATGATGCCAAGGTTGTGGGCATGGTCTTTTGGTGTGGGAGTGGGTCAGAGTTCAGCAGGCCACCAGGTGTCATTCCAGGGGGAGGCGTGGTCGCCAAAGATTAGCACTTCGGTCTTGTCAGTGTTGAGCTTCAGACAGTTGGCCTTCATCCAGTCTGCGACATTCTTCATGCATTTGTGGAAGATGGTCTTAGTTGTAATGGGGTCTGCTGAGAGAGTAGGCGAGGATGGAAATGTTGCCCAAGATAAGTCCTCATATAACTTCTTCCACTGTGGCCACCTATGAGATAGGAAGCCTATCTTGAATTAAACCCTCATAGTCCAGATAGTTAGAGTCTGAGTTGCAGCCCATTCGCCCCCACTCAGGTCCCACCAGTCTCCTGGGGTCTAGGTTGTGTCTCAGCCTCATGATGGATGGATGGTTCACTGGTTCACTCTCGGACCCCAGAAACTGCCTTTGATTTTCCTTCTCCTTTCTATAGGGAACTTTTACGGACTCTACTTGCGCTTCTTTCAGGTTGACGAGTATGCTGTGTGTGCCATTCTTGGACTCTTTCTCGATGGGAAACTGCCCATGAGCTGTCGTAGCTCATGTCCTTGCTGAAGATTGCCAAAGCTTGTCACTTTATGGCAATCCCAAACTAATTAGACTGTCCTGCACTCTTTAGATCCTAAATGTGTACCAATGATGTATTTGCACTTTTGAATACTTTTGATAACATCTAACTTTAACTAAACCATAGATTCTGTCTCATCATGACTTGTTTCCTCAAGTTAATTGTGCATTCCAATTGATTTATTAATGACAGGGTGAAATCGGTATAGAAAAATCTCTGAATGCCAGGTACTAATGTTATTGTTTTGTATTGCCTTAACAGAATTATTGGTTTGTATGGTTCCAGTCCAACTAAATTTCTTCCGCAGGTTCAGACTAGCAGTGATAATTCTTTACTTATATAGTCTGGTTTTAAGAGTCATGTACATGAATTTAATTACTAGCTTCTGAGTTGGTTTTCCAATTCCTAGTCCTCATTGGATAGCTGGATATTGGATCCTCTAGATCCAACCCCTCATCAGCACAAAGCAAGGTCCATCGGAGGACCAAATGAGTGTCGGAAAGATATAGTGATAAGAAACTAAATTTGATCAAAAAGGGCACAGTGTCCGCTAGAACAATAATCTGGTAGTGAGTCAGATGGTTTCTATCAGCTGGAATTAGGATATAAGGGGGTCCCTACTGAGATCCCTATTGAGATTCCCTATTTAAAAATTGCCCATGCCAGTCACTGTTCAAAGCTCCATGTTCAGCTGAAGGAGATGGAGCTCTGGTACTGGTGGAGAAGAACAAAGATGATTTCAAGCAGTGGTGTGTGTATCAATAGGGTTGAACATCACAATGCATAAGCTTTGGTACCAGTGTTGTGAAAAGGCTGTATGATGTTATGCGAAGGAGTTTAAGTTCATGTTTGGGTGATGCATTTTATGCAAAGAAGTTGAAGTTGTTATCGGGTCCAACGTGACCTAAGATCCCAGGATAAACACCTATGGGTGGTCTCAGAATGGCATATGCTGAGTAAGTTGTCTGCTGTGTTTTGAAGGTGCTGTTGGTGAGACGTCATTGGCACTACCACCAAGAAAAAGGAACATTTCTTTGTGAGATTGAGGGTCACAGTTGTTACAATTGCTCTCAGTGCAGAGAATAATTGCATCAACCTAGGTGAGATCGGACTGGTCAAGATTTCACTTGGAGTGTATGTTAAATTAGGTTAGATGATTGTGTCTAGTTAGAATTCTTGTATGAAAGGATCTGTAATTTCTTTAGTGGCGCACTCAGAGTTTATTGAAGTTAGCTTGCATTGTGTGAGGATTTTGCTTAGAGGAACAACGCACATGAAGGATTGTTAAGGAGTAGCTGCTGCAAGGAGTGAGTTTGACATCACAGTGTGGCATGCTGGTATTGGTTGGCTGGTATAATGCCACGCTGTGATAGGTTGACTCTGTCACTGTGTGCCATGCTGGTATTGGTTGTGAAAGTTAAACAAGGAAGTGGAAGAAATTGATTGCAGAGTATCATTTGTCAAGGACAAAATCTAATTAGCGAACAAGCTAAAATCCTGAAGAATTTGAAAAGCTTGATGCAGTGATGCAGAGAGGTGTACTTGTACCTATTAGAGGAGGAGTACCGATAAGACCTGAGAGGACACCTGCATTGTATATGTCACAAGGGAAAGGGTATCATAAATGTACATGGCTTGAAAATTGGATGAAATACACTGAAAATTAAGGTGCCTTAACTTTTCTATAGCATGGAACATTTCATGTCAGAATTCTTGAAAATTTGAGGAGACGATTGTATGAGTTGAAAACGTCTCCTAGGCCTATGCAATTCAAAGCTCTTAGTGAATGGGAGCACACAACTCACCAAAAACAAAAACAGAGATATCAGGAAAGGTACAGGATTACTGTTAACAGATATTTCGAGGTCATATGGAATGCACAATAAAAGGTTTGGAGAACTGACATAGCAGAAGGAACTAGAATGTATCCTGTAATAGTTGTAGAGAAAGATGGTCGAGGGAAGCGAAAGGAAAAGAAAAAAGACCTTGAAGAGACAAAAGCACTAGCTCCGACTGGGGATAGTGATAGTGAATTTGATGACGAGTTTTTGAATGAATTCTTATTGAATCACCCCCCACCTTATAATGAAAATCAGCCCCAATGTAACAACCCCACATCTTGGGAAAAAATGTGATGCACCTGCTGTGCCTATAGATCCAATTTCACACACACCTTTCACGCATATGGAAGGAAAGGCAGAAATAAATGCCAAACACTGATGAACAGACTGTTCAAACTGCCCCAGATGCTTTAACTGTTCCAGTGGCTATAGGTCCTGTAGTTCCTTTATATCAGTCTGGAAACAGGAGAAACCATGTACATACGTTGGCTGTTCCTCCTGGGAGAAATAGTCCAACTTCTACTCCTGTTGACTTGAGACTGAGACAGCCTACTCAGAGGCCTTTCGTTCCAACTCCAGCTGATAGTACTTATGGTATGAAAGCTGGTTCAGTTGTGCATTCGACATGACAAAAATCCTCAACTGGAAGGTCTGTGCAAACTCAACCTTGTATATCCCCGAGAATGATGCGGTAACTCCACTGTGAATAACTCAGAGTGCCACAGTAAACACTCTTCCCTTGGGAAGACCAGATTCTGGTTTGTCCCTTTTGCATTCACCACCTACTTCTGGAAAGGAGGGTCGTTATGGGGACTTACTTCTGAATTCATCATCATCAAAGTCTTTATTTTGGGTTTTACAGTACCATAAAAGAGACAAGCACATGCAACTTGGTTGACAGTGTTTAGGATAAAAGGTACTATGAAATGCTCCCTATAAAGACTCTTACAAGTGAAAAGAGAGGAATAAAAATTGACAAATTCATGGTACAAATGTGCAAACACAATAAGAGAACAAAGCTTAACAGATTTCAACATTTAAATGATTCTGCTTATTGGGACAAAGCTAAAGTGCCAGTGCATTAATAGATATTGTTTATATCTCATTTTGCTAATGAATGTGGCGCAATTATGCGAGAACAGCCATTTTAAAACATGTGTCCCAAGTGAAAAATAACAAAGATAAAAAGGTTCAAATAATGACATCAAACCAATTATTTACAAGCCAAAATACTGGTGCAAAGTACACACCCGACTGGACTAATCGTTTATAATTTCAGTTTGATTTATTCACACCAGTCGGGGAGGTAGATATAACCCTCCTTCTAATGGCCCAGAACTGGCCCAGAAATTTTGCAATTGCAAAAGCATACAATGGTCTTGCATCTGACTTTAAAATGCGTATTGCGTCTTTGTGGCTGCGTGTCCCAAGTTGTCTACATACCGGAGTTATCCAGTACATTCTAGGTCTGACATAGGCAGCGCAAGCAAAAAATACATGGCCTATTGTTTCATACAGGCATGGGCAGGAGGGATAACCCTTGGGTTGAGTTTTCTTTGCCAGTATGGAATTAGTGAAAGTATTAATGGGTAGACAGCCATGTCTGAATTGGGTGTACAATTTCCTGTATTCCGGCACTGTAATAGAATCAAGATAGCTTTCTAGCCGGCTGATGTATTTTATGTCAGTAAAACATCAGTTAAATAGCCATGGCGGATTTTCATGAAATTCTTCTGCTCTACCCATGCCCAATACTGAGATTTTAATTGATCCCTGGAGTATGTGGGCGGGAGACCATCTAGCTCCTTAGGCACACCTATGCCTGCCCGGATGGTATCTATGTGTTTAATCCACCCAATTTTATGGTTTCTATCCAAGGCAGAAACTTCAGTAAAAGCAGCAGCATAGGGGGCCAGGTCAGGGGTTGTGACCATTCTATGACAAAAGAGCAGTGGGTGTAAGCTCGCCTGGTCAGCAATAGACTTGACACCCAGGTCCAGTTTCAAGGGGAGACAGGGAGTGCTTTGGGGGAGTGATACCAAGCTCCTAAGGAACTTGTTTTCCACTGTTGAAAGAGTGTTAACATTTATGGAAGCCCACAGTTCTGCCCCGTAAAGCACACTACTCACTACATTGCAAATATACAGTTTTAGTGCGGGGGCTACTGGCTTGGTATAAGAAAGGCAATGCTCCCACCGCAAGGTCCCGGTTAACTGGGAACATTTCAGGGACGCCTTCTCTAAGTGTTTCTTCCAGGCCATTCCCTCGGACAGATTGATTCCCAGGTAGTCGAATTCACCAAAAGAACAAACAGGTCCTACTTCTCAAGAATTTGATGATTGGCTTAGAGGTATAAATCATTTCGTAAGTGACAAAGGTGCTGGAATTACTGGAACAAGTGCCACAGGAATGGATAAAACTAGGTTCCTTGATGTAGCAAGTTCTAAAGTAGAGCTGGAAGAGATGATTATTGGTACAATTACTGTTCATGTGCAAAGGCATTACTAAACGTGCTTGAAGCACTCATGAAAAATTGTCTGCATTGGCTCAGCAATACAAAGGAGATATACAAAAATCAAAGACACTGCAGAAGCCCTACAGAGTAGATTTCAGTGATACAGATATTTAAAACATGAGACCTTCAGGAATGAGACTGCAAATTAAGGAATTACTAGCTATCTTTAGGAAATGGGGAGAGTTCAAAAAATGGGAAGGTTGATGGGCTAAGAAGGAGACCAAGAAAGTTACAATGCATATGCTACCATCCATTTAAGATGATGGGGGTGAGGAAGTGTGGATGATAACTATGATAGAAGTGTCTAGAGGAGTATATGTACATGTTCCTTGGACCAGCCCAGACATATTGTCCTTTACAAATGATTTTACAAAATTGAGGGAAAATACATTCGAATGGTACAAATAGCTTGAGCAGTTTGTAAAGGTTTCAAAAGTTTTGCTGAAGGATTTAGATACTTTATTTGACAATGTAGTCCCAAGTGGCTTGTGGGCAGAATGTAAAATTACTGTATTTGACCTGAAACAGAAGCAGCTAAACAAGCTCGTACAGGTGTACCAGCTGCTAAGGTGATGAAGAAATATAATCAAGCCATCACCTATTTGAAAGGAGGAATTTCCCCTAAGGAAATAGAGATATTGAAAACATGAGACCTTCAGGAATGAGATTGTAAATTAAGGAATTACTAGCTAACCTTAGGAAATGGGAAGAGTTCGAAAAATGGGAAGGTTGATGGGCTAAGAACAAGGAGACAAAGAAGGTTACAATGCATATGCTCCCATCCACTGCAGATGATGCGGGTGAGGAAGTGCGGTTGCTACTTATGATAGAAATGCCTCAAGGAGGATATGTACATGTTCCTTGGACTAACCCAGACATATTGTCCTTTACAAATGATTTTCCAAAATTGAGGGAAAATCCAGTTGAATGGTACAAACAGGTTGAGCGGTTTGTAAAGGTTTCAAAGGTTTTGCGGAAGGGCTTGGATACTTTATTTGACATTGTGGTCCCAAGTGGCTTGTGGGCAGAATGTAAAATTACTGTTGATTGGCCTGAAACAGAACCAGCTAGACATGTTCGTACAGGTACAACATCTGCTGAGGTGATGAAGAAATATAATCAAGCCATCACCTATTTGAAAGGAAAAATGTCCCCTAAGGAAATAGATTGGGTGAAAATAGACAGAATGACCCAAGAATTGAAAGAAAAAGTCGTGGTTAATATGACAGGATGCTACAGGCATTCAAGCAGTATAGTGGAATGGAGAATGTGTCTGAGAAAGCTATGGGATATTTGGTTTATCGATTTGTATATGGACTGAGAACCAACATTCGCAGCATGATTCAGCAGTATTTGATTTGTTGGAAAAATGCAGAACACTTTGTAAATCAGACTTTTTCTCAACAATATTCCTTAATTCAGATAGATGATGCGGACTCGCTCTCAGTCCCACAAGGGTATACGGAAAGCCCCTCAATATTTAATCAGATCCTGAAGAAAAATTTAGAGTCTTTGGCGATGCCAAATTATTCTGTTCTTGTCCAGTACATTGACGACCTGTTGGTAGCGTCAAGTAAATAGGAGACTTGCACACGCGATACCAGTGCCTTGTTGAACCATTTGGCTGAGAATGGACATAAAGTGCCCCCGTTTAAATTGCAATTTTGCAAAAGAAACATTCTGTATCTTGGACATCATATTGAGAAAGGAACAAGGAAAGTGTCCCAAGACGGAATCATAGCAATTCAAAACATGAGTCCGCCCAGTACACAAAAGGAAGCCTGCATGTTTCTGGGAATGGTTGGCTATTGTCATCAATGGATTCCAAACTTTTCCCTGACAACAAAGCCTCTCCAGAGGCTGACACATAAAGATGTGTCCAATCCGGGACCTTGGGATAACAACTGCATGCGCTCTTTTACTGAACTGCGAGAGAGTCTTTGTTGAGCTCCAGCCTTGGGAATGCCTGACTATAACTAGAGATTTACTCTGTTCTGCGATGATCATGAAGATTGCGCATTGTCAGTGCTAGCTCAAATGCATTGTACTGCACCTGTGGCCTATTTTTCGGCTACTCCTGGCCCTGTGCCGCCGCATTGCCTGGATGCTTGAAAGCCATTGCTACAACGTATGTGAGTTTGGGACAGAGCTTCATGTGCCTCATTCAGTGGAGGTGTTGCTTTTACTAGCAGCCGCCTCACTAAGTGTGAACAGATTATTTTGGGAGCTGAGAATGTTACTCTTATCTGATGCACAAGTCTAAATCCTGCAACCCTGATGCTCCTTCCTGGAAATGAGATTGTGATTGAGGAAGCTGATTATGATCATTTGGATGTGACTGAGATGTGCACAAAACCTTGTCCTGACATACTTGATACCCCTTTCCCCGAATCCGATCATGTGCTGATTGTTGATGGATCCTGTTTGCGAGAAGTGGAAGGAAATTTGAAGGATACATATGCTATTTGCACTGTTGCAGGAGTGGTTGAAGCTTCATAGTTGCCAGGGTTGTTTTCTGCACAAGTGGCTGAGTTGGTAGCCTTAACGCAAGCTTATAACATCACTGATCAATTGCGAGTCACCATCTTCACCGACAGTCAGTATGGATTTGGCGTTGCACATGATTTTGGGCAATTGTGGTCAAAGCGGGGTTTCATGACTTCATCTGGTTCCCCTATTCATAATAGAGAGAGTGTGAGAAACATTTTGCTGTCACTACAATTGACTGCCAACATGGCTGTGGTGAAGTGTGCTGCCCATCGGCGGGGCAATGATTATGTCACAGTTGGCAACCGCTATGCAGATGAGACTGTGCGCGAGTGCCCTCTAAATTCTTACACCTTCAACAGAGATCCAATGGGAGAGAACTCTGATGTCACAAATTGCAGATTGTTGTTATCCACTGTAGATACTTGGGAGGAAGTAAAAACATTGCAGGATGAAGAGCCAGAAGCTGAGAAACAAGGGTGGATTACAGCAGGTTGCACAAGGAGACAGGAAGATGAGGTATGGGTGTACACTGATGGAATACCTGTGTTACCATATAGTTTGCTACCTCCTATGGCGCAATACTATCATGGTCCTACACACGTCAGGAGATTGCTATGATGCTTCTTTTGCCAAACATGGTTTAACCCAAGGTTTAGGTCAATCATAGAAACTCTGTCACTGCTGTATGGTGTGCCAACAACAAAATGCCTTTCTTATAAAGAGACAAGAGCGACCCATATGTCCTTGCGAACTGGGTATTGCTAATAAGCAGAAAAGGTGTTCACAAGGAACTCACTTCATTAATGAATACAGATTTATGCAAGTAGTAGTATATCTTGCGTGATTAAAGCAAAAACAGAAATAAATGTATAGCAGAACCTTAATTCTATTTGGGCCAATCAATGTTACAACATACGATATATAGAAGCCAACAGAATATGGATAGTTGCTAAACTCACTTCAGCCGAAGTGAGTATGATTTATTGTGTATAACTATTTTATCACATAAAAAGAGAAGTTTGAAGGTATTCGCAATTGATTATTTACACTATGTACATTTCAACATTTTTTTAAAGTGGTCTCGTGAACCCTAGTATAGTGACCATAACCAAACAGTGCAGTACATATATAGTGCTCATAGGAAATGAAAAGTAATGGTTATTGTTATCTAAAAGAGGAGCCCTTAAAACAATGATTTAGTAAGTTCTTTATAGGCAACGTTATAGTTTTCTGGTGCTCTCTCTTTAAAGTAGTCGACAACATTTCGACCCTCTCGAGGTACGGGGTCTCTTCAGGATGGGGATTCTGGGGACTAAGGTAAAATAGATTTTAGTACCAGTGAGCATTATAAGTCTGTGGGCTTAGGAATAAAAAGCAGTAATGCTCACCGAGCAACACATGGGGGTGCTCGTAACAGAGGAATCTTCCAAATTTAATTCAAGATTCTTCTGTAGTATAGGGTGTCTATTTCCTATGAATGCAATTGTAGGGATATGTTGACACATGGGAAGGTGTGGGGGAAACAAAAGTTAATTGAGCTTTTGAGTGTTATAGGGGATGCTTACCCTAGTCATGAAAAAGCCACACCAGGCTTATCGTATTATTCACGATACCTTGTGGTTACCGTAGGTCCTAATGGTGAAAGAAGAATTGAATGAATGAATGAAGTCACACTTATTGAGTGCGTAGCTACCGGGAGGTATCCCAGCGCTAAGCGATTAAAAAACTAAGGCAACGGGGGAGTTACTTAGGGGAAGAGCCACGTTTTTAGCAGTTTACGAAAGGCCTGATGGTTGGGTTCCTTTCTTAAGTGCAAAGGAAGGGAGTTCCATAGTTTTGCGGCATTGTAGGAAAAAAGCCTACTACCACTTCTGGCTTTTTTAATCCTGGGTACAATGGCCATATGCAGTTCACCTGAGCGCAGCCGCCTATTAGCCCAATAGGGCTGAACCATAGAGTGATTGATAGATGGTCCATTCCCTCCTAACATCTTGTGAGAGGGGAAAGGTCTCCAAGGAGTGTTCCCGGCTATGTGGGCCAATGTCCTCTGAGTAAGGGTTATTGTGGCTATCAACCATGGGGAAGGAAGAGTAAATGTTTTGAATTTTATTGTAAAAATAATCTGCAAGTTCGTTGCAGCGGCGACCTGTGATATCCGGTATGTCTGGAGGTGGGGGGACTTTAAGTAAATTTTTCACAATACGAAAGGTTTCCTGGGGGGAATTGGAGGCCAAGGAAATTCTTTCCTCAAAGTGAGAGGCCTGGGCCCTTTGATTTCGGTCTTGTAGGTTCTGATGGCTTCCCTGTAACCCAATTTCTTGCTAGGGGACAAGTCCTTTCTCCAGGGTCTTTCGATATTTTTACAAATCTGTTTTAATACTCGGAGCTTGGGGGAATACCAAGCTGTCCTATTGGACTCTCCTTTTGTCTGAATCAGTTTCTTCGGAAGGACCTGGTCTAAAGACCCCTCAATCCAATTGTTGAATTTCTCATTAGCAGCAATTGGATCGGTAACAGGGAGTGTCTTGGACTTTTCCAATTCTGACACCCACCTCTCTAAAGGGAGTCTGGGGCAAAGAGGGGACAATTGGCCTAGTTACGGGGACGGCACATGTGGGGGTCCAAGAAAAAGGTATCAGAAAATGATCAGTGCAGGGTAAAAGGATGGGTTCCTTTCCCGCTATTTCCTCCAGATTAGAGAATATAGGGTCTAGAAGATGTCTGTAGTGATCACACTGAGGCAGGTAAGTGTGGAAACACTTGGTTTAATGTCTGTTCATCTCCACAGTTTCCAGGGATGACAATAACTTCCCCCCAGTATTCATAGAAACACATTTTGTCACCATGACGGTGACATCATAGAAACATAGAATTAAATACAATGAGAGACTAGAAAGACTACTTACTACAACATCTCCTACCTCTCGACACAATGAAGAAAAACATTAAATAAGGAAGCAACAAAGTATGAAAAAGGAATACCTATATCAGAAGGAAAAAAGGTAAGCATACAGAAAATGTGAAACACAAAGGAGAACCATTGCAGAACAGTGTTGAGTACAGAGCAGTAAAAACAAATAATCAAAGGTCTAAGCGCTTTGGTACAAATATTCTCCTCCCACTCCTGCAAGGAGAGAAATACTCAAGAACCAACTAGTGAGGCTGAGAAGACGATGACTGGGAACTGTTCCCAAGAGATTGTGGAGGAACTTGACCTGTATCACCAGACTCAAGACCCAATTGCAACACAACTTTTCTGGGAACCCTGTAGATCATAGAAAGATTCCACCAACTCCTCCCATTGACCCGAACAGCAAAACGAGAAGTGGCATCCACTCAAACAGGAGATCCAAATTTTGAAATCCCTTTAGCCACATTATGGGGTGACTTAATTCTAACCCAATCACCCACTGTAACACCAGAAGCAAACTCATCCGGATCACAAACAGGAGAATTGCTGCATGCGTCAACATTAGGACTTGGAACATCATTTTAACACGTAAACCCCATCTCTTCAGCCAAGCTGGACACATATGCAAAGTGGCAATCCTTCCATGAAGAAGTTCAAAAGGAGTTGACCCCGTCACAGAATTGGGAGTGGTCCGATGCGCCCGCAACATGCTTTGAACAGCCTCTTTAATCTCAATTTTGAAAGTCACAGCCCACTGAACACACTCAACCAAAATACGGTTAGTGCGCTCAATAAAACCATTAGCCTGTGGGTGATATAAAGCCACACGGCGATGTGTGATACCCGATTGGGATAAAAAATCAGACATCTCTTTAGAAGTAAATTGTACGCCATTATCAGAGACAATCTCCTTTGGGAAACCTTCCCTTGCAAAAAGTGCTCGAAAAAATGTAATGACTTCTTGAGAATTTGGATCAATCATGAAATAAACCTCCCACCACTTGCTGAAATAATCAGCCACAACCAAAGCAAATTTGTACTTATTAGGAAGAATATTGAAGGGACCCACGAAATCAACGGCTAATTTCATCCATGGACCATCAGGCAACTCCACACTCTGGACAGGAGATTTGACAATCTTAATGACTTTATCGCTGGTAGAACATGTCACACAACTCCCAACCACATCATTCACTTGGCGATCCATGGAAGGCTATCAGTACACACTGCGAATCCTCCTTTTGGTATTTGTTTGTCTCAGATGACCCTCATGCCCATAATCAATGATATGAGATCTCACGGCAAAAGGAGGGACAAATTTATCACCACACATAATCATTTCACCACCCTCTAAAGTAAGCTCATCCGCAATCTTAAAGAAAGGTTGCAAGTCACCATCCAGATTTTACTCTTTTGGCCAACCCGAAACATATGTGACTCTTCACCTTCCTAAGAACTGAATCAGACTCCATGGCACTAAACCACTCCTGTCCTGTAAAACAACCAACAGAGCAGGCATCAACCACAGCAATCAAACATTCTTCGTCCTCATCCTGAACAGAAAACTCACGCTCATCTAAATGCAAAGGTGATTTAGAGTGATAATCCACCCTTATGTTCCTTCCTCCTGATATGTGCGCCACCTCAAAATTGTACTGAAGTAATTTAGAACTTAATCGCGCAATTCTAGGAGTGTGATCCTTGACAATATTTCCATTAAGAATGGGAATGAGAGGTGATCTGTAAACAGTTTAAAGGTCTTACCCCACAAAAAACTCTTAAACCTCTCAACAGCCCAGCAACACGCCAACAACTCCCTCTCGACAGAATAATTTTTCTCACATTGGCGTAGAGCACAAGAGGCAAAACCAACAGTATACTCAATACCCTTCTTGAACTGAGTGATCATACCACCCAAACCATCCAAACTAACATCCACAGACACCACACACTGCAAATGGGAATAAAAAGGGGTAAGAATACCACAAGAACCAAGTTCTTTTTTTATGTGCAAAAACTCATCCTGGCACATTTGATCCCATACAAAAGTGACCTTCCTCTTCAGTAATTCTCTTAGATGCACAGTTTTTGCTGTAAAATTAGAAATGAACTTAGTATAAAATTCACATACACCCAAAAACGAAGAAACTTGTTCTTTGTTGATGGGGAATGGAGCATTCACAAAAGCTTCAATGAGCCCATCTCTTGGTTCGATAACTGCACCAGAAATTCGATGCCCCAAATATTCAATTGACTCAACACCAAACACACACTTAAGTTTGTTTGCCACAATCCCTTTATCTTGTAACCTACTCAAAACTTCACAAAGGTTTCTTTCATGCACCTCTCTAGAATTACCAGCCACCAGAATGTCATCTTGGAAAACAACAGTGTCCTTCACACCTTCCAACACTCTCTCCATAACATGTTGAAACACGGAGGCTGCTGACACCAACCCAAATGGCATCCTTTTAAACTGGAAAGTGCCCGCAGGAGAAACAAAAGCGGTAAGATGTTTACATGAAGGATCCAATTCCACCTGGTGGTAGGCGGATGCCAGATCCATTTTTTGAAAAAAACTTTGCACCAGAAAACTTAGAAAGAATGTCATCAATACGGGGGAGAGGATGTGAGTCAACCCAAATTTCTTGATTCAGACTGTGCAAGTCAATACACTCTCAGTTTTCCATCCTTCTTGCGAGCGACTACCAATGGAGACAACCAAAGGGAAGACTCGATGGGTTCAATGACCCCCAATTCACACATCCTTTTGAATTTAGAAGACAAATCCTCCCTGACACTGAAGGGCACATTCCTAAGCTTGTGCTTGACAGGCACAGCTAGATTCTTAACTTTGATAACAAATGTAAATCCTTTAATGCATCCCAAATTGTCAGAAAACACACTCCCAAACGTATGGGACCAAAATACTAAACATTCACCTTGAACAGTATCACCAACCACTGACACCTGAACAGCCGTTCTAGGTCTAAGAGTCATTCCAAACAGACCCTGATGGTACCATCCCAAAATGTTGAGACCTTTTCTCGCAACGTAAACCTTACTCTGAATGGATCTGTCCTTAAATACAAGAGTAGTCTAAAAAAAACACTCAACTCAATTTTCCTACCTTTATAGGAAACAGGACTCCTATCAGGTGGTTGAAGTATTTTGTTGGCCCATTTAGATTCAAACAATTCTTCAGTGACCATTGTCATGCGTGCACCCGAGTCCACCAAGAGTTGAACACACTGACCATTCATAATAACATCCACCACAGGATCCACACAATCTTCTGAGTCATCTTTGACTACCACAATTATGTCAGTAAATGAACTCACAACTTCATTCACTAAGTCACTTTTGTCCTCCTCAGAATAAATAACATTAAAATTCCAGCGAGAAGCACACATTTTAGCATAATGTCCTAACTTGCCACACTTCCTGCAAGAAACATTTTTTGCTGAACAAATTTGAGCATTCGGAAAATGGGAAGGAAACCCACACTTAGGACACACATTCTTATTCGAAGAAAATTTCTTTTCATAGCTAGTTGGGTGGTTAACCCCCTTAGCTTCAACAGGCGACTTGTATTTATCTACTTGTCGCTTTGAACCTTGATCTTTGCGGTCAAATACAACCCCACTACATTTTTGTCAGGTTTGAGCTCTCTTGAAGCCTTTTGAGATAGTTCTAAACTTTTTACAATGGTAAAAGTCTCTTGCAAAACAGGTTTTTCAAAGTCAAAAGTTGTTCCTGAACTTTTGTTGTCTCTGCAGTGAACAACAATCTGATCTCTGATTAACTGAGAAGTAAAATGTTCAAATTCACATTCAAAGGCCAAAATGTGCAAAGCTGAAACATAAAACACAATACTCTCATCACTGTCTTGTTCTCTAGTAAAAAACGTATGCCTAGATACCACCGAACTCCCTTCAACGTCAAACTGTTTCTCCAACATTTTAACCGCTTGATCGAATTCATTTAATTCATCCTCACCTTCTACCAGATCAAGAGGAGCACAGTTTGACCCTCAAAACCTAAATTGTGCTCTAAAATAAATCTTTTACCTTCAGCACTAAATCTTGTCCACCCCATGGCACCTAAATACTTAACAAATGCCCTATACCACACCTTCCACCTATTTGGTGGATCACCAGGAAGCTGTAAAAAGGGAGGAGGAGGTTGAACGTTTTGAATGTTAATGTTTTATTTATTTACTTATTTATTTTAAATGTTGAGCAACCCAAACAAATCTCTTAAAAAATGAGATGCTGGTACCTGTTGATAGGAAGATAGAAATAAAAATCAATGTGCACAACCAACAACTTAATCACTGTAAACTATTTTAGCACTGCTCCCCCTGGACTAGACACGTAGGCTAAATACAAATAAATAAACCAGTAGATACTAAACTACTAAACTGCATTCAAAACACTCTCAACACAAAAATAGTTTCCTCTTGAAGTCTTGAAATGTTTATCCAAAACTTTAAACTGGCTCGTTGCAAAGAATGATAAAACAAATGATGCAGAGTACTTTCCTTGCCACGAAATGAAAACGAAATTGTCACACAACCAGACTAAACCCTCTTGAGAGCGTTGTTTGAGGGACGCGATGATTCCAATACGAGATTAATAAAGTTCACACACGCGAGTCAGACCTTCAGAGCATGAAAGCGTCTGCCATTCATAAACTTTCCTTAATCTCAAGAGAAACGGCGTGTGAGAAACACAGAAATGAATTGAAACTTGCGTGTGACAAATAAGGTCATGCGCGTTCTTGCGCGTTGTGAAGAACAACGTCGTTACAAACAACACATCGAGAGAAGAAGCAAGCCGTATCCAGGGAAATTGTGTCCGGAAGACGTGAAGAGATGATGCGCCCTCATGCACGTCAGAAGGAATAACGTAGCAGAGACGCACAACAACAGAAAGAACGTAGAAGAGATTGGAGAATCTCACAATGGCTCAGCACTCCACGCAATCGCCAGTACAGATAGGGAGTTCTAAGACGTCATCAGTGTCTGATAGACACAGCTGTTGAACGGATCCTCCCAAGCGTGGAAATGGCACAGAAACGGAGGAGCTCACTTGGCACACAACGTAGACAAAATACCAGGACAGTTTGATCTGCTGCAGGGGAATCACTGCAACAAGCAGCCAGATAGCCAGAATGAACACGCAAAGGACAAAACAAAATAAACTCACAGTTTGAATCACCACTTGCGAGAGACAGCCCTTGCTTAAATATAGAAAATGGCACTACGTCGAACTGACACAAAGGTATCCAGAAGAGGCTCCTGCGAGGTGTGATGATGAGCAGAACCACGGAACATCAACACACCAGGGAGTAGAACTTGAAGAAAAACAGCAAAACTGCCACAGAAGAAACTGGAACATGACTAGGGAGACTGCAGCACACATGGGTGGAGAGAGGAACGGACCAACTCATCGCCAATTTTGTAGTGATCACACTGAGGCAGGTAAGTGTGGAAACACTTGGTTTAATGTCTGTTCATCTCCACAGTTTCCAAGGATGACAATAACTGCCCCCCAGTATTCAAGGAAACACATTCCGTCACCATGACGCTGACATCATAGAAACATAGAACTAAATACAATGAGAGACTAGAAAGACTACTTACTACAATACCTATGGAATGTGTCCCATGAATAACCTTCTGTGTAAGCTGAAGGGCCGCTAGATCCTGTGACATTTCTGATGCAACTATGGATGCAGGATCATCAAAATGCATTTTAATATCCCCCAGGAGAGTAAAATTAGCAGCTGCACAAGCAAGATTCGCAGCCGTCTCCCCAAGTGATTTGCAAAATGAGCCCATAGGTCCAGGCGGGCGATAGATGAGAATACCTGAAATGGAGAGTGTAGGAGCAAATCAGGAGCAAATCTTATAGTAAAATGGAGGTTCTCGCAATCTGGTAAAGGGCTATCGAACAAACGGCAACTAAGGTTGTTTTTATAAATAATAGCAATGCCACCACCTTTGCCTGTCGTCCTATCCAAACTTTGCATTAAATAACCAGGAGGGAGAGTTTGAACAATATCAGGCTCTGAGCCTGATTTAAGCCAGGTTTCTGTAAGAAACAGTACTTCTGGGCATTCCTCCTTTAAAAGAATGGAGATCTCCGCTGTGTCTTTAGGCAGCGATCTACAGTTTAGCAGAACCATATTAAAAAGTTTCAAGGCGGGCAAGGAGGTGGAGGGGGTTGAACAAAGCCTAAATTGACAGTGCGCGCAGCTGGGATCAGGGTTGCTTGGAGAGAGGGAATGGGCACAGTTCACCCCTGGAGCTATATTTAACTGTCTGAGCTGCTCACCGTTATAGTGATCGGTATTTGAAGAAAACTGACCAGAGGTTATGGCCCCTGGGCCAGGCCGGACGCGGATGGGCACAGAAGGGCTTGCCTTTGGCGCGCAACCGGCACGCCCGCTGCGCGGCCGCGTCATCCGTGCCTTAAGTAGCCTAAGCCACTAGAGCACTGACCCAAGATGAAAGAAGAATTAACCTAGCTAGCTGGGTAATTGCCTAGAGAGAACGGTATGGTTATTATTGAAAAAGCCACATGGATAAGACCTTACTCACCATTCCTTGCCGTGAGTGAGAATTAAATTCTAAAATAAGGGGTTCAGTGTGGTCAGGCACTATGATCAGATATGTGGATAGACTGAAATTTAAAAGGAGAATAATGGAGTTAGAGACCCTACTCACCAAACGGGAGGGTTCTGTAATAACCAAACGACCATAGTTAAAGGCATAATTATACTCTGCAGGAGTTATATATCTAATACTATTGCCCCCATTCTAGTCTCTGCATGGGAAACAAATCATACAAGCTGCTCACCCATTTACCGACAGCAAGACGGAGTCATTAGTTTCTTCTTCCCGTGAGCGCTCGGTTCGCGGGTAAATGAACCTGGTGCTGATGCGCATGAGTGAAAAGACCTCAGTCAGACAGCACTGATTAGTAATGCGCTTGCTGGCAGGGACTGATAGAAAGGATTCTAGTGCGGCGCCATTATGGAGTGGTAGGCGAGAGGAAAAGTTCTAGTTAAGAAGAAGCGTTTATGCAAGATTAATTACCCAGTCAAGCAGTTTACTATCGTTGATCTGCTCTGTTTTGAAAAGGAGTTATGTCCATTTCCAGGAGAATTTTTAAACTAAGTGACTCGGACCACATGGATGTTTTAGGGATCTTACTGGTGGCAGATAGGGAAGGTTTACCAATTCACTGGCAGTGATTGCTCACTCTCAAATGTCACAATAAGATGAGGAATTCTTGTGGTTCTATTAGGCACAAGGAACTAAAATCAGGCGAAACTGATGGTACAGACAATGAATAATTTAACAGTATGGTACAGAATGCATGGCATATTGGTATAAAAAACAACTTTGCTGACTTACGAGTGTTGTACATTTTGTATGGTTGGCAGCCTGAGTATCAGCTGATTTTGGAAGAGTTACAGAGGAGTAAATCTGATATACAGACACAACATACAGCAAAAATCACAATAAATAACAAGCATTGGCATAGCCAATAGGTCTCGCCTTTGGGGCCTTTTAAGTGTTTAACCATACAACAGTTAATGTTGTTACACCAAGGATATTGTGCTGCATAACTAAATACTTATAAGGTCCCAAAAGCGAGACCTATTGGCTATGCCAATGCTTGTATTATATAAGACTGCTAAGACCCCTAAAGCTGTATTTTACCCAGACCTAAAAATGAATGCTTCAGATGAAAATGTAGGGCACTGCGCCTAAAATGACCCACCCGGCTTACGTCACAATGGCACCCTAGGTTCCGCAGTCATAGTGCATGGACTAAAGAGATATTATATGCATCATCGAGAAATTCAAAAGGTACTTTGATGATTTAAAAAAAAAAGACAATAGGTAATTGTGTCTTGCATAAATAAATGCTAAGTTTTGCATACCGCAAGTGCCGTGCTAATACATCCAGTCTCCCGGATGTTGGTAATAAGGGAAAAAAAACAAGTAAGTAAGAAAGAAGACGCGATTTCAAAGGCTCAAGGGATTAACCTAAAAAAAGATCTACAGGAATCTATTTGCAAGCGGTTTATCTACAGGGTTGCGATAATTTTTCACGAAGGGCCCATTTCTGGTAAAAATAATTACAAGTGAAACTCCGTGAATTTAAGAACACGTTTTCGACGAGAGTGTACTGGTTTAGATATTTTTTATTTGACTCCCTGCCAGTCAGGCAGGATAATGCAAAAGCAACGTTGACTTTTTTTTTAAAACAAATTACATTCAGCAGTCATATCGGAAGTAGTGTTACACCATGCTCTGCTTGAAAGGAGCTCACGTAAACATTTACAAATCAACCTGGATGACGACTAGAACTAAATTCGTTTTTCCTTGCATTTATAGGTGGAATCTTGAATTCCAGGTTGCAATACATGTTTTGGTTTAGATATAGCGTAGGCGGCAGAGAGGGGGTGGAAAGAGCACGTGAAGGGCAGCGCTGCATTGGTGCAAGTTGAAATGTGGTCAGACAGACCCAGCAATACACAAGTGTTGCGGCCCCATATCTTAACAGGCGCGCGCCTCGCACTGAAAGTTTAAACAAGCAGGAAGTGGGATAAGGGAGAGGGGTAGGGCACATCGCGCACACTAAGGTGGAAAGAGGCACACAGGCTGGCAAATGGTGTGCACTTTCGCGGCCGCTTTGATGTTCTCAGTGGCCGCACGGCATTAGTACATTAGTATTTCTTCATGTGGGCTGAACCACGCCCTCTTCATAGAGGTTTTTATTAGTCGCTTCGGGTATCCTCTTTCTAGAAGTCTGTTGCTCAGAATGTTTGCTTCTTTGAAGAAGTCTTCTTTCTGTGTGCAGTTCCTTCTGAATCTCAGGAACTGCCCATATGGTAGTCCATCTTTTAAGGCTCTGGGGTGGAAGCTCCTGTACTGCAGCAGAGTATTCCGTTCGGTTGGTTTACGGTAAAGACTCACAATCAGTTGGTTACTTCGATTTTGTATTTATAGATCCTGAAAGGTAACCTTTTCTCTGTCTGCACTATATGTAAAGGTCAGTGTTGATTAACACGCATGAAGGTAGGTGATGAACATCTCCAAACTGGTTTCGGTACCAACCCAAATTAGAAAAATGTTGTCTATATAACGCTGCCAGCACTTGATGTTCTTAAAGGGGTTGGCTGCATTAGTAACGAATTTCTTCTCCAGATCACCTACATAGAGAATCGCTAGGTTTGGAGCAAAAATAGCTCCCATAGATGTGCCGGAACATTGTTGGTAATATTTGGTATTAAATTTAAAGTCGTTCATGGATAAGGCGATCTCCAGTAGTTCTGTGATAAATTGAGTGGATACAGGCAAGGGTGCTGGACGTTAGTTCAAACCTCCTTTATCACATCAATGCTCTCTTTCTAAGATATATTCGTATACAACGATTCTATATCTAATGTAACTAGCATCTCCTTCTGAGGATCGTATTCCATACCTTTGATTAAATTAATCATATATGTACTGTCTCTTACATAGGTGGGTAAAGAAGGGACATAGTCTTTGATGAAGCTATTGATGTAATGTCCCAACGGTTCCAGAACTGAGCCACAAACCGACAGTATAGGGCTTCCCGGGGGATTCGCTGTGTCCTTGTGTACTTTGGGTATTATATAAAGTACAGGGGTCCTGGGATTTCATTGATTAAGAAAATCAAATTCAGGTTTGGTGATGAAACCTTCTTCTAGTCCATGGTTGGTAGATTCTTGTATGCGTTTCTGGATTCCCATCAATGGATTACGTGGTAGTTCCTTATAGTGGCTGTTGTTGTCTAGTTAACTCGCTATCTCAGCTTCATACTTCGTTCCATCTACTGCATCTGGTGCCCCTGCGATCTAATATACATAGGGCAAACCACTCAACCGGTCAAAACTCTGATTGGCCAACACTGCAGCCTGATAAGGTGCCTAGTGGAGAATGCTCCCCTGGTACAACACTACAAAGACAAGTCACATACTGCTGGTGAGATATGCTGGCAGGTGATTGAGAAGGCAAAAACACCATCCAGAGGGGGTAACATCTCATTCATTCTGCAAACATTGGAATGCAAATGGATTGAGAAATGTGACTCAATCAGAAAAGTAATGAACAGCCTGGAAGAGTGGTGGAAATTCGTTAGTTTACACTGACCAGTATCATCATAGTGGTTCTCTTAGCTGCACACAGCACAACTACCTGTGAGAGATATGCGTGCCCAACCTGTCCCCCATTTTTAGGCAGGTACCTTATCCCACTCACATAAAAAGATGATATTAGAGCCACACGGATCCCCCACTTCACGCCCTTTTTAAACCACCCCCCACCTTTCCGCCGCCCCTCATCCTTGTGTTTACATGATACACACATCCACTATGTTACGCAAGTCAATGATCAGATGAACCCTTGCATATAACGATTGTCCTGAAACTAGTACCATATAAGCCCTGTAACCTTGGTTATGACATACATATGGCAACCGTCTTTTTTATTGTGGTTTTTGCTGTATGTTGTGTCTGCATATCAGATTTATCCCTTAGTAACCCTTCCAAAATAATCTGATACTCAGGCTGCCAACCATACAACATGTACAGCACTCGTTAGGCAGCAAATTTGTTTTTTATACCAATATGCCATGCATTCTGCACCATACTGTTTAATTATGCAGATGACATCATCGCTGACAGTAATGGCTGCTTGGAGCTGAAGCTCCGTCCCGACCCGCGCTTCTGAGCCCAGAACGGCGTAATGTCGCATGCAACCCTCGCCAGAAGCCAGATTCCAGGGTCGGAATATATGAAGGCGTAGCTGAGCGCAAAATATTCGCCTTGGTGGAGATGTAGACCTGGAAATCGAGATCCCAGACACCCAGTAAGCAAAATGGCGCCTGCAGAAAGTAAAACCATCGCTGACAATACAGGGACTAGAACAGCCCTGTTGAACTGATCCCGAGGCCAGAGAATGCCCCCGGAACGACTGGGTGACAGGCACCTACCTCCGTTTTCCCGATTCGATTCCTCCGGGTGGATCGCGGCAACCAGCAATATAGTGGGGACCCAGTGAAAGTCAGGCTGGATGCGACGGCCCTGTGCAGCTGTGCTGCTGGGAGCTTTGGGGCGACGTGGCCACACTGGCTCCCCCCTCATGAGCAACCACAGATTGGAGGATTCAATGGCCCCGGAACCGTTAAAGGACATTGCGACAGCTGATCTGACCGGAGCCTCGACCTCCTTGTTTAAGCACACGCACTGCTTCTCACGCGGAGGAGACAAACTACGAAGAGTTGAGCCTCCCCTCCCCCCTCCCTGTGATGTCGTGTGGGGAGAAGGGAACACGCAGGGGCACCCGGACGGACTCCAGACGAGCTTCCCAGAGGTGGGCTGCCCTGTTGAACAAGGGAATGCCTGAAGTAGCCTGGGGGACACCAGCGAATGAAGCTGCCATTTTGGGGAACACTCCGCAGCCACGCACTTCAGGCCTGCTAGTGCAGAAGCCTGCCAAACATCTCCCCACCTCATTGGAGTACAAGAACTACTGAAGTAGGCACAGAACGGGCTGCAGCACGGTCTGAGGACTCCAGCTGGAAAAGCGCCACGAAGCAGGCACTGCCTTGATGTTTGAACTACGCTTAGGGTTTCCCAGTAACACCGGGACTGGTGCTGCCGGTGGAACTATGACGATGCCCCCCGGGCGGAGACCATGAATGTTGTACTTACCACGTATACCGAGCAACATGGCTGATGCCCAGTGGAGCTGTTTAGGCAGCTATAGAGGAGTTCGGCTCTGGTTCACTCCGTCGGCCATCACCTACCCAGCCAGACATTTGATATAGTTTTTCCTTGTCTCCCCATTGTGTTTCCTTCCCTCCCCCGCTTCCTCCCTCCATGATCCTGTGGCTACCTCCCCTTTCTAGCCCTGCATCGAGCCGTGGAGTCAGCTACCTCCATGGTTTTTTGGATACGTATCCTAAGAATATCGCAGTGAAAGATCACATAAGTACCCAGGTACATATAACTTAACTTAGAATACTCCGAGTTCTACTGAACCGGCTGTTGTAGTGTAACAGGGCTTAGCACACCCTGACTACAACTCTTAGCAAGGGATCAGTAGGTAAACCCATAGTGTAGGTAGGTGCAACACTTACACCTCACTAGAAAAGCATGTCGGTCCACGGAGAGTCTGCAGGGACTCCCCTAGTGGTCAGTGACCCTCCACAGGTCGTGTCACGATATGCAACTCTTAGCTTCAAGGAGATGAGACAACTGTGTGCCTCCAGGAAGCTAAACCAGGGTTCTAACCCTACCATCGCAATACTGATAGGTCTCTTAGAGGCGTACGATGCTAGGAGGTCCTCTAACCCAGGTCCCCCCAGTGCAGATGGGAACATGCCTCCCTTAGAGGGAACCCTCGGTGACCCAGACCTCGACCTCCACACAGAGGAGGAGGACGAGGACGAGTTATCGGGAGACGAGGCAGACAAAGGTCCAGTGGTAGTCGGCAGGCTTACAAGGACCAACTTAAGCAGGCATGAGAATGGAACTGGGGGAGCCCCGGGCCCACGCTCAAGCAGGCTTAACCTTGGGAACGGACGAGCTAGGTCTCTCTCCAGAGGCTCTGGCAGATCGGTTCATACACATGTCTCTCAGGCACCTTCTCAGAGAGGAATGACTTCCCCTCAGAGGAGGGAGCATGAAGCGAAGATGCGGGAGGTCAATCTGAGGATCGAGCGGGAAGAACTTGCCCTCGCCAAAGAAAGACTTGCCTTAGCCCGAGAGCAGAAATTAAGTGGGTTAGATCCCACTGGTGGCAGCATTCTCAATAGAGAGAAAGACAGGGGTATAGACACTAGACACCTGAGCAAAATAGTGCCCCCCTTTAAACAAGGGGACGACATCCACAAGTGGATAACTGCCTTGGAGAGGGCCTGCACTGTCCAGTGCGTCCCCCCAAGTCAGTGGGCAGCTATACTGTGGCTTTCCTTTGAAGGTAAAGGAAGGGACAAGCTCCTCACTACAAGAGCTGAGGATGCTAACAACTACCAAGTCCTGAAGAACACACTGATTGATGGGTTCGGCTTAACCACGGAACAGTACCGGGTGCTGTTCCGGGACACCCAGAAAATTCAGTCTCAGGATTGGGCTGACTTTGTCGATTGTGCCACTAAGGCTTTGGAAGGCTGGTTGCTGGGTAGCAAGGTTACTGATTACACAGGATTGTACAATCTTATCATGCGAGAACAGATTTTAAATAACTGTCAGAACCAATTGTTGCATCAGCACCTTGTCGACTCGGATCTGACCTCTCCCCAAGAATTGGGAAAGAAGGCAGACAGATGGGTCAGAACAAGGGTCAAGCAGAACCAGAATCAGAACCAGGGTGGTCAGAAGAAAGCAGACCAAAAGGGTAACAAGAACGAACAAAATGACCAGAAGTCTTCGACAGGTCCCCAACAAACCAAAGAGGGTGGGGGTCAGGCTTCACAGAAGAAGAAGACTCAAGAAGGCCAGTCAAAAAGGTGGTGCCAATACTGTAAAAGTAAGACTCACTGGTTTAGTGAGTGCACCAAGAAAGGAGGGCAAACTCCTACCACTGCAGCCCCTAAGGCACCTGCGCCCCCTAGTACAGTCAGCAGTGGTAGTGCGCCTCCCAAGGCATTAGTTGGGTTAACCTTGGGAACCGAGGGGAGTGACGACTTAGTCGGCACGCTCACTCAGGCCGTCCTTGTCTGTACAGGGGATATGGATATGTCCCCTGATGCCAGTCCCAATACTTTGGGCAAATACAGGCAGACACCTTTGATAAATGGAAAAGTGGCTCAGGCCTACAGGGACACGTGTGCCAGTGTCACCATGGTGACGCCTAACTTCGTGGACCCTGGACAGATCATGCTAGGTACCAGTTACCTAGTGACCAATGCCAGCAACGTCACTACCAATCACAGTATGGCAGTTGTTGATTTCTCCTGGGGAGGGGTAAGTGGCCCGAAAAAGGTTGTGGTTAGTTCAGACCTCCCCGTAGAATGTCTGTTGGGCAATGATTTGGAAACGTCACAATGGTCAGAAGTGGAGCAGAGGACTCACATGGAAATGTTAGGTTTGCCAGCACATGTCCTTGCTGTGACCAGGTCACAGGCCAAAAGATGCCCCACTGAACAGGTGCTGGATCCTGGAAGAACGGACCAGACACCTTCCAAGAAAAGGAGCAGTAAGGGTAAGGCTTCGCCTTCCCCCTTGCCCCAGGTCGTGGATCAAGTCTCCGAGGAGGCTGACCTTAAAGAACTGAGGGAAACTGAGCCGCAAGAGCTTGAACCTGGTCAGGTTGAGTTTCTGGGCTCAGGGGGACCCTCCAGGGAAGACCTGGGGAAGGCACAGTTAGACTGCCCCTCACTTGAACCCCTCAGACAGCAGGCCGCTGCTGAGGCTGCAGGGAACGCCACAGGTACCCACAAAGTGTACTGGGACGATGGACTCCTGTACTCTGAGGCAAGAGACCCCAAACCTGGTGCGACCAGGAGGCTGGTCATCCCCTTGTCTCTGAGAGGTTTCCTTCTCACCCTGGCCCACGAGATTCCCCTTGCAGGTCACTTAGGCCAGAATAAGACTTGGGACAGAATTGTTCCACACTTTCACTGGCCCCACATGTCCGAAGATACGAAGGAGTTTTGCCGCTCCTGTGTCACTTGCCAAGCCAGTGGTAAGTCAGGTGGCACGACAAAGGCCCCCCTCATACCACTACCAGTGGTGGGGGTACCCTTTGAACGAGTGGGGATCGACATTGTCGGACCAATGGAACCCCAGACAGCATCAGGGCACAAGTTTATACTGGTGGTGGTGGACCACGCCACCAGGTATCCTGAAGCTATTCCCCTTAGGACCACTACGGCACCTGTGGTGGCACGGGCCCTACTTGGAGTGTTCTCCAGAGTGGGCTTCCCTAAGGAGGTCGTCTCAGACAGAGGTGCAAACTTCATGTCGGGATATCTGACTGCTATGTGGAAGGAATGTGGTGTCAACTACAAGTTCACCACACCCTATCACCCACAATGCAATGGGCTGGTTGAGAGATTCAACCGGACCCTAAAAGGGATGATTCACGGACTACCTGAAAAGCTTCGGCGGAGATGGGATGTCCTGATACCCTGCCTCTTGTTCGCCTACAGAGAGGTCCCGCAGAAGGGGGTTGGCTACAGCCCTTTTGAGCTTCTGTTCGGACATCCTGTAAGGGGACCCCTTTGTTTGGTAAAGGAAGGATGGGAGAGACCTCTCAGAAAGCCGGCGTCAAACATTGTGGACTATGTGCTCGGTCTCCGCTCGCGGATGGCGGAGTACATGGAAAAGGCGTCTAAAAACCTTGAGGCGAGCCAAGAATTACAGAAAGCTTGGCACGACCAAAAGGCTGTCCTGACTGTGTACCAGCCTGGACAGAAGGTGTGGGTGCTGGAGCCAGTGGCCCCAGCAGCACTCAAAGACAAATGGTCTGGGCCCCACACGATCATTGAGCAAAAGGGAGAGGTCACCTACTTGGTAGACCTGGGAACTCCCCGGAGCCCCCACAGGGTGCTCCATGTAAACAGGCTCAAGGCATATGTCGACAGGGAGGGCATGGGCTTGCTCATGGCCACAGATGAGGGACAGGAGGAGGAGAGTGACCCTCTCCCAGACCTGCTCTCTCAGAACCCTGACGATGGATCAGTAGATGGTGTTGTCTTTTGTGGCAGCCTCTCTGGACATCAACAAGAGGATTGTAAACAGGTTCTTCAATCCTTTCGACATATGTTCTCTCTGACACCCAGTCAGACCAAGTGGTGTACCCACGAGGTCGACACTGGGGACAGTCTGCCCGTAAAGAGTAAAATCTATCGGCAACCTGATCATGTCAGAGACTGCATCAAGACAGAGGTGCAGAAAATGTTGGAGCTGGGAGTCATTGAACCCTCGGACAGCCCCTGGGCTAGTCCCGTAGTGCTCGTGCCGAAACCTCACACCCAGGGCGGTAAGAAAGAGATGAGGTTTTGCGTGGACTACAGAGGTCTCAATGCGGTCACTAAGACCGACGCCCACCCGATACCAAGAGCAGACGAACTTATCGACCGGTTGGCCTCGGCCAACTACTTAAGTACGTTTGACCTGACAGCTGGGTATTGGCAAATCAGGTTAGCTGAGGAGGCCAAGCCCAAAACAGCATTTTCTACCCCGGGTGGGCATTATCAGTTCGTGGTAATGCCCTTTGGTTTGAAAAATGCACCTGCCACCTTCCAAAGGCTGGTGAATCGAGTTCTCACTGGGTTGGACGACTTCTGTGCGGCGTATCTGGACGATATCGCTGTCTTTAGCTCCACCTGGGAGGATCACCTGGTCCACCTGAGGAAAGTGTTAGAGGCCCTGCAGAAGGCAGGCCTCACTATCAAGGCCACCAAGTGCCAGATAGGGCAGACACAGGTTGTATACCTGGGCCACCTTGTAGGTGGAGGCCAGGTTCAACCGTTGGAGAGCAAAATACAGGCCATCCAGGACTGGGCTCCTCCAACCACCCAGACTCAGGTTCGAGCTTTCTTGGGCCTGACTGGTTATTACCGGAAATTTGTCAGAAATTATGGATCCATTGTGACCCCGCTAAACGACCTGACAAGTAAAAAGATGCCAAAAAAAGTTCAGTGGACAGCAAGCTGTCAGAAGGCATTCGATGACCTAAAGCAGGCCATGTGCACAGCACCTATCCTAAAGAGTCCAGACTACTCCAAACCATTCATTGTCCAAACAGACGCTTCGGAGCTGGGTGTGGGAGCTGTTCTATCGCAACTGAATTTTGATGGTCATGACCAGCCCATAGCTTTTATTAGCAGGAGGCTGACCCCCAGAGAGAAGAATTGGTCAGCTATTGAGAGGGAGGCCTTTGCTGTGGTTTGGGCCCTGAAGAAGTTGAGGCCATACTTGTTTGGCACTCACTTCAAGATTCAGACCGACCATAAGCCCCTCTTGTGGCTAAATCAAATGAAGGGTGAAAACCCCAAACTACTTAGGTGGTCCATTTCCCTACAGGGTATGGACTTCACAGTGGAGCATAGACCTGGCACTGATCATGGCAATGCAGATGGGCTCTCCAGGTATTTCCACTTAGAGCAAGAAGACTCACCTGGTCAAGGTTAGCTTATTGTCCCAAAGTTTGGGGGGGGGTCATGTAGGAGAGTAGGGTCTGCAATCCTATGATCACCCAGATTTTTTTTGCTTTTGCTTCATTGGTTTACGACTTTCTCCGGCTGTGGGCCTGCCAATCAGACCCACAACCTAGCTGTTCTCTCTCGAAATTAACACACATGTACGTTAGGTGCATCCACTAATTGGAACTGGGCCACCTTGTCAGTCCCTGTCTCAGCATACCACAGGTATCCAGGGCATCGGTGTACCCAGGGCCTACCAGGGGCTGAAGCATGTATTATGCCACCCCTGGAATGGCCGCCCAAATCTGACACAACTGGCTGCACGACAGCTGGGGCCACGTGGTGTAATCACCCGTTGCTGTAGGTGTAGTATTCCTACACCTAAACCCTAAAATGGACACATGGATTCCTATCAGTCACTCCTATAGCAGGCCTTATCAATCCTGAAGGCAGAGTGCAGGGAATCATGTGGGACGGTGCTCTGGCGCGAGCTGAGCCCGTCGACGGCTTGCGGAACCAAGCCCTAATAGCCGTTCCATGGTGACGCGGGCCAACTACTTTTAATGCATTATAATCCTTGCGGTTATTTGCTAACCTTGGCATCGCATCACCTATACATGTCGAGTACGAATGGGAATACGAACCCCTCGCCGGTCCTGGTGACGGGGTTAGCATTCCCCCCTTTTAGAGGGACACGACATGGAAGTAACCTTGAACCCCGGTTAAAGTTGACTCAAGCCTCAGCATCACAAAATGGATGCTGCCACCAGACACAAGTCTGACCTCCTGCTGCTGGGGGACCTTCCAGCAAAGGGAGCTTGGACAAAGGGTTTCCTGTCGAGGGCGGTGTTAGCACCGTCCCAGACAGGGTTTGTGTATCCCAGGTAGGCAGGGCTGAAAGGAAGGTGATTGCAAGTGGCACCCCGGTGCTCACTGTGCATAGCCCGGCTCAAACCAGTTTCGGGGGCACACCAGCCCCTGAGCTGGCGCGAAGCCGGACAAAGGATAGGGGTGTAACCACCCCCCTCCTGGCTCCACCCATAGGTAGAACCTAGTCACGGGCCAGCCCCTTTTTCTTAGAATAAAGGTAGGAGCGAGTCCCCTTCCCAAATTGGATAATCAGATAATCGGATAACTCCGAATCACGAACTACTTTCCACGAAAGGAACTCTTGACTATTTCTGAAGACTCTCCCTTGTGGCTAAGGAGTAGCCACCCTGCACCAGCAGGCACCATCTAAGCGCTTGCGGTTTGCTGTAAGTCTCTCCTACGGATCAAGACTGCCCAGCTCGACGAGACCCGAGTTCCCTGCCATCTCTGACCTTTTACCTCCCTCATCAGCTCAGCTGAGAGTCGTAGGTGTGACGAGACCTGCGGGACCGGCTATCTTCAGAACCTGCACGACGCTTATCTAGCACGCCCACCGAGGGACCCTCGAGTGAGTGCACCTAGGGTTTGAGAAGCCCTAACCCTGAGCAGCTCCAGCATCGAAGTCTGCCTCCCCAGCATCCCCGAGATCTGCGTGGGGGCCCTTCCGCTCCTTGTTGTTCACCGCGTTGTTCGACCACTTGCCGACCGGCTTGTGGCCCTCTTCACGACGCACCACGATTGTTTCATCACTAGTCTGGTTGCTCCAGACTGGCTCTTGCTCCCCTTCAACAGAGGAGTACCACGGACCCTCCTGGTCCACTCCCGACGCCATCTTGACTCCCCCGCTTGGGTGGCCACTGCCAAGATCCGCTGCCCCTTCCTGGGCCCAGCATCATCGACAGCAGACACCTTCGTGGGACAGCTCGCCCTCCATCCTGGTCGCCGCCGCGCCTCCTGGTCCGAGGAACAGCCGAGTCCGACGTCACCCACTCACCTGGTCGAGGTGACTTCAGCCGGTACCCTCCTGGTACCCACACGATCGCTGGCTAGCGGTTGAGAACTGAGTCCCCTCTACTTTCAGGTTTTCCTTCACCACCGATCCAGGCTTGGATCGCTCTGAACATCGTCACTGGTCGCCTGCCAGCAACTTCTTCTTTCAGGCTCCTGAGACTACACGAGGACTCCCGACATCTTGACGAACTTCACGCAGCCGCAGCCTCCGGGCTAGGTAACTCGAGCATCTCGGTGCTCCATCGCAGGTTCGCTCTACAAGTGTCCAGTTCCTTTTTCGTTTAGTCCCACTGATCGGATCACTCCGGAATCAGTATCTCCAGACTCTAACCATTCGCATTTCACTGTTAGTGTAGATGGTTTCTCGTGCCCCTCGGGCATTTGTGTAAATTGTGCAACCGAAGTATTTTCCTAAGAGTTTTGTCGTGTTTTTAGCTCCCTGACTCATAAAGAGCCAGGGTAGTCTTGTTATAAATAAATATCCTTTTATTTTCATAACAACTTGTGTGGTGTCCTTTCACTTGGTGTTCAAGGGGTATATGTGATGGTAAACAGCTGGCTTAACACGCCCTCTAGAGTTTAGCCTAAAGACTGCTCGTATCCACGCTACTAGGATAGCTGGTCTAAAAGGTTGACTTACAACCAATCATCAATAAGGGTCGTTTGGAATGATACACAGTGATCACTAGAATAGTGAGCACTACATATCAGGCCAACTTCTCACACCGCCATTTTGGGATTATGCTATCGGCTCCTGTGGGTCCTCCATCTTGGTGGTTTTGACCGATCCTCATTGCTGCTGGACTACTCCTTATTCGCCTAACTGACCTTTTCCTCTATTCTTCCCCTCCCCTTAGGCCTCCTATACCTCTCTCATCATATACTTTCCCCGATACACTGGGTGTTTTTGGATCGTTGGTCCCCAGCTGGTTTGTCTGTCTCTCACTTTGACTGCTTTGTCCCTCTGAAGTACTTTCCCCCTTGCCGGTCTGCCTGACACTATCTGCATTACTTACCCCTTTTACCACTCCCCCTCTACCTTCCATTCCCCATTAGATGTGTGTCTTGGCTATGCTATGCGTTAATATCTCTTGTTATTGTGTAGTCACTGTTTTTCTCCTATATTTATTCTTGGCTCCTGTAACTGATGTAATTTTGTAACCTGTAACTTGTTGATCCTCATGTAAAGAGCTCTGATGACTAGCCCCGCTAGCCAGTGCTATATAAAACTCTGCAAATAAATAAATAAATACATTATTCATTGTCTGTACCGTCAGTTTTGTCTGCAATAAGTGCCAAAAAATTACGAAATAGTATATTACTGTACCTTTTTAATTGCTCTGATTTTAGTTCTTTGTGCCTAATAGAAAAACAAGAATTCCCCACCTTATTATGACATTCGAGAGTGAGCAATCACTGCCAGTGAATTGATAAAACCTTCCCTATCAGCCACCAGTAAGGTCCCTAAAACATCCATGTGGTCCGAATCACTTAGTTTAAAAATTCTCCTGGAAATGGACATAACTCCTTTTCAAAACAGAGCAGATCAACGATAGTAAACTGCTTGACTGGGTAATTAATCTTGCATAAACGCTTCTTCCTAACTAGAAATGTTCCGCTCGCCTACCACTCCATAATGGTGCCGCACTAGAATCCTTTCTATTGGTCTTCGCCAGCAAGTGCATTGCTCATGCGCTGTCTGGCTGAGGTCTTTTCACGCACGCACATTGGCAGCAGGTACATTTACCCGCGAACCGAGCGCACACGGGAAGAAGAAACTAACAACTCCGTCTTGCTGTCAGTAAATAGGTGAGCAGCTTGTACGATTTGCTTCCCATGCTGAGACTAGAATGGGGCAATAGTATTAGATGTATAACCCCTGCAGAGTATAATTATGCCTTTAACTATGGTCGTTTTATTACAGAACCCTGAGGGCTTCCAGTAATTGATTTACTTTCTCACCACACTCCCATTTGGTGAGTAGGGTCTCTGACCCCATTATTCTCCTTTTAAATTTCAGTCTATCCACATGTCTGATCATAGTGCCTGACCACACTGTAACCTTATTTTAGAATTGAATTCTCACTCACCGCAAGGAACGGTGAGTAAGGTCTTATCCATGTGGCTTTTTCAATAATAACCATACTGTTCTCTCTTGACAATTACCCAGCTTGCTAGATTAATTCTTCTTTCGCCATTAGGACCTACGGTAACCACACGGTATCGTGAATAATACGATAAGCCTGGTGTGGCTTTTTCATGACTAGGGTAAGCATCCCCTATAACACTCAAAAGCTCAATTAACTTTTGTTTCCCCCCCACCTTGCCATGTGTTAACACATCCTTACAATTGCATTAATAGTAACTAGACACCCTGGACTACAGAAGAATCTTGCATTAAATTTGGAAGATTCCTGTGTTACGAGCACCCCCATGTGTTGCTGGGTAAGCATTGCTGCTTTTTATTCCTAAACCCACATACTTATAATGCTCACTGGTACCAAAATCTATTTAGTCCCCAGAATCCCCGCCCTGAAGAGACCCCGTACCGCGAGAGGGTCGAAACGTTGTAGACTACTTTAAAGAGAGAGTCCAAGCAAACTTTTTTTTAACTTTATTTATGATTTTACTCATAAGAAAAACACGTTCAGTGAATAGACAGAACAGCGTGGACAGATTTACAGAAACAGATATAAAGTAGGTCGTGCCTGTAGTTGTGGGTACCTTTCTCGAGTGTCCGATGGTATTTATAGGCACATCCAGAGGGCCACATCATCAGTCCCAGCTAGTCTCATACATCAACTACAATACATATCACAGTGTAGTACATGGCCGCGCAGAAGTTCCAGATGTGCAAGAATGTTATCAGGAGGTGTATAACGCAGCTCATGTTGCTTGGATCGACCTACTAACACACTTACATCCCTCCCACTTCAGCAAGATGATAGGTCGTCATCTCTCCTCTAGCTCCCAGGATGGCCTTGCGGGGAGGGGGTGTCTGCTATCGTTCCCTGCTGCTACAGGGCTGTCCGGAGGAGAGTTTGCAGTGCGGGCCAGCAAGTATTGCGCAAGAGGACCCCAGATATCTTTTGGTCTCGAAGTGCGGGGCAGCGTCTCTGCATAGATTGTAAGTTGGTCCTGACAGTACACCATGTCCCCCAGCCATTCCTTGATTTAGGGGCCTGCCCTCTACCCCATCTGCATGCCACTCTGCGCTTCGCTAATAATAGTGAGAGTGTGACGTAGCGGCGGCGTGCTTTGGGAATGTGCTTTGTGTAGCCTAGGAGCGCAACTAAGGGGTCGCATTACATCGTTAGGGCCGTCATTTCAGAGAGTGCTTCAAATATCTGCCCCCAATATTCCATCACCTTCGGGCACTCCCAGGCCAGGTGCAGGAACCCAGCTCCCGGGCCACCGCATCTGTTGCAGCGGTCTGTGTCCCGCAGCCCAAAGCGGCACAGCTTATCCGGGGTACAATAGATGTGCTGCAAAATCTTATAATGGATTATACGCAACCTGGCGCTAGCTGATATTTCCGCAGTTTGTAAACAACAGTATTGCCACTGTTCATTCATAATGTCACTGCCCAGGTCAGCCGTCCAGTGTGCCCGTGCAGCACTATGAGAGTGCTCGCACTCTGCTCTGATCGCTCGGTACAGTTTGGACACCAGGTGCCTAGGGCTCGCGCTCTGTAACATCTGATGCAGTGGCTTAAGGGTTGCTGGCTCCCGCGGAAAGCTCGGGAGAATGGCCCGCATACCCTGTCGCAATCGCACGTATAGGAACATTTCCAAGGGGGTAGGTCGTACATCGCCAAAAAATTGAGCAGACGTACAAAAATTTTCATTGCAAAACAAATCTCCCCAGGTTTGTCTGCGCACCCGAGTGCATAATTGTCGGAAGCCCTCCTCTTGCAACGGTGAAAGACGTGGGTGGTACGTCAAGGGTAAAGCCGAGGAATAAAGAGTCGATACCCCCAAGGCCTTCATGATATATTGCCATGCGTCCACTGTGCCCGTGATTGTGGTTGGGGCAGTGTCTCGAGGACTAGAATGTGCGTGTATCATTCCATCTAGGGGAATCGGGTCTGCTAGCCAGTGCTCCGCCGCAACTTGCGGCATGCATGCTGGTGGGTGTACCCAGTAATAGACATAGTGGGCTTGGGCGCAGGCGTGGTATAGTTCAAAGTCCGGAATATCAAATCCCCCCTGCGCTGCAGGCCTCATAATCACCGTCCACTGTACTCGCGGCTGCCTACCACCCCAGAATAAGCGCATAAGTTCAGATCGCAGCCTATTAAAGAAAAACTGTCCCGGGTGATAAGGAAGGTTCAGAAAGAGATATAAGAACTGTGGTAGTATCACCATCTTAATCAATGAAGCTCTGCCTGCCGTTGACAGAGGTAGAGATATCCATCGTGTGATATTAGCGGTAAGACGACTTAGGGCAGTTCCATAGTTAAGGTGGATCATTTCGTATCTATCCCCAGAAATCTGGACCCCCATATACCGCAAATCTGTGTCACACCATGCAAGCGGGTAGTCCAGAGAGAATTTAACCTCTGCAGCTGTCAGGGGAAACAGTTGCGATTTTTCCCAATTAATGTGGACTCCAGAAAGTTTCCCGAAGACTATAAACTCACGCAATAAGGGTTTAAGTTATTATGGGGATCTCTGACATATAGTGTCAAATCATCTGCATATAGCGAGATCAGTATTTGCCGCAAGGGGCACTGAGGCGCTCTATCCTTATGATGCTTGCGCAACCTGCACGCCAGGGGTTCGATCTCAAGGGCGAACAAGAGGGGGGACAGTGGGTAGCCCTGTCTAGTCCCTCTTGTGATGGGGAAAGCAGGCAAAATCTGACCATTGACAAGCACCCTAGCAGTAGGCCGTTGATATAACAGCTGCACCCAGGACACAAACCCCGGGGGAAGCCCATACGGAGCAGAATTCCAAAAAGGTAGTCCCATTCGACTGAGATCAGGCGACACATTCTGCACTATCGAAAATAGCGTACAGAGATTATGTGAGGTTGCCCTCCCAGGAATAAAGCCCGCCTGGTCCGGCAGCACCAATTTCTCTATCAGGAGGAGAACTCGATTCGCTAGGAGCTTCGCCAATATTTTGGTGTCACAGTTAAGGGGTGACAGCGGCCTATAGGAGGCGCAGAACTGAGGCTCCTTGCCGGGCTTCAGAATAGATGTGATCAGGGCTTCTCTCATGGAAGGAGGGAGTGAGCCACCTTCGAAGAACTCCTTGTATAGTTCCTTTAGTATAGGGGCCAGGATATCTATGTAGGTTTTATAAAATTCAGCAGGGATACCGTCTAGTCGTCCTACCAGACTTCTGCTGCATTATTGCTTCGCGCACCTCGTCCAATTCGAACGGGGCACATAGAAACTCACGATGGTGATCTTCTAGCCACCCTAGTGTGACATCGCCCAAAAAAGTCTCAAGCTCTAAAGGGTTCCCGCTCTGTGTTGTATACAGCTTGGAGTAATGGTCTATGAATACAGCCTGTACACCCGCCGTACCCCTGCGCATTTCTGCATTCGGGTCCATCATTTCCAGTATGTAATTGGAGAATTTGGGCTTTTGTATGGCATCCGCCAACGCCCTCTCCGGACGCTCTCCCTCCCCATATCTCCGGGCCTTCCAGTATTTTCCCATAAACTTGGATTCGCGATTCGCTGTGTCTATGTATTCCGATAGCTTGTCCCGAAATTCTATTGGTGCCTGCCCCCTGTCTCCCCCAGTTATCAGCGCCTCTAGTGCCTTCAGTTCTCTTTCCAGCCTCTGAAGCCTTCCCTGGATATCTCGGAGCACTGCTAAATTTAGATATACACACTCCCCTGATCTTGGCATTGAAGGCCTCCCATATGACTTCCACCGAACTCACTGATACCCTATTCCCCTGAAAGAACCCCTGAATCTCCTCCTCCAGCTCAGCATGAAACGCCGCGTCCAGCAGGGCTGTGGGCTGTAGTCGCCATGTGCATCTTGGCATTCCACCCCCCGACAATTCAAGCAATAGTTGCACTGGCGAGTGGTCAGAATATGTACGGGGCAAATAGGTCACCCCACTAATAGACGGTCCCAGACCTCTCGATGTTAAGCAGTAATCTATCCGGGCCCATTATGCCGTGCTCGGCGTAAAGTGCGTGCCTTCTTTAGACATTGGGTGAATGTGACGCCAGGTATCAATTAGCCCTCCCTCTTCCAGGATATCTCGCAGCGTTGCCTGCGAGCGGTTGTAATGATGTGGCGCCACCGTAGACCTATCTATGCTAGGGTTGAAGGCTACGTTAAAATCCCCTCCCCAAATTATATGCCTGGTGCCCAGTGCCAGTATTTTACCCCACAGAATTGTGAAGAAGTCAGGCGCATCTAAATTCGGACCGTAAAAGCTTATCAACGTGACAGTGTCAGCCCCTATCCTCCCCCATACAATTGCATACCTTCCCTGCGGGTCTACTATCTCCCCCTGTGGTAGAAAAGGCGCGTGCCTTTTGACAATAATGGCAACGCCTCACGCATAGGAAGAATATGAGGAGAACAGCCTGTAAGCTGCCCATTTCCCGGCAAATGAGATATGCCGCTGTGGATTAAAGTGTGTTTCCTGTAAAAACGCTATACTAATTTTATGACGATCCAAGTATGAGAGTATCTGTCTCCGCTTCCTAGGGTCCCCCATCCCCCTCACATTCCAGGACAAAATCTTCATACGATTAGCAGATGTCGCTTCACCCACACTCCCCATTGGTAATAGCATGAGCTGTTCGTAAGCCGGCACTTATCCCACTATCCGCAGGTGCACATTTACTTGGCTGTCTGTCTGTAAGCAACATAATTCGAACTGGTATATTCCAACCAACCGTCCCCCCTCCCTCCTCCCACTGAAGCATCCCAAACATGCCAGAAAAGAATTTCACTCCCCCCTCCCGGCCCCAATTATCCCAAACTAACAGAGCTGCTAAGCCCTCTCTAGTATAGGTAACCAAAGAGAAAAGAGGGTTCTCCCGGGTGGGGACTGTCGCCAGGCGGCTCACAAGTAACACTGACTTCCCTAGGGGCACAAGATGTCGTTCCACACCCCGCAGAGGTAGCAAGGGTGTCCGGTGTGCACTACTTATATTCCCCTATGCCAGGTCCAAAATATTACGCAAAACTATGAATTGTTCCGTCAGGAGTACCATATACAGTTTAGAAATAAGATTCAGCTCTCACAGTCTTTTGCTGGTTCAACACATTTTTGCCTCAAAACATCTTGGTCAGTCAATATCCGAAGTGGTTGGCGTCGGGGAACCATCAATAGATTGTGTCACTTTGTTGCGTCATCTCAGGTGCTTCAAAAAGTCTTCGGCTTGCTGGGGCCTAGTGCAGAACGTTTGTTTCCCCGTAAGTGATGCGAAGACGGGCCGGGTAGAGTAAGGCATAGTCAATTTGAGCCTGTCTCAGCTTCTGTTTCACTGGGAGGAATTTCCGCCTGTCCTCCTGCACCGCGGCAGTGAAGTCCGGGTAGATAGTGAAATTTACCTCTTCATAGTGGAGCTGTTTTTTCTCCCGCGCCACCCTAAGGGCCGCATCTCGATCTCTATAGTTAAGGAGGCGGGCGATGATAGGACGTGGCGTGCCTCCCACCGGATTTCTAGGGCCTAGCGAGCGGTGCGCTCTCTCCACTACAAATTGAGAAGAGAAGGAATCGCCCCTATCACCGCCAACAGCAGTTTTTCAACATACAGCTCCATCTTGCCTGTGTTGGTACTTTCGGGTATCCCTAGGAGTCTGATGTTGTTTCGGCGATTCCTCGCTTCCATGTCCTCATTTTTGGCAGCGATGACTTTCAAGAGCTTATCCATCTGAGTCATAGTGTCCTGCATATGCGCAGTGGTGTCCTCCGAGTCTGATATGCGCTTCTCTGCCTCCTTGATCCTTTCCTCATGACCATCTATTTTGCGAACAATGTTATCCATCCGCGTATTCATGTCATCCATTTTCTCTGTGATTGACGCTATGCCCTGGCGCACTTCCAATAGGATAGTTATAATATCAGTATCAGGCTCCACAGGCGTCTTTCGGTTGCCCATTGCCGTATTGCTGTTGTCGCCATCCGGGATTGCTTTGGAATTCTTTTTAGCCTCAAATTGGAACCGAGGTTGTCTAGCGTCCGGCTTCCCCATTCTGCCCACTGTCAGAGAGCCTCCTCAAGGTTCCAGTACAGCCCAGGACACTCCAACACACCCCTGTCACACCTGGCTGTGCTAAGTGTTTCCCAGTTTTGTCAATCGGGCAATGTTCGGGATAGTGCACTCTGTCCAGAGCATTTCCTTCCGTAGAGATCGCAGGATTTCGTACTGCTGCAGAGTTATATCGGTGATAGCTCTGCCGCGTTGTCGACTGAGGCAGGGCCCAATCTCTTCTCAAGCGTCTCCACCCCAAGTCCAGCGCACTTAGTCGTCGTTCTTCTCCACCAGCATTAGCACGCTGTAGGCATCCCCAGCTTACTGCATGCCGCGCGCAATACCCTCAAGAATAGCTTCCTTGCGCACTTCAGGCATCACGCAGCATCCTCGGTCAGAGATATGCTCTGCTCTTCCTCTAACCATCCCCCTCAGCCTTGCTCAATAGGTCGGACGCTGGTAGAAAGTTGCATCTGTTGTTACCTCTATTGCAGGTATAACTTACTGCCAGTGTCTGCTCCTGCAGCCTCATGCTTCCGCTTATTTGTCTGCAAAGCTGTCACCAAACCTCGTCGCGTTATCCTTCTCTTATCACCTCCGCAGTGTCAGGCGCCAAGGCCCAGTCGCCTGATTCGTCCACAAGGAGCCGCGCCGCCCCGGGCACCGTCGCCTCCAAATGCCCGTGAGCCTATCGCAGAAGAGCCGCCGCGAGCAGAGGCATCGGCCTCCGCCGCCCCACAAGCCAAAGGTGTCTGCTTCTTATCCGATCCGCCACTTCAGAGCACAGCGGCACCTCTGAGCTTCTTCCTGAGCGCTGCAGTCCAAAGCCAGCCTCTTTCTGGCCCCAACCCACTGTTCAGGGCCCGCGCGTTGTGTTGCACCAAATTATTTCACAGGCTGTCATGTGAATCCCGGCCCTGCTGCTAATGCGAGGCCTCGCTGCGGCCTTCTCCGGCAATGCCTGCTGCCGTGTGTCGCTACCCAGCCTGGGCCTCAAGCACTCCGACGTCTATTTCACCGCTGCCAGCACGGCCACATATTCATTCAAAACCAGTATCTCGCAAGGCCCAGAGCGTCTGGGTCCACCGGTTAATGGGGGACTCCGCACTTACAGCAAGGATCTTGTGCGCAGTACCGTCTTTCGTTATCTCTCTGCACTCCTCGATGGCCGATCCGCCACCCGACAGTCTTATATTGTTTCCTCCCCGCCAAGCGTGCACAGTTTTCGCTCCAGCTGCACTCACCAGGCAATTGAGGCCCGCGCACCACGTGGGCGACGCGGCCTCTCGTAGGCAGGTTCTGCCAGGGTTCGGCTCCCGATCACACAGGTCTCTCTGCCGGCTGTCTCGGTCGCTGCCGCTTCCAGGCTCCCCACGTCTCCACCGCTCATGAAACTTGCCTGGATGGAGCAGCAACACATCGGCTACCTCTTCCCTGCGGTTTCAGTCGGCAGCTGACATTAGAGAGGGATTAATTACCGGATTTTTACACTGGGCTGCGGGAGCCTCACACAGAGTCAGCCATTCCGCACTTGCGCCACGTGGCGCCCCTCAGATCCCCAGCAAACTATAACATTGCCTATTAAGAACTTACTATATCATACTTTTAAGTGCTCCTCTTTTAGATACCAATAACCATTACTTTTCGTTTCCTATGAGCAATATATATGTAATGCACTGTTTGGTTATGGTCACTACACTAGGGTTCACAGGACCACTTTTAAAAAATGTTGAAATGTACATAGTGTAAATACACAATTGCGAATACCTTCATACTTCTCCTTTTACGTGATAAAATTGCTATACAAAATAAATCGTACTCACTTCGGCTGAAGTGAGTTTAGCAACAATCCATGTTCTGTGGGCTTCTATATATCTTATGTTGTAACATTGATAGGCCTAATTTGAATTAAGGTTCTACTATACATTATTTTCAGTTTTTCGCTTTAATCACGCCAGATATACTACTACTTGCATAAATCTTTATTCATTAATGAAGTGAACAACAAAATGTCATGCAAAAGAACTCCAGTCAGAATGAGTCACACAGGAAGGTCAGGAGGTAATTTACATTGAATGCAACTCGATTTCATCGAGACACCCATGTGTAATGGTTTGAAGTATATTCTTGTGATTGTATCTTCTCACGCAGGGTGGAACCCTACCCTACAAGACAAAATGACAGTTTAAATGTAGCAAAGTTACTAATGAGAGAGTTGATACCACGTTTTGGATTTCCGACTTCTTTGGAGTCAGACCGAGGAACTCATTTGAATAATGAGGTCTTGAAGATGTTATGTGCAGCATTACAAACTGACCAAGAGCTCGATTGTGCTTTTCCCCCAGAGGCTTCTGGAACTGTGGGACAAATAAATGGAACATTGAATTCCAGGTTGGCTAAAGTGTGTTCTTTAGCTTCTCTGAAATGGCCTCATGAACTGCCTCTGGTGTTGATGATTTTGAAAAGTACCCCAGACAGAAGAACTGGATTATACCCACATGGAGTAATTATGGGGAGGGCTATGAGGAAGCCTGCACTCCTTGCTAATGCATTAGTTAAGATGACTTGGTGCTTGATTTCTGTAAAGAATAGGCTAACGTGGTACGTTCTGTGTCTCAGTAGGCTGGGGAAGCTGCAGCTTTGCCTCAACAGGAATAATTCCATGTCCTCAGTCTCGGTGAATGGGTCTTGGTGAAGAAGCATGCACACAAGTCATGGTTGGAACCTCTGCGCAGTCCCTTCCAGGTGATTCTAGTAACTACAACTGCTGTTAAGGGTGGTGCTCTTCCAAATTGGGTACATGCTGCCCATACCTGCAAAGTCCGATGCCCTCTTGAAGATACAGCACTTGTTTTGGATATGCAAGTGGTTGCAGACAGACAACCGACTCATTCAAGCTGAAGTTACTGCGATTCTGTGCACTGGTCCCGAGGGGGATCCGAGAGAGTTGACTCTTGTAGGTACCAAAGGGTCACAAGAGAAAGGGATGACTAGGCATGATTTTGACCCCATCGAAGGAATTAGTGCACCTGAAAGGAGAGTAGTACCCGTAGACTGTTGGCCCAGACGACAAGAAAAGTTGAGACTCATTTTGACAGAGAGAAAACTACTACGGACAATTGCAGTCTTTAGTCAGTCTAAAGAAAGTGACAGTGATGGTCAAGGGAGGTCAGTAATGAGGTCCAAAAGAGCCAAAATACCAAGTTAAAGATACGTTGAACTTGAGAGGACTTACTTGGCACTAAATGACTGGGAGAAAGCATATCTCGCTTTTTGCTACAACAATTCAAGCCTACATGAAGCGCCTTGAGAAAATGTTAGGTTCCTATTGGCCTTTGAGATTGATTTCCAAATAAAATACAGTCAATTTATGTTGGAGTTATTCTACAGCAATCAAGAACTGTGCACTTGTTGAGAGATTCATTTACAAGGCTATAAAGAAAACGTGAACTGTGCTATAAAGATACTTTGTTGAAAATCCTTACTTGAAGGCGTTTTGAACTTTGCTTGCGCTGCAAACTCTAGTGAACATCTAATTTAAATTTTATCAGGGGTTGTGAGGTCTGATTCCAAAGAAACAATTAATCTGAATGTGGTATACTTGAAATGCAAACGTATATGTGCAAGTACACTTGCTGTATTTTCTATATTACTTCTAGTGTTTCTTAAAGAATTTGTCACACCATATATACACGACAAAGATTAAGCCGACTTCTGCGCCTAAAATTATTTTATAGAATCACAACATACTAAGCATTTCAGATGATTAGGTACTACATGGAGACTTGTCTACAGGTGATTTTTCAATTCATGTATTTACAAAACTACTATATAAATATGTAGAGACTATGGATGCTTGTGATTGTTATCTGTGCATGCAACTGTCTACATCAGTATCAGATTCCTGCGCCATATGGAATTTCTTGCAGTGTATTAACAAGTTTAATTTATGGCAAAGGACAATTTCAGTATTACTTCTACAACTGTGATCTGATCTTTTCTGAACTACCTGTGAAAAAATACTTAAATCCTGTACCTGATACTAAAATAGCGGACTTTTTCCAGTCTACACAAAGCTTAGATACAGCTTATGCACATTGACACAACCTAACCATTATTTTACACAAAATAGAAAAGGAATTTGTAGATTCTGAAGAAGATAGACAAAGAGATATTGTGGACAAAGCTGCAAATCATTCAAAAATACCATCTTGGGTGCTTAAGAACCAGTGCTTATAGTAGTGGGAAATCAAGCTGCGATAGCTTTAGATTGGCAACATAGTGGACAGCTATGTATATTACGACGTAAAACTGAAGTTAATACTAACTTTGTTGGATCCAGCGAATATGACCATACATCCTAAACGCTGGGAAATTGGGGATTGTTTCTGGTAGGTGTGGATCCTGTGTTTCCTGAAACTTACTACATTTGTGGGAAAAATGCCTATTACTGGCTGACTAAAAATGGTATGGATCCTGCTACATGGAAATAGTTTTCCCAAAAATGTATCATGCCTGTCAGTCTGATGGAACCAATGAAGTGACACACAAAAGACTTAGAAGAGGTGCGAGAATTGGTGAGATAGTAGGAGACATTTTAGAAGCCATAATATAATCAGTTGGAGTGATACTGAACTCTCACAAAATATGAAAGCTCTCTACTGTAGTAGACAAATTATCCACTGACACTGCTGATTGATTCGATTCTTGGCAATAGATACTGAAATGATTGCCATGGTTCCTCAAAACCGTCTTGCTTTCGACGTCCATCTTTCAAAGGAAGGTGGAGTCTGTTGAATGCTGAAGGTGCCACATTGTTGCACTTACTTTCCAGATAAATGTAAAGATCTGAAAATATACATTAAGAACATCACATACTTTGAAAAAGATTTGAAAGATTTAAAGGCTGATGGTGCTCGGGAATCAACTGGGAACGAATTTTCCTATGCGGGTAGATGGTTTGCAGACTTAGGGAGTGGATTGTTGGGAAAAAACTTGAAGCCCATCTTAACAATTGCTGTCTTCATATTAATCTTGATTATCATCTTTAAGATTTATAGATGTATGAAAACAAAGAAAGAAATGAGAGGTATAAAAAGAAAAAGAACTGAAATAGAACCGGAGGACAGACAGGAAGGCTACTCTAGAAGAGTCTAAGCCAGGGGTCTTCAAACTGTGGGATGTGACCCCCAGGAAGGCCGTGGAGTGATACAAAGGGGGTCGCACATTCCCAGTCACACTTCTGCCCAGGCCTATAGGACTACAGGGGCCTCAGCCCCCCTCTTCCCCCCCTTGTGTGTCTCAGCCCGGGCTGCTGCAGTGCAGCTCGAGCTGCTGTGGGGTCAGCTGGGCAGTGTCTGGAGATTTATCTCTGACACGCCCAAGTTTTTCACAGGTCTTTAAAGACCATTTGCATATGTACATGCCTTTGTAAACTGGTTACCGAGGCTTAGTTTTTTTCTGGTTCCAGTACCCCCTGGGCCCCACTCTGCCTATTCCTTACATTTGTATTTTACATTTACTGCTGTAGTATGAGAATGCATTTCATGAAAAGGAATATAAAGTAGGTTTACCCAAACAAAATGCCTGACGTGTGTTGTTTAAAGACCTCCTCTTGACACTAAATAGAGTTACAAATAGAAAAGTATGTATTCATTTGTTATGTGACTTTTCCATCTGTGTTCCCTTTAATTATCAGTCATGGATCATTGAAGCAGCACTGGAACATAATTAAAAGTGCTTTTTATTTATATTTGCTGTTCTAAGTATGCAAAGATAAGTGTTGAAAATACAGCTTTAGGTGACTGCCTATTTTTGTACCATCTGGGCCATCAAAATAATGAGCTGGCAACCCTTACCATAGGACTAGATGTTTGTTGCAGGATCAGCATATTATTTATTTCCTCCACCCTGGATCCCTGATTAGGGCCATGATAGCAATAGGTAAATTTATATCTGAAACCCTACACTGACGTCAATAACATAACACTTGAAATTACTTCAAGTGCATCCTGCATTCAGACAACTCACTCCTCATTCTCACCCTTCACTTTCACGCTCATCCTGCACTCACAGTGATCACAATGCACTCACACTGATCACCATGCACTCACACCATTCACCCGCTCACCCTGCACTGACAGTGATCCCTCTACACTAACAATGCACTTGCACTGATCACCCTATACCTCACCCTGCAGTCACACAAGCACACTACTCACTCTGCTCTCATGTGACACTTCCCTCACCTGTCTTCCTCACTGCTCAATCTGCAACTCACTCAAACAAGCCCATCACTAACCATGCATTAATTTGTCCCACTCTGCACTTACATCCGCACCCAAATTCATATGGTCACCTCACTCACCCTGCAGTCACTCCTCTTACCCTACGCTCACACTGTTGCATCGCTCACCATGCACTCACATGGGCACTCTTGTCACCCACACAGTGCAGAGGATTAATGTGCCTGCTACAAAGAACATGTACCATGCAGATCACAGAACTGAGTTTGAGTAAACTATGAGTAGCGCTATAAAAAAATGAAATGTTTGTCAGAAAGGTGCAATAGAGAGATGAGGTGCATTGCTGGTGAGTGGTAGTGAGGGAATTCATGGAGAAGGAGGAAACGGGAGGGGGCACCAAAAAAGACTGTTGGACTGTGTGCGACAAGTGCTAGGGCCAGCCCTGGCTGGGAGTGTTACCCACCCCCCCCCCCCCCCCACCCCCCCAAATTCGGATCTAGTGGCTACCCTGCTTCTGCCTATTATTATTATTATTTACATTTGTAGTGCGCTACTGTTACAAAAAGGTGTCCTGGGGCTAATTACCATCCGCTGCCTGAAGGCAAATGAACAACACACAGAAGGGGGAGGAGAACCAGCCAAATGGGGTAACCTACAGAGCATAGAGCCAGGTTTTTATATCTTCCCAAAGAGACAGACAATTCATGCCTTCCTGAATTAGGGACCAATAAGCAGAGTGGCACAGGCCGAGAGGAGAATATGGGTCCGACCCGTATGCTTAGTGAGAAGAGATGAGAGGATGAGAGAGGACAGCAAGGGAGTGAGAGAATTTGATTGAAGAGGTCAGGGATGAGGAGAAATGTGAACTGCCGAAGGGAAGTGTGGACATGCAAGAAGTGAGTGTGAGTGAAAGGTGAGGGCTTTTGTTAAACTGTGACAGAAGATAGCTGAGATATGATATTTGACCTAAAAAGATAATTTGATGCAACATGGGTGAGGGACAGCAGCGATAGGGGAAGAGAGGGAGTACGTGGTGGGTGCTGAGCAGTGATTAATTTGTAATAAAACTTGCCAGGGCCCTCACCAGTAGGCCACTACACCTTTAACCACCCACCCATTGCCTTGCCTGCATGGCCAATGACAATACCTATGCTAATACCAACCATAACACTTGTACAAGTGTGGCTATTCAGACTATTTCAAGTCCCCAAAGCTTTAAGAATGGCATGGGTGTCAGGAGTTTATCATTTTTAATGTATATTGAATTAAGAAACAGCTGTTCTGCTCATCTCTAAATTACACAGACAGAGCCACCATGTGGAAGACTGTCATAGTGCCAGTGTTAGGTACTGGTGCTGAGGTAACAGGGGAGAAGTACATTGGTTCAAGAAGGTGTGAAAGAACAAAGGGGAGATGTTAAAGATGAATGGGGGGACTGGAGAGGTGTAAGATACAAATAGACAATAATTTGAATAGAGAGACTTGAGGTGAATGATAGTGCTGAGGGGCACGGGAGGTGACGGGCCAGAGAAGCCATGAGATAAATGCGAGAGACTGTTAGAGAGGAGGGCAGTGAAAAGACAGAATGTCAAGAGGTGTTTAAAGGTGAAGTGAGAGGTTGAATGGGGAGAGTTCAGAAGTTGTAGAAAGAGGTGAAAGAAAATGGCCTGCAAAGTGAGAGAGGGATCCGGGGTTGGGAGAGGAGAGGAGAGGAGAAGAGAGGAGAGGAGAGGAGAGGAGAGAGGGATGGAAGGGAGGGGATGAGAGGAAAGCGGCATGGGTAAACTGCATAACTCTGCACAAGACCGCCAGGGTTTTAAGGGACCAATGCTGCTCCCGGCCAGGGCCAGGTGAGCTTCCAATGTGGTAGCACGTATTCCTGTGGAGTGGAAGGCCTTTCACAAAAGTTGACTAGATATCTTTCTGATGTTAATTGCTGGATTTTGGTTACAAACTGGTACTGATGGGGGGAAATCTTTCCTCAGTGTTACTATGTGTAAAAAATGTCAAAATGATGAAGCAATGCTATCCCAATATACGCGGCATCACATAACATTATTTACATTATCTTCCCACACAATTTAGTCAAGCCTGTCGTGTAATTTGATCCTCACCTGCCTCATAATTCCAGTAACCCTGCCTATAGGTTTAGAATTTTTTGTCAGGAGGGGGTCCTTACACCTGAAAATGTTGACAGGGGGGAGGGTCTCGGCATCCAAAAGTTTGAAGACCTCTGGTCTAAGCTAAAGATAATGAAGACTACAGAACTGTTAGATGTGACATCAGAAAAGATAATGATGTCTTGTTCTAAATCAAAGGGGGGGTCTCATGAACCTGAAAAGCTGCTAGATCCTTTACTCGACACATAAACCGATTATGAGACATTTTGAGTAATATATGAATTAACCTGCACCAATTAAAAGAAAACATGAGAACTAAATGTGAGGTAACTTAGTTACTGTATCATAAAATAATGCAGACGATTGCAGAATAGATTAAATAATATTAATTTGAATAACATAAGTTCCTATTTTATTAAACAGCCGTAACATATTATTTCAATGTGTATTAGAAGGTTAAAGTGACTTATTCTCATTGAAATAGTAACGTGTATGGAGAGTTGAAACCTAAAGCAAACTAGTTATTTTCACTTGTGATATTGAAGTGTTTCATTCTGAATTTCTTTTTTTGCATATGTGAAATTGTGCCTCAAATGAGAAAAGAAAAAATGGTGCTGCATGGCCATTCTGAATATAAACAAAGCAAAACTTTCATATTTTAATCTTCATATATGTACTAATGTAAACCACTTGAAACAAAATTCATATTTTATGATTTGAATTAAGTTTACACATTGGTACTTTGAAAATGCAGTAATATGTCATAGTTACATGTGAGTTTTGCGAACCAATGAGGAAAAGGTTATATAATATGAGCATGAGTACAGATATTTTTTTAAATCCACCTGACTTTGTACAAAGTTGTTTGAGGAATTTTCCATGTACGTTCTGACATTGTACATTCTTTTATTTATTTCTAAGTCTTTGTTAGAATAATTACACTTTGTTAATCATGTGTGCTTCTCTGAGATGTAAAGTCACACTGGGCTTTTTCCATTCAATTTGTAATTAAGAAATGGCTTGTGATCACTTATCTTGAAAATGTAGAGTGGTTAGCTATTATTTTTGTATGTATAACTGGAAGGAATTTTCCAATGGATTAGGGGGAGGGAAGTGAAGTCTGTAGGCAGACTTGTTTGAAGTATAGTATAAATATGAAAGGAGAATTCTTTGTGGTTGTTCAATACCTACACGGAACAGCTTTTTCCTTGTTGGTCTTGCATCAGTTTAAGCTTCAATAAACTAATCTGTATTACTTTCGACTCCCTGTACTCCTTTGAACTCAAAGTGGACAAGAGGTGCGTTTTCTCAAATGGCGCCCGAACGTTGGGCCTCTATGTGGGAAATCCAACAGCATTTATGTCTGTGGCTAAGGTGACACGACCTGAGGCTGACGGATCCCTGGGGCCCTTGCTAATGAGATTAGTTTCTCGCACCTGCCATCTGAAGTCCTGAACTGCTGTCCCTCAGCAACAGCATCTCCCCGGCAGAGGTTCCAAACTGGTCAATCGAAAAGTGGCTGAATTGCAGAGTACAGAGAATCAGACCTCTTCAGCAAATACCTGGTGAGATTGTTCTGAGTTATTTTGTAACAGGCTGTGAGAAGTTGGCCTGGTATATGCTGGTCACTAGTTAAAGTGGCCACCTTGCACCAGTACAATTCGACTCTTATGGTAGATAGGTTTAAGACAACCTTTTTAAGAAAGCTATCCTAGTGGTAGCTGTAGAGAGCAGCCTTCAGGCTAAGTCTTTAGAGGAATGTAAAGAAGCTTGTTCTACCTTATAATCTCTTGAATCACTAAATGAAAGGACACCACACAGGTATATATATAAAATATATATGTATTTATTACTAGACACACTCTACTAATCTCTTTATGAGATTAGAAGTCAGGAACATATGCTCAAATCAACGTTTCACAACAAGTTAAGCACAAATATGGCTGGGGCCCTAGGGGCGTACCAGACCATAGACTAAAAAAGAGACTTAGAGATAACGACTTGAGAAGGGACAAGGCCTAGGGCCTTCAGAAGCGCTGGGGCCTCACTAATCCACCCAAGGCAGGTAAGTAAAGGACCCACGGGAGACGCATGCAGTGTGAGAACACAGCCGCGGATCCCAATTGACTTCAATGGAGCAAGTTGCGATTAGAAATTTTGAGTTTTAGGATACTTCGGGAGAGTCTACAAGCAAGTCACTTACAGGGTAAGTAGTTCTAGAGCCAACACCCACAGGAGCACTGTAGTGCTGGAGTTACCTCACCCAGGGAAGCCGGGTGCATAGGTGTCTTTTGGTGTTGGGTCGCGGAGTCGTTTTCAATGGGAGCCAAAGAAGACTTGCTGCTTGTGAAGCGCTGGGGCCTCACTAATCCACCCAAGGCAGGTAAGTAAAGGACCCACAGGAGACGCATGCAGTGTGAGAACACAGCCGCGGATCCCAATTGACTTCAATGGAGCAAGTTGCGATTAGAAATTTTGAGTTTTAGGATACTTCGGGAGAGTCTACAAGCAAGTCACTTACAGGGTAAGTAGTTCTAGAGCCAACACCCACAGGAGCACTGTAGTGCTGGAGTTACCTCACCCAGGGAAGCCGGGTGCATAGGTGTCTTTTGGTGTTGGGTCGCAGAGTCGTTTTCAATGGGAGCCAAAGAAGACTTGCTGCTTGTGAAGACAGGAGAAGTGTCCGGTGGAATCCAAGCCTGGATTCAGAAGAAAGAAGACCTGAAAGCAGAGGGGACAGTGTTCAAAGTCACTTGGCAGTGACCCGGGGCAAGGAAGATGGATGCCCACAGTCGTCGGGTGATTTCAGGTGATCCACAGGTGTCTTGACTCTTCAGCCATGAGGTCCAGGAGGTGTCGATGATGACCAGGAGCTGGGTTCGGCATGTCACACAAAATCTGCAGCTTACTGAGGTGTTGGCGACCAGATTGGAGCCAACAAGCCTTGGCAACAGCAAGTCTTGTGGAAAGTGTAAAAAGTCAGCGGTGCAGACCAGCAAGGTCTGAGGGACTCACCCAGCAAGGGTAAGTCAGGACAGGCCTGGAGCCACCAAGGGAACCCTTTGGTTTCATAGGAAAGTCTTCTGGGGACCCACAAGCCAGCCAGCAAGGGATCGCGAAGACGCCTCAGGAGGATTCACTCACCAGGAGCCCACGGTCACTCTGGACGAGGTAGGCCTCTGATCTGCGGAGGAAATCCTGCTGGAGGCTTGGACCACATGTGGTCTAATGCACAAGTTCACAAAACGTCGTGAAGGGGTTGCACTCGAAAATAGTGCCCGGTACCCAGGTATTGCGGTTCCTCGTCACTCGTGGGGTCCACTTGCCTCAGCGTCGCTGGGGACTCGCGATGGCCTTGGAGAAGTCAGGAAATCCACTTCTGGGGCTGCAGGGACTTCGGACTCCAGCAGGAGCGGGAAAGTTTGCGACCGTTGATTTAAAGTTTTGTTGCCTGCCAAGCAGGGGAGTCACTCCTTGACTCCAAGGGAGATTCTTCAGTCTTCCAGAGGTAGTGGAACGTCGAAGGTTCAGGATTCTTCTTTAGAGCGTTGTCCAGGGATATTGTGGAAAATAGGCCTCAGCTAGGCCTACCAGTGCAAGGGGTTCGCCCTTCTCTGCACAGAGTCCTCAGACTATTAGAAAGAAGTTGGCACAGAAACTGAAATAGAAAATACATAGTTTAATAAACCTTCATGAACTGGAACCACATTCACCCAGCACCCCGTGGTGCTGAATGAAGGTAGCACACAGAGTAGAAGAACCATGGGTCTTTTATACCCACACAGGGGCGCAGAAAAAGGGCGGTACAAGCATACATGAGAAGAGTTACATACATAGATGGTCATACAGAAATGCACAGTCGACAGTAAAGGAGGAGCTAGCAGTTGCTGACTCTGGTAGAAACAACCTGATAGTTACAGACTAAAAACAGATGCATGGACAGTTAGATATTCCTGCGCATGTGCAGGGTAGCAGAGTCTAAGTATAGCCAGTCCTTTAAACAGAGCACAAGGGAAGACAAAATGGCTGCCAGAAATACAAAATGGATTCCACAAAATGTACAAGATAGCCTCTAAATACCAGATGGATTCTGCTAACGCTAATTTAATCGCAGCCAATTTACGACAGACGACCCTTTTAGCGTTAGCTGAAGACATCTCCCATAATCCAGTAGGAAAATGAAAAATATGCAAATTAATTTTTAATTAAACTTTTTTTTTTTTCCATAAATATCCTAATTCATTGCTAGGTGGGCATTTCTCATTCTAAATATTGTTAAGCGGGTATGTATAAGGTATTATCAGAAATACAAAAGGGAACAGAGAATTGGGTCATACAGATAGCAGGAGAAAGTAATTACTATTATCAGAAACAGAATTATTAGCTTTCTAGTCCTAAGCAAATCCTAGAACCATCCAGTAAAAACATTTTCAAGGCTCCTATGCATTTCAGTTACCATCAATTTTAACTTCAAAAACATTTTCGCTAGACTTTTCCAGTGTTTCCTTTATGAGGGCTAGAGTATCTATCATTATACCCAATACAAACATTAAAGCAGTCAGACATATTATTTCAAAAATGATCCTGGATCCAGAACCATGAGAATTAGGACGAAGAGCTGCAAAGGGTTGCTCCTCCTCAAAAATGGGACGATCAATGGGGTACATTCCCAACAAAAAAAAGAAAAAGAAGTCCTTGGGAAATTAAAGCCGCTGTACAACCAACCAGAGGGGAGTCTTCTCCCTGTGTCCGTTTGAGCCTCACAGGCAGGCTCTTGTTGTTCCCACGGTGGAGCTGCACAACTCGCAACTCAGGAATCATGGCCTAGTTTCAAGGGAAAAGTTTCTTCTTTCAGGATAGGGCAATCACCCACCAGGTCAAATGCGCTCAGCGATCCTGTCCAGTGTCTCAGGCAGTGCACCAGTTTTCTTCATTTCAATCTAACAGGCACCAGAGACACAGCACCTGTACCCTGAACTCAAGTCCTTCCCTAACTCCTGTATTGCTCTGCTGGCACACTGCTCTTTCGTTGGGGCCATATCTCTTGGCCAACAAAGGTGAAAACTTTACAGCCTCTTTAGGACCAGGATTCAGAGGCCTGATGCTAGGATCTCTGAAGCAACCCTTGTTTCAAAGGGGGTTACCTCAAGCAAAAACTTTCTCGCCTTCCTGGTCGGTCTGTGACTCTCGGCTGGGCATCAAAAGCTTGATCCACGATTTCTCCTTTCTGATTTGTGACCCCGCCTTTCGCCCAAGATAGTAGCAGGAGTACACTCATCTCAATGCTTCCGGCCTTCTACCTTCACTGAGGTCCTGGTTGCCAGCAATGCCTGTGCTGGTTACCTTCACTTTGACTTCAAGCTGGACTGGTGTTGACTCCTCAAGCTAGATCTGATGTCCACGCCCCTCTGGCAATGGTTGTAAAGCAGCAAATATCTATTGATGGACAGAACAAAAGGTCTTTAGACAAGGCACAGAAATAATCTATCAACAGAGAGGATAGTCTCAGAATACTTCCTAGTCCAGGGACGCCCCATATATTAACAAGGCACCCTAGAACCACTTTCATATATGTGAGAGTAAATAAAACAACAGCCTGAACCTATTGGCAAGTATAAAAGGAACTCTTTAGTGAACTGACAAGAGTAATACGTCACCCAATCCCAAGCAGTCAAGGAAGTCTGTGTTCATTTCTAAAGACCCTCAAGAAAAAGGAAATGTTATACACTTTTACTCATAAACTTTGCATCATTTGTACAGGACTGCAGACACTTCTAAAATGATTTCTCTTAATAAAAGCACCTACATTGTATACTCAGGACCATGCTCTCATGTTATAGGAGCAACAGGAAAATCTAACACTGCTAATTTAACAAGGATTCCTATTACATAAAGAACTAAAAACTTCAACATAATGGGTACACGTTCTCCAGTGGAACATCTTGTGACTAACAGACTCCTATAAAACAATATTTTCCTCAAAAATGTTTGCTAAGGATCGCATAGACCTCTTCCCTGCATTCTACTTTTTTCACAATCCAAACTATGCAACATCAGTTCTAGTAAGGACTGTCAGTTTATTTACACAGACTAGCTAATAAAAACTAGCAATGCCCTTGCAAAACTGTATGTAGCATGAGAATAACAAACAATAGTGGTGTTGTCACCTGAGAATTTTCAAACAAAAACTACCCACAGCTAGTTCCCCTTAAAGATCAAATAAGGAAGCAGCAATCTAGACTACTCATCCTCTCATAATTCCATCAGAGAGGATGGGTAGTAACAGCAAATTTATTTATTCATTTTATTAATGCTAATAATGTTTAAAACAGTATTACTGAATAGCCAATTAAATGTCTCATGAGAAATTAAGAAAAAGAGGGAGAACATATAAATTTGCCTACCCTTAATTTGTAGAGGAGCCAGCCTCCTCTCCCCAGTTTTGACAGTAAGAAACCTGTACCAGGTTTCATTCTGTCAACACTATCAACCCCAATGTATAGCAACTGGGCCTAAACAAACTCTGAGGAGCGAAATAGCACAGTAAGCAAGCTAAAGAACATATTCCCCTAGCAAATGTAGTAGTGCAACATGAGGCCGCATGAATTCAAACTGAATCCCATTGCTGCCTTAATCCAGCCCTAAAAGTATCAGTGCTATATATCTATGGCTGAGACATTGTCTTTTAAAGAGAGGTCACATATACCATTATACTATGTTCATTGAGTGCACAAAAACTTGCTTTTGCCAAAAAAAAAAGGTAAGCAAAACCTCTTTCTTTCCCTGCCCTGCCATTTCGTCTTTCAAATGTCGAAATGTCAAAACACATATTGCGCTGAGCCCTGCCAGGCTTCTAAATGTAGGAGTTCGGCCTTTAACCTATGCAGCTGTTCCATCTTGTATGCAAGGTTGTCATGCGGTGCTCCCAAGTCAAAGTGACCCTAGAGACCGAAGGCGAAACAGAAAAACCCACTCTAATCGTGTGTCTACCAGCAATTTCAGAGGTAAGCTTAATAACTTCTGCCAGTTTTTGTACATAGGTATATCTAGAATCAATGTGCTGAGTGCTTGAGCAATATAGATGTCAGCTATGAAGTGTATACTTACATATGTGCATTTACTGGAGCTTAAGGCAGTTTAAAAGCTGCTCTGACTGGAGAAATCTCATTTAAATAATGAAGTTCACTCAATTTCGACTTTGATGTGTAGGGCACTTAAAAATAAATATCCTACAATGTTTTTGCATAATAGTCATCCCCAGAATGTCCTCTACATATCCCAGAGATGCGGCATCAGAAATGTATAATGTATGCCCTTATAAAAATGAGTTTTGTACGCCTGGGTAAAGTGACATTTCACATGTAAGGGACTCCCTATTGCTGTATAGCATGGCTTAAATTCAATTTGGATGCTAGGAGGTCACAGCATCATGATTAGGCATTATGAATAGTAAAAAACTAATTTAATGCACCTATTTGAAATAACATTTTTTTATATAATCAAAATATATATATATTTTTTTAAATAAATCTAATCATTTTGATGAGTCTACATATGAAAAGCGAGCTGCATCCCTTGCCTATCATATTTAAACGCAGTCATTCACAGCCCTAAGAACAGAAACTTAACTTGAGGGGTCTGCGCCACTTTTAAAAGACAGTCATTATTATTTAACATCAAAAACCACTCTGATCCTTATTTAAAAAGGCATTAAGAAAATAAATCCCCACTGTCAATCTGTCCTCTATTTATCAAAAATAATGAAACTATATTTCTAACCTTTAAAACAGCAGTCTGAGATGCAGGATGTTTACTCCGAGTTCTTTTTTTTTTTAAAAGGGTAGTAATTCAGCTGTTTTCTGTGGCCGGAGTCAGAAATAGAAGAATTCATGTTGACACAGCTGCGTGACACGTAAAGGCGTCGAATTCACACGCCTTTCAAGTCAACACAACTCTGTCGTTCTGCATAATGTGAATGCCTTTGAATACCCTATACAAAAGGATGAATGCTGTGACATTTTGTATCTGAATTTAATCTATTGTAAAACACACAATTTCTTTTTTTTTTTTTTAGGCCTTTTATCCCCATATAAAGAATATGAAAAAGGAAACCTGATTTCCTTTAAGGGATCAAAGGCATACTTATACACTTCCAAAGAAACAGAACAGGAATTAGCTAGTGCGATATTTTAGAAAAATTCAGGTCACCTTTTTGCAGGGGCTACAAATCTATAATGGTTCCATAATATCCAATCTGGAAACATATGACTGACGGCTGCCTGTCTATAAGAGAAGGGCAGTACACATATTTTAGTCTTGCATAACCTTTTTTGTTTTATTCATCTCCAATACCAATTAGACATACACTGATAACGTGTTGTCTGCTATTTTGACAGCATGATAATGATAATATCATGTCTGTGGAATTTAGTAATTTTGAACAAGTACCAGCCAACTGCTACGCAAAGATAGGCGTCATCACGACCATCTCCTTACCTCACAGGAGAACTTGTACTAGTATTAAAATAGAATTGTCAATACGACAAAAACAAAACATATATAAAATAAAAATACATATGCCAAGCCATCAGTATACCAAGCACAGAAAGCATAGACAAATTACAATAACATATATAAATGAGCAGTGATGCGCAATTACTGAACCTACAGCTCAGAGTCGAATATTCTGGCCGGCTTAATTTGTCAGGCTTAAAATCAATAACTGATTTTCTTGCCTTACTCACCCCCATCTGACAGTAGGTTATCTTTATGATGACCAGCTGTCAGCTAAACTGACTGTGTCGCTTCTGACACACAAGTCATCTTAATTTTAACTTTCTAAAGGTAAGATTACTTATCTAATATCCCATGTTAGCTTTGCGCCACAATATCCACTGAGAAAATTAATTCTCAATTGGAAAATCGTTTTTATATAGGCAAATAGCCCTTAAAATTTCAAGCAAGAGCCTCTTTTTACTTTTTGTGTAGGATTAATGCAACAGTTTTAAAAAAAATAAAAACAGTTTTCTATGGAAAGTCTAACTAGTTTTGCACAAAATAGGGCCAAGGAAGGCTCCTTGAGTTTCGTTCCTCAGCTGCCCTGTCTTATCAGAGAAGCTAAAAATAGCCCCTCAGTGCAGAACCGGGCCACAGCGAGTGCTCCTGGCCCCCACCTCACAGGTTGCAAGGTCAAAATCTGCCTCGCACAGCCCTGAAGCTGTCAAAGACAAAAAGCCTTCCTAATTTCATCTAAACTGCAATAATTTGGCCTATGGAAAAATTTATTTTAATATACAATTTCTTTTCAGGGGTCATAAGTTTATTTTCAATTCTCAGAGTAGCAGGTTCAGCTTAAATTAGAACCTACAACCCTGTGGACCCAGCACATTGGCTCACTGAACCACCAAGAACACAAAGCTGCATGGGGACAATTTGAAAATTCGAAATACCCACAATTTTCTCAAGCTAAACTTTTAACCGGTCCCTAATTACTCTTCATTAATACTTTTGTACATTAAGGGTGTCATCAAATTTCTCTAGCTACACCCCTCTCAATTTCCTTTTGCGACTTATTGATGGTAATGAGACCAAATTCAATTTACTCCTTAACAATTTCACTTCTCAGAATTCTTTCACATATTCACAGTCATTCAATCACACGCTTTTTCCAGTGCTAGCAACATCCAAAACACAATTTACCACACCATAACATTTAAACACACATTTAACCCACAGATCAACACTTAAGACAGAAACAAAAGACAGCCCACAGACTGTACTTAAACCAAACCATTTGTAAATACTAGTTGCAAGTCATATTCACTAGATTTGGCTGGCAGAACACCAGAAAAAACGCTCTGCATCTCATCACTTATGAATGTTACTAAGTGCACAGACCAGGATCCTTTTATGTACATCTTTAGTTCCTCGGGGTACTAGTCACCAAAGAAAAAAATACTTTTATATACCTAACCCTAGTTAAGTACCCCCTCTAGGGGAGCCGGCTAATTATATACAAAAGAAATGGTACATCCAAGAAGGCAACACATTCATTCATTCATGTACTTTTTCTCCCACATTCGTACACAATCAAACATCTCTTGCCTAGTCTTTTGCTTAAACATACATTGTTCCACTTACTCAATTTTCCGAAAATCAAATGACCCATACATAGGCCAACGCAGCTCAGGATCCTTGCAAGTGTATTTATTCCATAATGCGCTGTACATTATAGAAGAAAGATCATACTTAATATACATATCCCTATTAGGCGTCCCTTCCGGGGGGGCGGGGGGGGGGGGCCGTTGTGCTTCATCAAGTCTCAAGGTACCATTCCAAAAGCAACACATCCTTTGAAGTGTGCTAGAGACAGGTATGCCAAAAATAGTGCAGAATATGCAATATTATAATCAAAGTAGCACTTAAGGTACCTTTAGTACGATGTGCCGTTCAAATCAATTCAGTTAGAGAAAATTCTCCTCATTACCTGCCTATGTGAATTGCAAGTCACATATGTCAAAACAAACCAAGTTGGCCAACACAAATATACAATCTCAAAGCCACAGTAAGCGTTACTAAACTACCTTACCAATCACAGGCATCAAAACCAACAGCAAGCGCCGCAGAAGGACACTTACCAATCACTTGGTGTCCAGATTCATCCTGCCAAGTTCTAAAATCGACCAAATGGTCACAGCACGGTGAATCAATAGAAGAGATCTCAGTTGAGGACCGGCGCCACCTGGATGGTCAGATCAGAAAGAAAGGAAAAACGCCGTGGTTGCCAAGACTCAGGTCTCATTGGGCAGCGATCGCGTCCACAGCGAGATTCCAATCCTTCGTCGCGACAAATCCTTTGGGCATCCGAGTCACCGATGAGCCCCAAGTTGGGCCGCCAATTGTGGAAAATAGGCCTCAGCTAGGCCTACCAGTGCAAGGGGTTCGCCTCAGACTATTAGAAAGAAGTTGGCACAGAAACTGAAATAGAAAATACATAGTTTAATAAACCTTCATGAAGTGGAACCACATTCACCCAGCACCCCGTGATGCTGAATGAAGGTAGCACACAGAGTAGAAGAACCATGGGTCTTTTATACCCACACAGGGGCGCAGAAAAAGGGCGGTACAAGCATACATGAGAAGAGTTACATACATAGATGGTCATACAGAAATGCACAGTCGACAGTAAAGGAGGAGCTAGCAGTTGCTGACTCTGGTAGAAACAACCTGATAGTTACGGACTAAAAACAGATGCATGGACAGTTAGATATTCCTGCGCATGTGCAGGGTAGCAGAGTCTAAGTATAGCCAGTCCTTTAAACAGAGCACAAGGGAAGACAAAATGGCTGCCAGAAATACAAAATGGATTCCACAAAATGTACAAGATAGCCTCTAAATACCAGATGGATTCTGCTAACGCTAATTTAATCGCAGCCAATTTACGACAATATCTAGTTTTCAATGGCAAGGGTTCCCTAACTTATACTAGAAGGAAGGGAGGGACTAGCTCTATGACCCCACCTATGGGAGGATCAGGGGAGTGGGTGGCTACACCCACTTCCTTTTGTCCAGTTGTGCACCAGAGCAGGGGCAGGTAGCCCCTGAACCGGTTTGAGCTGGCATATGCACAGAGGAGCCTACTGCTCCCCCAGTGCAGGACTTCAAAGCACTCTAGGAGTGCACCCACCCAGCCCAAATACACTAAACCCTGTCTGGGAGGTGACCACACCTCCCTGTGACAGGATGCCTATTGTTGGGCCTCCTCCACTGCGAGTTTTGGTCAGCAGCAGGAGGGCAGCCCAGTGTCTGTGACTGGTGGCATCCATTTTGGGATGCCAGGGCTCTTCAGGATTCTACCGTGTTTCCACAGTGGGTACATGTCTATCCCTTTAGAAGGGTGGGATCATACTCCCACACCAGTTACTGGTGTGGGGGTTATGATTCCAAAGCGTTTGACACCAAACACGACATGTTTTGATGCAGCCATCCCAGAGTTAGCATTTACCGCGAGGTTATAATGCACATAAGAGTATATGGTTTAACCGCATCCACAAACAGCCACAGAGAATGGACTCTGAGAGCTGCAGAGGCACCTCCTCATATGGAAACCAAGCACCCTGCCCTCAGGATTAATAGGGCCTGCCTTAGGGGTGACTGATAGGTTTATATGTGTGTGTAGGTAGAGATATAGTGAACCTATATCTCAGTGAGGAGTGCTAACACTACCTCACCCAGGCTGCAGTAGCAGGCCTGTGGTGTCAGATTTAGTCTGCTTCCCAGGGGTGCCATAATACATGCTTCAGCCCCTGGTAGGCCTGTGAAGTACCTATGCCCTTGGTACCTAAGGTACCATATACTAGGGACTCATAAGGCACCACAGTATCCAATCACTAGTGCACCTAATGTGCACACCATGTCGTTTAAGTGAATAAGCAGATAGGGTGGGGTCCTGGATAGCAGGATCCCAGCCAGACTAGCCAAAAACCATCAAAACACCAGAAAAAAGTGGGGGCAACCATGTAGTCAGATTCCACCTTCCTACACAGGCGTTTTGAATTATCGATTCGTTTTTGGTATTGAGAATTTTATTGCATTATATTGGTTAGGTTTCAGGTTGGACCTGATAAATAGGCCTAAATTGATTGTATTGGTAAGTTCTCTCATTTAGATGATCTTTGACTTTAAGGTACAATAAGCAAACTAATGAAATATATTTCACGGTGTTGGTATTGTGTTTCATGAGTCCACCCCTGGATGAGTCCCAACCAGTCCCAGTTGAGGGTAGTCCTGCACTGAAGATGATGACAAAATATGGGACATTAGGGGCTGGTAGTTACGAGTGTCGGTTTGTGTTTTGCTGCACTCTGCACTTTATTCAAAGGCTTCTCGAAGTGCTTTCCTGTATTTTATCTCCTGTTTTGCCCTGATTTTAAAATGGAATTTGCATCCCTTTTAAAATTGAATTTGCATCTGTTTTAAAATCGAATTTGCATTTGTTTTCAAATTGAATTTGCATCTGTGATTACTAGCAGCACTATCGCACTTTAGAGGAGTGGCTTGCGCTACTCTTCCGGCAAAATCCCGAGGTGGACAACTGTGGCCGCCATTTTAGGCCCAGCACGTTCTAGTTGTTTTGGGGGCTCTGTATTGAAATATGCGCGTGGCGCGGACACGCAGCGCCATTAGGAGCTGGTAGTTACGAGTGTCAGTTTGTGTTTTGCTGCACCCTGCACTTTATTCAAAGGCTGCTCGAAGCGCTTTCCTGTATTTAATCTCCTGTTTTGCCCTGATTTAAAAACTGAATTTGCATCCGTTTTAAAATTGAATTTGCATCTGTTTTAAAATCGAATTTGCATCTGTTTTAAATTGAATTTGCATCTGTGATTACTTGCGGCACTATCACACTTTAGAGGAGTGGCTCACGCTACTCTTCCAGCATAATCCTGAGGTGGACAACTGAGGCCGCCACTTTAGACATGGCGCGTTCTAGTTGTTTTGGGGGCTCTGCATTGAAATAAGCCTGTGGCGCGGACACACAGAGCCATTAGGAGCTGGTAGTTATGAGTGTCAGTTTGTGTTTTGCTGTACTCTGCACTTTAGTCAAAGGCTGCTCGAAGCGCTTTCCAGTATTTTATCTCCTGTTTTGCCCTGATTTTGAAATTGAATTTACATCTGTTTAAAAAAATCGAACTTGCATCTGTTTTAAAATTGAATTTGCATCTATGATTACTAGTGGCACTATCGCACTTTAGAGGAGTGACTCGCGCTTCTCTACCGGCATAATCCCGAGGTGGACAACTGAGGCCGCCATTTTAGGCACGGCGCATTCTAGTTGTTTTGGGTGCTCTGCATTGAAATATGCGCTTGGCGCAAACGCGCAGTGGACGCGCCAGGCAGACGCGCCGCTGTTGCGCCAAAGGCACACCTTAGCAAGCCCGTCTGTGCCCGTCAGCGTCCTGGAAGCAGCCAGCGCTAGCCATGCTGCCTGTCTCACGCTGGATGCACATGGACCACGTTACCTATTCAGTCGCGCTGAACTGCTAGCACTTGATAAGCAGGGGGGTAAGTGCTCCAACTCATGGAGTGTTTTTGACAACTCTGATAAGATTTGTGAGAACTGCAATTTTAGTCTCTGTCCCAAAGAGGCGGAAGTAGTTTGTTCCGCTCACCTATCTAGAGTTACCACTAAGAGTCAGTGCATTCAGGCCGCCCTGATTAATGCTCGTTCAGTGGTCAAACATACGCAGGACATTTGGGAACTTCTCTCTGATGACCACTTGGACCTACTTTTCATAACGGAAACATGGCTTACGAGTACTCGAATCCGGCCATTGAATTAGCCATTCCAAGAGGGTATAAAATCTCCAGGGCAGATCGCAAGGATGGTAGAGGTGGAGGTATTGCTGTCATTTTTAGGGACAAGTGGACTCTTCACCGTGACGAAGTTTCGGGAAATGGGGATGGAGAGGCTCTTGATTATTCAATCATTATCTCGCCACACTTCACGCTGGGAGGTTTTTTGGTCTGTAGGCCTCCCGGCCCTGCTGGACCATCCCTGAAAGCCTTAGAGCACGTGATTGTTCCCAGGGCCCTTCGATTTTCTAACTTCTTACTTCCTGGAGATTTTAATATCCACTTGGATCGAGTGGAGGCGAGTAATACCAGGGAGCTTTGCGACTCACTGAGTCAACCCAGCTCTCCCAGTGGATTAGCTCATCGTCGCACCGAGGGGGTCACATCTTAGATCCGGTCTGTTCTAACTTCCTGCTATGTGTTAAAGAACCTCTGAAGGTAACTTGGTTGGACCATTTCCTGATTCAATTTTCATGGACCATTCTGATGTCCAAATCAGCTAGTAGCCTCTGCCAGAACAGGTTGTTTCATAGAATAGACACTTCTGCCTTGAGTTTGGCCTTGCTCGAGGCGCGGCCTCCTATCGCAAAAGATCTGGATGGAGCTCTGGAGAGTTACTCGAGTTGGATCTCGCAGGCAGTGGCTTCATTATCCCCTCCCCACATTCATAAGCGAGCAAGAACTTCTCCCTCAAAACCCTGGTTCTCTAGAGAGCTTAAAGAGCATAAGCAGCATTGTAAAAAATTGGAAAGAATCTGGAGGGTGGCCTACTGCCCCCTCGCTAAAATTGCTAGTAGAACGGCTCAGAAAGCCTACTATGCTGCCATTGGTATAGCCAAAAGCCGCCATTATGTGGAGCGCATTTTCCAGTCCAAAAGTAACGCTAAAGAAATGTTTTGAATTGTTCAGAGTTTTGAGCTGAGCACATTACTCTTCCTAACTCTGACATATGGTGCGAAAAATGTCTAGGTTCTTCATTGATAAAATCCAGATGATTCAGGCCAGCCTGGGACAAGGAATTAAAGGCCAGGCAGGACTTCCCTCTACAACTATCTCTGGTCCCAGTGCACTTCTATCTAGTTCATCTCCCTCCTTAGCAGGATTTATTACTCTCCAGGATTCACTGACCATTCTTAATTTGCTAAAATCGGGATCTCCAGTGGACCCCTGTCCTGCCAGGCTGTTAGCTGCTGTGGCGAAGGTAGTTAATCCTGAGGTTAATATCCTGATTATTGTCTCCCTTCAGACCACTATTGTTCCCTTGGAATGGAAGCAGGCCAAACTCCTTCCCCTACTTAAAAAGCCATCATTGGACATATCCACTCCGGCTAGCTTCCGTCCCATCTCATTTCTGCCTGCCATAGAAAAAGTGTGTGAGAAAGAGGTGTTCAAACAGCTGTCCAGTTTTGTAGAAACACCTGGCCTTTTGCACCCAGCCGAATCAGGATTTAGGGCTACGTTTAGCACTGAGACGGCATTGGTGGAGATGACGGGAGCGATCACAGAGTGTCTGGACGTTGTTGGCAGAGCGGCCTTGATTTTATTAGACCTCTCTGCCGCCATCGACACGGGACCACACTCTCAGCTTCTTGCTCGCCTCGCCAACATCGGTATCTCGGTTCGAGCATGGAATTGGCTCAAGTCATTCCTAGAAGATCGATCACAGCAAGTATGGCTCCCTCCCTCCTCCACGGTCCCTCAAAAGGTGTCTACAGGAGTACCCTGAGCCCTCTGCTGTTTAATATATACGTCACCCCGTTGATTTAGTTTTTAAATGGCTGGATTTAGCCCAACTGAAGTGTAATGAGGAGAAGTCTGAGGTTCTTCTGTATGGGTCTTTTCAGTTTAGGGAAGCCCTCTGGCCAACAAACTGCCCTCTACCCTGCTCTGTGGGTCAGCCAGTCAAAAACCTAGGTGTTTGGTTTGATGAGGACCTTAGGTTCTCCATACAAATATAAGAAACTGTCCGGACAGTGTTTTGGTACACTGAAGATTCTCAGGAAGTTTCTGCCCTTGCTACCAAGGGCAGCCAAGGAAATGGTCATGCGGGCACTGATTCTTTCACACCTAGACTATGCCAACACACTGTATATAGGTCTGCCAGGCTTCCAGCTGAGGAAGCTGCAAGTTGTACAAAATGCGGCAGCCTGAGCTCTGCTAAACATCCCCGTAAGAACTAGTGTGAAGCAATATTTGCTGGACCTACACTGGCTTCCCGTGGCCCAACGGGTCAAATTCAAGGACCTCATGCTGGCCCATACAGCCCTGCATGGCTTGGGTCCTCCATATCTGAGGAATCGCTTCAGCTTCTGTGTGCCACAAAGACTGTTGCGTTCAGCCTCCCGGCGGCTGGCAGTAGTCCCTCGGTTCCGTCTGGTACGAGTGGGGGGCAGCTCTCTCTCTTTCAAGGTGGCTCTAGCGAGGATTTCTCTGCCCTACACACTATGGAACACTACTAACCCAAGGTTGTTCAGGAAACTGTTAAAAACTTGGCTGTTTGCCTAATGTGCCGCTCTGGCCAGCTCCTTCCCTCCATCATTTGGCTTCCGCGCCGGGACACTCTTGAGTGGCCGCGTGCGTTATAAATGAAATTAACATAACATAACATAACAGGTGTGAACTTGTGGAACAGACTATGGCATCGATATACTAAAGGATTTGAGGATTTGAGATGGCCGCTGGACGGTTCATTTGATCTAGATGAAATTCAATACTTGCAGCAATGTTTGTTTGAGAAAAAGGTCAGACAAGCAATGTGGGACAGTTTTAATACATGGGAAAAACATGCTACAATGTTAGTAATTAAAGAACAAAAAGAGAAGGAATGAGAACAGAAAAAGGGAGTGTTGCAGATAAGCCAATGCATATGATTAATTAAAACAAACTGAATGGACAGAGAGTTTAGAATGACCACTAACAAGACATATGTGACACAAGAGAAAGAACATGTGGACAAGGATGAGGTATTAGAGAGACTATTGGAGAACCCCCCCACCATATGTCCCACAGGTTCCCATACCTGCTGCACAGGCACAAAATGCACCACTACAGATGGGTCAGCAGGGACATGCACCTCTAGTACCCATTTTAAATGTACCAATCCTTCCTTCCCCATTACCAGGTCAGCAATTGCCTGTCCCACCCAGACCAATACTTAATCCGTCTGCTGTTCAACAGCAGTCACAAGCAGGACAAGCGATATCTGCACCAAATGTATTGACTACCCCTCAGGTAAAACTTTTACCAAGGCTAGTGAATGGACAAAACCCTTCTGCATCCCATTCTGTTGGAAATACGCCTGCAGGTACCTCACCTTTGACTCAGAAGCATAGTGGTAATTTGAGAGATAGGAGTTGGAATTGGAGGGACAGACCTAATACTAGATATGGATCACAGAGAGATGATCCAGAAGAATTAAAAAGGATAGCCCATAGATGGATGGATGACATAAATAATACCACCATGAATACTGTTATGTCAACTGTAAATAGGTTTGATGTTTTTCAGCAAAACGTGCTCATTTAGTATATGACTGAAAGGATAGGGGACTGGTGTAAAGAACAAATCTGGGACGATGAACGTTGAAACGCATTCTTCTCTCTGCTGGGCATGCGGAGGCAACTGGACCCCAACAAGCCCCGGAAACCATCCGACGAACACTGAACCATAGACACCAGTGCTCATTCGATGATCTCAAGGGAAGGGGGTTTGGGAAAAAACAATAAACTAAAACAACTAGTTAAAATAAAAAGCTAAAATAATGAATGAAACAACCGGTGCATGTTTGTGCTGGTGGAGAAGCAAACTCTGGGTCACAGAACAATCTGGGACGTCTATCCTAAAACTAGGAATGAGTATGGAGACCAGCTCCTGCAGCAATTGTTAAAAGAATCAACAGAAATACAAATAAACAATGACTAATCATGCATAAACTTCTGCATTAGGTCAAGATCAATGATACCTTTTAGAGTCAGGTGAGTAAACCAGAAAACACACTCACACCATACTGTGCCAAAGATAAACACACACAAGCACACATTATACACTTATGTCAAGAGGTTAAACATAATCTGCATCCTGCAGCTGAAGTATATCCAAGGCTTGAGAGCTTACCCAAGACCTTCTTTCAGCAAGGAATACAGAGACGTATCAACTGGACAAATAAACACTGCAATATCTATCTATCTATCTATCTATCTATCTATCTATCTATCTATCTATCTATCTATCTATCTATCTATCTATCTATCTATCTATCTATCTATCTATCTATCTATCTATCTATCTATCTATCTATCTATCTCTCTATCTATCTATCTATCTATCTATCTATCTATCGATCTATCTATCTGTCTGTATATATATATATATTCCCCCGTTATAGTTAGTTCAGATAACTATAACTCGCGCGCCCGCAATCCACTGCTGATGACGTCACATATTACATCACTCAAGACATGGTCAGTAGCATCACTCATGACATCACTGATGACATCATCCTTGTGATAGAGTGGCGGTCGCGCGAGTTATAGTTATCTGAACTAACTATAACGGGGGAATTTCATTGTTTTTTTACGAGAGAAATATCCACCTAACTATAACCTGTGTGAAACCTATGGTTTTTTAAGTGAATTTGCAAGGTTTTTTAAATGCTAATTCCTAACTATAACGTGTGTGAAACCTATGGTTTTTTAAGTGAATTTGTACGGTTTTTTAAATGCTAAGTTATGTATTTCTTAATATATATATATATATTTTTTTTTTACCGTGCGCGCACCCCGTGATTTAAAAAAAAAAATAATTAAATGTTTTTTTCCCCCTGGGGGGTCCTTCTGTGACCCCCTGACAAAGGCTAGGGGGTCAGGAACTCTCTTCCCTGCCCCCTTTTCACGTTTTCCACCTTTTATCCCCCTTTCCTTTTCAGTGCGAGAGACAAAATGGCGGCCGACACTTCCTGATTTCGACCGATTCGAATGTTGACTGACATCTAAAAACCAATCAGAATTTCGCTCGCGCACGACCCCGTGCGCGCACGTGCGCGCACCGTGCGCGCACGGTGCGCGCGTATAGATATTTATATGCTTTTAAATGCTATTTTCTCAGGAAATACTGAACAGATTGACACCAGACCTGCAAAAGGCACTTCCCTGACCTGAGGACTACCTTTCTGCCAAATTTCAAGTAATTCTGTTCAGCCGTTCGGGCTGTACCTCCGACTAAAGGTCCTATGGAAAAATGCATGGGGAAAACGCGTTTTGGGACCCCCCTTTTTTCTCGGCCCCCGCTTGACGAATCACCCCGAGACATTCAGGGTAGGAGCTGAGTGGAGCGCCCCATTAGTTTTGAAAATTTCGCAAAGATTCGTCAACCGGCGTCAAAGTTATTCAAAATAGAATTTTGAGATTTCCTATGGAAACACGGTCCTAACTATAACTATCTACTGGCGACCGCCAGTAGATAATAAATATATATATATATATATATATATATATATATATATATGTGATCAAGGGCACTTTGTATGCTCGAAACGCGTCATAAGGCTTGGTGAAATAAATACGGTTTGAGCCATCATTCTTGGGTCCGTGACTCTTTGCTGTGGAAACAGACATCATGAAGGAGTCGTCTTGCTAATATATATATATATATATATATTATTCAACTACTTCCCAAATTACGGAAATATTACGGACACAGAGGCAATTGCAGCAAAGGGTTTATTTCGGCTGCATAGCAACGCGTTTCAGCTTTCGCCTTGATCACGCTATGTGACAGGCGTTTTTTGCACGTTATTTTAAATGCAGTGTCAAAACATAAAAGACAGACAAAAAACGTTCCAATAACCATGTGAAAACGGCGGCCATCTTATAATATGTAGTCTTACATTATTATCTTTTCAATTACTATCATTGCATTAATTGTGCATATTTCAGGGGAGAATTAAAGAAATGAAAAAGCAAACAAAATCGATCGACAGTCAATGTACATAGATCCTGGTAAATAATGCACGTTTGTTGTAAACATTCTTACGAAAATTTCATTGAAATAAAGATCGAGTTTGAATCTTGCCCAAGTGGGCATAGGTAACCACTGTTGATGAACACAATGTCTATATTACAAAGATTCAATTAAAATCAGATTGGATCAAATTAAATCCTGCCCCAGTGGGCATAGTAACCCCTGTTATGAATACAATGTCTGATTGCAAAAAATGGCATTAGAAAAAATCGTCATTGGAAAAAATCCAATTAAATCTAAATCCTGCCCACTATAATGTAAGACTACATATTACAAGATGGCCGCCGTTTCACATGGTTATTGGAACGTTTTTTGTCTGTCTTTTATGTTTTGACACTGCATTTAAAATAACGTGCAAAAAACGCCTGTCACATAGCGTGATCAAGGCGAAAGCTGAAACGCGTTGCTATGCATCCTAAATAAACCCTTTGCTGCAATTGCCTCTGTGTCCGTAATATTTCCGTAATTCGGGAAGTAGTGGAATAATAAATACAGGGTTTCCGATACCCTGAGTGCGGACCGCCCGACTGACAGCCTTTTGCCTGATCGGACTCTTGTTTTGGTAAATTACTGGAAGGAAGGCTGACCGCGGTATGGAGTGAGTCGCCAGGACACCGCGCGATATGGATCAATGGTGATCGAGCGGATCTAGGCTACCGTATTCCTGGGAAAAGGTGAAACGGCGGTTTGTGACCGGCAGACACTGTAAGACGACGTTCTAACACCCTGGTAAACAGCCCGGTAAGATTCTCCTACCTGCATCTTTAATACTGCTGTGAGTTGACGGCGTGTAGTTCTCCTAGATGCGAGTGGTGGGACTCCGGTCCGGGTTTTGTTGAACCAAGTTGTGTGCGAACCCCTCGATACGCGAAGGGAGCTGTTTTTGGATATCGGGATTGGAAAATCCTACAAACAGCATTGGCAACTGCTGAATATTTGGGTTTTGATGATGGCTGCAGCCTTAGAGGCAAGACGTAAAAACACAGCCAATAAATTATTTTTTGCTTTGGTGGATGATAATGGTGGAACCAATGGTGCAACCAATACTATCACAGAAGAAATCAAAATACAATCTTTATTCAACCAACTAGAAAAATTACACAGAAAGGAGCTTGCCAAATGGTGGGAGGCTGAATCTTTACAGAGATAAATTGATGTTGCACGAGTGCCCAGAGGCCTACGCATTTTTACTATACCAACTTATGAAGACCCTGACCCAGAAATGCTGGAAGAGTGGTCTAACAATTCAAATGCATGTTCAATTACTATGCTTCGAATATTAGTAAAATATGCCCTAAAAGACCGTTGCAAATTACTGGCTGAGATTGATGTAATTTTGGCTGAGTTGGAAAAAGTATCTAGAAAAGAAGTCATTGATGAATTTATGAAAAATCTATCTAAAAAAATGGATAAATTGGAAAAAGAAATTACAGCTAAAAAACAAAGGAAATTTGTGCGAGATTACAAGGACTATCATTCAGGCCGCACCCTTACTTTCCATAAGAAATATGATCACCTCTTTGAAAAAGATAAAGAAGGGGGTGCTCCAATCTATCAAACTAAGACAGTGGAAAGAATTGAGATATCGGAAAGTGACGTATCGGATGGAAGTCTATCGGATGCATCGACTTCGGCAGTATATTCCAGCATTAATGTAGCTCAGAAAAAGTCAACACATTTTTTAGCCCAATTTCACATGATGAACCAGGGTCGGACAGAACAAGTGCTCGTGCAGGGGGCTCAGAGAGGGAGAGGACGCGGAAGCAGAGGCAGAGGTACCGGAATAAACAGGCAAAGAAGAGGAGGAAAAAACGATGTAACAACCCCCATGGGAATGACGACAAGGGGGAAGAAACAACAAGTATGACTGTGGTCAACCTCTCCCATAGAACAATGACAACGGAAGAAACTAAACTACTTGCACTGGGTCTGTCTTTTTGTCCGACTTATAACTTGAATTTTGCGCAGACTAGAATAGATTTGTTTTATTTTGCGCGTAAATTGAAATTGAAAAAATGGTTTGATACAAAACATGTGACTGATGAGATTGCCTCACAGAAGGTAACTGTAAGCAATTTAAATGTTGATGACATTGAAATCTTGAATATTTTAACTTCCCAGCATGATCAGGAAATTGGAATTAATAATGTGATTGCAGATTTGCAACAATACGATATTGAGGGATATGTAAATCCAGGGAGTGGCTTTAAACCAAAGTCAGTCTTCCAGCCACAGATAGAGTGTGATGCAATTGATGTGTTCGAGAGGGGAGTTTTAAGTGATCTTAAAAAATTGCGGTATAAGAAGACTGCCTTTAACCAAAAAAATCTGACTCACGAACAAATGTTAGTCATTGACAGTTTAAAATCTGACTCAACCATCGTAATAAGACATTCCGATAAAGGGGGTAATGTCGTGATTCTAGACAAACATGCTTATCTGGAAGAGGGTTATAGACAGCTGTCAGATAACAGGTGCTATAACGTATCAGATAAAAGCTCTATATCTAGATCCAACAAAGAATATGGGAATATGCTTGGTGAGTGGCGTGAAAGGGGTCTATTAGAATGGGAGGAGTACAACTACCTAAAATGTCCCTACCCCAAAATCCCTATCTTATACCTACTGCCGAAATTGTATAAAGATCCACTCAACCCGCCAGGTAGACCAATCGTGTCTTCAATTGGTTCACTATTGGAGAATACATCTCGCTTTATTGATTATTACTTGAGACCATATGTGGTCGCTTTACCATCGTATTTACGAGATACTACACACTTTTTGACCATCATAGATGGCATACACTGGGAATTGAACTACACACTTGTAACTTTAGATGTGTGTAGCCTTTATACCAGCATCCAACATGAGTTTGGCTTACAAGCCATAAACATTACCTCAAAACACGATCTGTATCATTATTGGGACACTCAGAGATGATTCTGACCATGATCCAGTTCTGTTTGACAAACAATTACTTTTTGTTTGATGATGTCGTCTATTGCCAGTCACAGGGCACAGCCATGGGCACCTGCTTCGCCCCCAGCTATGCCAATTTGGTCATGGGCTGGTGGGAGGAGCAGGTGGTGGCACAGATGGCAGAATTCGATCAGTGTGTCCTGTGGCTACGCTTTATTGACGACATATTCTTCATTTGGAACGGAGATAGTGACTCAGTTAAAATCTTCATGGCAAAACTGAATAATAATTGTTACAATTTGGCCTTTACAGAACAAATCAGTACTACTGAAATTGAATTTTTGGATATTCAAATTGAAATCAAGGACTGCGGTATGCATACCAAACTATTCCGTAAAAAAACTGCAGGAAATAGTATTTTAAGTGCGTTGAGTTCACACCCAAAAAAACTGATACAAAGTATTCAGTTTGGCGAACTATTACGGGCCAAACGAAATTGTAGCTCTGAGACGGGATACCAAAAAGAAAAACAGACTATGATACAACGATTCAGGGAAAGGGGCTATGGAAAAAGAACGATCTCTGAGGCCTGTAAAAAAGTAGAGGCAGTTACACGGACTCAGCTATTACATCCAGATAAAAAGATCAAGGATACAAATACACTAAGATTTATTACCACCTATTCGTGGCAAGCAAGGGATGTAAGGATGACACTTAAGAAACATTGGCATGTGTTATTAACTGACTCTCATCTCAAAAAACATCTAAGTAACTGTCCTCAGATTACATTCCAGAAAAATCGGTCCTTAAGAGATGAATTAAGTCCCAACCTGGTAACTAGTATGAATGGATCGAAACAGAGTGGCAGAGCAGGCTTTCGATGCTGTAGGAACTGCAAAGCGTGCAGTAACAGCATTGATTGCACAACACTGAATATTTTCAGCAGTAAAAAGGAATTTGTGATTAAAAAATCTCTGATGTGCAATACCACCTATTGTGTATATGCATTGATCTGTCCTTGCAGTAAGGCCTATATAGGGAGCACAATCCATTGTGCTAAAAAATGAGTACTGGAACATATCAGGGCTATCCGCCACAATAACAGACAATACCCGGTAGCACGACACTTCTTTGACACTCATATGCAGAATGAGAAATTTCTCAAAATGGTAGTCATTGATGCTGTCGGAGAAAATGTCCGAGGTAGAAACAGATTATTAACTTTACGTAAATTGGAGTCTAGATACATTATAGATCTTGAAACCATGGCCCCCTTGGGTTTAAACTCCAATGAAGAATTGTCTGTACATCTGCATAAGTAAAAATGTAGCTGTGGAAATACTGAATTGAATGATTTTAGATAATCAGATTTTAATTAGGTCTTTTTTTGTTTTTTACTTTCAGGTTTTTTGCACTTTTTCTTGTTAGCTGGCTATCTAAACAACTTGATATCATGATATTTCGAGGAGATAATAGCATTAATTGATGATATATTATGGACTTGGAAGAGAATCTCTTAATGTGACCGACTGTTGCATATGGATATGGACAGAATATAAGTAACTCTGTTTGGTGACTAATGCCCACTTGGGCAGGATTTAGATTTAATTGGATTTTTTCCAATGACGATTTTTTCTAATGCCATTTTTTGCAATCAGACATTGTATTCATAACAGGGGTTACTATGCCCACTGGGGCAGGATTTAATTTGATCCAATCTGATTTTAATTGAATCTTTGTAATATAGACATTGTGTTCATCAACAGTGGTTACCTATGCCCACTTGGGCAAGATTCAAACTCGATCTTTATTTCAATGAAATTTTCGTAAGAATGTTTACAACAAAGGTGCATTATTTACCAGGATCTATGTACATTGACTGTCGATCGATTTTGTTTGCTTTTTCATTTCTTTAATTCTCCCCTGAAATATGCACAATTAATGCAATGATAGTAATTGAAAAGATAATAATGTAAGACTACATATTACAAGATGGCCGCCGTTTTCACATAGTTATTGGAACGTTTTTTGTCTGTCTTTTATGTTTTGACACTGCATTTAAAATAACGTGCAAAAAACGCCTGTCACATAGCGTGATCAAGGCGAAAGCTGAAACGCGTTGCTGTGCAGCCTAAATAAACCCTTTGCTGCAATTGCCTCTGTGTCCGTAATATTTCCGTAATTCGGGAAGTAGTGGAATAATAGATACAGGGTTTCCGATACCCTGAGTGCGGACCGTCCGACTGACAGCCTTTTGCCTGATCGGACTCTTGTTTTGATATATATATATATATATATATATATATATATATATATATATATATATATATATGGTGGTGGTCGTGTTTCCATAGGAAATCCGCAACATTCTATTTGGAATAACTTTGGCGCCGATTGACGAATCCTCGCGAAATTTTCAAAATAGGTTGGGCGCTCCGCTCCGCTCCTTCCCTGAAAGTCTCGGGGGGATTCGTCATGCGGGGGCTGAGAAAAAGGGGGGGTCCCAAAACACGTTTTCCCCATGCATTTTTCCATATGACCTTTAGTCCAAGCTACAGCCCGAACGGCTGAACAGAATTACTTGAAATTTGGCAGAGAGGTAGTCCTCAGGTCAGGGATATGCCTTTTGCAGGTCTGGTGTAAATCTGTTCAGTATTTCCTGAGAAAATAGCATTTAAATCAATATATATATCTATAGGCGCGTTCTGTGCTCGTACGGTAAAATGTACCGTACGCGCACGCTGCCGTGCGCGAGCGCGATTCTGATTGGTTGTTAGATCTTAGTAAACATTCGAATCGGTCGAAACCAGGAAGTGTCGGCCGCCATTTTGTCTCTCGCAGTTTGAGGGGGTGAAAAACAAAGGTGGAGAACGTGAAAAGGGGGCAGGGTGGACAGTTCCTGACCCCCTAGCCTTTGTCAGGGGGTCACAGAAGGACCCCCAAGGGCCAAAATTTCTTTTAATTGTTTTTCTAAAAATCGCGGAGTGCGCGTAGCGTGCGCGTACGGTAGAAACGGAAAAATTCCGCGAACTGCGTAACGTGGGTGCGCGGTGCGCGAAGCGCACCGTGCGC